>NW_011888855.1:8176351-8226364 GCF_000151845.1 Pteropus vampyrus
AGGAAATTCACCTCCCTCCCCAACAAAGAGAGATGACTCTTCTCTACTCACACTCTCAGGATCTGCTGTTATATACCTGATCAAAGAACAGACCCCCTAAATCTGCCCATGGCTGTCCCCGAGCCATCAGTGATTGTTGTCACTCGAAGCAATTTATCAACTAAGAGGCATCCATGACAATCCTAATATGTACATCTGGGACAGCCACAGGGGGACTATGTGGGGCAGGACTATACATAGTAACATTCTCTGCCAACACTGGTTGTAGGCGCCTTCAGGAGCAGGAATAGCCCCACATGAACCTCCTTTCCACCTCCACCACTGGAGCGATCTATTCTGGAGCAATAGTAAATACTAAAGCAGTATCTCCTCACTTCCTTTTTCTTAGGTATGAAGTCTGATGAAAACTGTTAGGAATTCTATCAGCAAGAATACTCAGTATTTCGTCATTATTGTTCTAAGTGTGTTCTTCTTGTTTTCGGCAAGGACTACTCAGGGCACAGAAGAAAGAAGAATCACACAGTTTACTAAACTTACGTTGGAAAGATGATTCTGTGCCTTACACAATCTCCTGTACATAAGAAGAGATAACCAGAGAATAAAGGAAACCAGTCTGATTTCAGGCCTGTATTTCGACAAGTCTAGATTCACAAATTTTCTTGAAACAGTAGTGTTTCAGAGTCATGGGCAAATAATTTAAATGCTGGGAGGATGGCAAAGGCTGTAAGTAAGGTGACTGACATCCATAAGCCTACTCTAGGGGGCCCACAATGCTGAGGGTCATGTTTCTAAAACAATGTGCTTCCAACCATTAAAAAATTGAATCAGCTCTTGAAGAGACACCTTATAAATGCCCTGAACTTACTACTGGATATTACCACAGAATCTATAAACAGACTAACAGAAATTCAGGCTAGCCCTACTTCATGGAAATGGGACTTTTTAAAATCAGAATGTAAAGCAAAGGGAAAAATCAAGTTAGATTTTTAAATAGTTCTGAATAGATAAATTGTGAGGGCATGCATACTGTAGAAGATTCACTTTACAAAATGAGTTAACCTTGAGATTCCTTTAAATCTGTTTTAGATCCCATTAAAAATCTAATTAAACTACATAGTCTCTCCCAAGAATAAAAAGACATATCTACACACATACACAGACCACAAATCATTTCAAGGGTTTGGTATACCTTCTAAAGTGTCCATGAACTCTCACATCCATTAGGAGTTCATGATTCAAGGTTAAGCAACAATAGTGCATCTGTTTCCCACTCTGTCACCTGCCCAGCGCATAGAACAGGAGAATTACAAGGCTAGGATTATTCCACTCATTTTCACCACTCTATTTTCAGAGTCTCGAATAGATATAGGGCTGGTATAAGATAGACGCTCGATAAATAAAAGTGGTTGAAAATACTGTTACTGAATCATGAAACAGGAATTTCAAACAAGAGTACAGAAAATAAATTTTACACATTAAAAGCCTTTACTTACTGAAAATGGGAAAGACAACATCATTGATAATAAAAAAATTATTGAAGTCTTTTTATCGATGAGAAGCTATATCTTGATGTTCATATGTTTGAATCCACACTTAGCACTGAAGGTAGGTAAGGAATCATGTTCTGTTCATCCCTGCACCTCGTAGAGACCCTGGCACACAGCAGGTTTGCCGTAAACCCTTGTTAACAGCCGCACACAAGACCTGCGGCAGTCGCCTTTCCTCTCCGGCTTCCCAACACTCTGGCCTCCATAGCCTTCGAGAAGGCCCTCAAAGGGAAGGCACTTGCTTTGCCAAGTTCAGCAGTTTTAAGTGTAACCAGTGAGACGCAAGCCTAGCTGTGCAGAACTGAGGGACAGGAACATTCATAGGTACCAGGAGTTAGAACGTCAACAGATCTTTCTGGGACCAAAAATTTGACACATAACAGGGAGATTCACTGAAATAGGGCTGGAGAAGCTCATGGCACAGTACCAAGCCACAGAAAGTGCTCAACAAATGTCAAGATGGCCACTCCCATCACCTACTCTATTCTAGCTCATTGGCTGTGCTACTCACTGACTGCTTAATTATGACCTGCACTATAAAAACAGGGCTCCTCCCTTCAGGGTGCTCCCAGTCCTACCACCTTCACACCCAGCACAAATCCAATGAAAACTTCAGCCAAGGCAGCCCAAGGGACCCAGCGTTCCCCTGGGCTCGAGGCAGGTGTGCTATGAAGGTAATAAGCCTCAGGGACCCTCCTCGAACGTGAACAAGCCCTGTAATGTGCTCATGTGAATATTCATTTGATTAAAATGTGTAAAAGTTAGATCTTTTAACCACAATCAGTTAAGACCTCTGCCTCCTTCCATGCCATGACCCCCTCTGTCATACTCTACTTCGTTCCAATGAGCACTAGAATCCAACTAAGAGGAATCAGTGGAGCTATACTCAGAAAGAACTCACTTGGATGAATTATGCCATTTGGGGCACTTCTATGTACAGGGAAAATTATTGCCATCCATCGTGGCATGGGGATAACTTTCAGGAATGTTCCCATTTATGGTAACACATAAGAAGAGGGCAAGAAGTCATGTCATGTCAGGGCCAGAAACATGCTCTACAATGCCCAGCACCAGAAGCATGTGGGTGGAGAAGGAACAAGATCTGAAACACACAGAAACAGACTCTAGGCCATGGAACGGTCCCCCAGTCATCGGACGTGCAAAATGATGCTTGTTAATGCCTGTTCAAAAAGGAAGTTCTCTCCCAAAGGGAGCATCCTTGAGAATGCAGCATACACAATTATAAATGTGTATACTTCATTCTTTTATTTCTTGGTGGGAGTCACATGACCTAGAATTAATTAGAATCCCTGTGCTTGAGGGGTACAACATTATAAATGGTGAGTAAAATACATCTGTGTGAGAAGTCAGTGCTTTGTTCTTCCAGTCATCAAAAATAAAAAACAAATTTCATCAGCCATGCTAGAGGGAAAACTGAATTATCTTTCTAATCTCTTTGTAGAAAATATTACAAAATTAATGTCATATAAAAAGACAACCAAAGAGCATAAAATAGAGGTGTGTCAGAGAATTAATTTGCAATATAAATCTTTTCTGGACTGGGTCATGTTTGTCATATGTGTCAGCTTTTTAAAATTTTTAATTTTATGATGATTTATTTTCTCAGCCTGAATAATTTTACTCCTAAGTTTGTATATATAATTTTATGTCCTTTTTCATAAAGAGGGCTTTTACATTGTATAAGCGCCAGGCCCCACAAAACCTGGCTCCACCCATGCTTGCACCGCTATGTATTCCTTAGTTGACTCTCTCTGGAAAACTGAGTAGTCTTAGAATAATACACTGTGCACACAAAAGTCTCAGGCAGGACCCATCGTTATTCAACTCTAGCACCTGGTGGTTATCTCGCCTCTTGAAGCCTCGATTTTCTTGGCTGTAAAATGGGGATAGTTTATATGGCAGTTTGTGTATTCACTCCCAAGTAAATATTTGTTGTTTTCTCAAGTACTGTGCAGGAAGCTAGAGATACAATCATGATCAAAAAACATAAAGACCTGGTCCTTGTTATGAGGCATACAGCCGGGCGCGGAGCAGGCCTTCGTTAATGGATGTCTAGCCACTTAACCACTTCCTCCAAAATCCTTTCCTAACAACCGAAAACATACAGTCACACAAGCTGCAGCAGCACAGTTTTAATATGTATCTGTTTTCCTCCAGAAGCTACCTCTGCTCCCAGCCAGGGAAAACAACTCTGGACTGCCGAAGCCCCAGCCAGCGAGTGCCCTGCCACACAATACTGAATTGATTCTGCTCCACAGTGTGTTTACTCTGCTGTGGCCTCTCTTTCCACCATGGAGTTTGTGCTCTGGTCAACAGTTTTTACTCACCAAGGGTTATACCCATAATGGTTAGCAAAAGGTGTGTAACAAAAAAAAAAATCTGGCACTTGATGATAAAATGCAAGTTTTACAGACGAAAACTTCCAGAACACAAGGAGCAAAGATGAGGGAACCCTTCAAGACTGGTGACCACTTTGGTGACTAGGGAGGACATCATAAAATCCGGGGCAGCCTGGATGGACTAGCCCACGACTGTCAGGAATGGTGAGCAGAGTAAACGTAGCTAGACACTGGGCACAATCTCACGAGACTGCACTGAAGGGTGACTGCAACATCTGAAGACTAGAACACAGAGCTGCAGGGGCCTGGTACCATGACCTTGCAAAGTGCTGATTCAATGAGTACGTTTGTCTCCAGGAACATGTCCTGCACTAAACAAGGTATACATTTATATAATGACAGAATGAGATGTGTTAAGAAATAGAATGCAGTTCTATGAGCCATGGTGATTAAAATGATAATACATAATGGTGTCTCGTGGTTAGTAAATGCTCAACAAAAAACAGCTGTCAGCACTGTTATTCTCACCCTGCTGAGCTTTACAACAGAGCAGGGATAATGGTCTGTAGTTCTTCGCATTTCCAACTGGACTCTCCCCCATGCTGGGCATACAAGAGTGCTACAAAGATAGCACTACTAAGTTTTTCAGGCATACAAAAAAACCTTTGGACTAAGTTGTCCAGTTCCTTCATGCCAGTCATTTGCCTGTTTGATCTCAGAACAATTCTTTGCTCTTCCTCTGCTCTGTGTCAGACGAAAAGACACATCTCAACTCTTTGCCCTCTGGCTGCGGCAAGTCCATTTTGTCCAAGGGGAAGTACAGGGCAGAGAACAGGGGGAGTCTGGGGTGTTTATCCCTTTCTCTGTTACCAGTAGCACCCCAACAGTAACTGTGTCTCCTGCATGACCAAGCTCCTGTAGACATTCATCCCTATGGGCAGCCCTCGCCATGGTCCTGGCCCCTGACCTGTGGTCCCACCACCTCCTCCCACGTGCCCCCGGCCCAAGAGAAGAGCAATGTCCTGCTCTTCTCACCTCCTCCATCTCCTGTGTAACTAACTCTCTATTAAATTATCTACACTGAAAATACCTAAAGTGGTTTCCATTTTCCTAGCTGAACCCTGACCAATATACCATCTAAAGAAAAATTGTTGTACGACCATTCAACAAAGCACTCAGTAGCCATCAGAAACAACGGTATATATCTCAATATATTGACATAGAAAGATGACCAAGGGCTATGGTTAAGAGAATAAGCAGACTGTGAAACAGTATTATATTCAAAAACAGACAGTGAGAGGTGTGTTCACATATACACTAAAATAAAATGACTGTAGAAACAAATGAAATTTTGACTGGTTATCTCCAAGTGGTGAGATTATAGTTGTTTGTTTACTTTTCTGTGCTTTTCTTAAGAGTTTGATTCTTTTGTAATAAATATGAATTACTTTTATACCAGAACAACAAAAAAATGTCAATTCCATTTTAAGGAAAAATGTCATCTAAAAGAAGATCGATCTTCAGGAAGAAATAAAGGATCAACTATTCCATTGGCATCCAGCTCTCTCCTCTGCATAACTCTGAGACTCCTAATGGTGAAGGCTTTCCAACTTTGCTCCTGGCAAGAGGAGAGGGAGAAGCAGGGAGCCCACAGGAAGGCAGTGTGGGCAATTAGAAAGAAGGATGGCAGAGAGCCACCAGAACTCCTGCCCAGGGCGATGGGGAGCATGTTACCCCTCTGTGGGCCCCTTCTGGTTGCCCCAGGAGGACTAGATTTTCATCAACCACTTCTCCACCACCTCCCTCCAGCTAGGAACCAAATCAAATATATCCTCCTCCAGAAGCCTTCCTACCCTTCTCAGCCAATTGCTATTTTTCCTAGGTGTGCCTGCTCCTTTCCCTTCTTGGTACAAGTAGAAAGCACAACATAAGTGTCTGCTAAATGCACTGATCCTCTCCCATGGAGTAAGCATGTTATGGCATGATTCCCACTGACAGCAATTATTTGTTTATAGGCAGCTCAAACATGAGTTCAGATCCTGGTTCTGCCACTCAAAATCTATGTACTCAAGCAGGTTACTTTTCTTTGCCAAACTGTGAATTAAACTGTAAAAGTAATCCAAACTGTGGATTACTGATACTTATCACATAGGCATTTAACACAGGGTTATCACGAAGATTAAATAAGAAAACTCAGGCAAAGTATCTGGTATTATGCTTGCCAAGTAGTAGGGACTCAGACAGTAGAGCCAACCCATCACTTGTCAGTTCAGCCTTCACCAAAGGGGCTCACGCATTGAAAGCATTCTGTAAACAGTTGTTTGTCACTGTCCCTTTTTACACAGAGATATCACTAATCTAGTTATCAAGGAACCCTCACATGAAAATTCCTGCCTTTTTGCGTAATAACCCCAGAGGCACAAAAGCCTAGAAAGAGCATAGACTTTTGAGCCAGGGTCCTGGGTTTTGAATCCAGGTTACACCACTCACTAGCTGTGTGCCTCGGGTAAGTTACTAAACACCTTGAAGCCAATTCTGTACAATAGGGATGATATTACCTTTCTTAAAAGGGTTAAATGAGAAAATGTACATAAAGTACTTAACACAGCTCCTGGCATGGGAGGGCTCTACAAATATTAACTTCCAACCCTCCCATTTAAATGAACGACACCAAGCCTTTTTCTCAGCTCAGGAAAAAAGCAAGCAAACCTCACTGCAATTACAAACACCACAGCACAACGGCACCCAGGTGGAACCATACTAGTGTCCTCTTCATTTAAGAATTTTATATTGTCTACTGATTTATTAACCAGAAGAAGCAATTCCCCAGAGGAGATTACAGTTGAAGTAATTGTTTTGAAGAAAATAAGGTAGATGAACATGCCAGAATCATTAATCATCAAAACAGTAACATATATTTGATGAGCTGGCCTTCGCAGAGCTTTCTTTGTGACGAAAGGAGAATTTGCAGAAAAAATCTATAGCTGTGTCATCCAACCATTATTCAGCATTTCCCCCATCCCTGCCCTGCTTCACTCCACAGCAGTGGGAGTCTGTGCCTGAGTGTGACAGTTCAGATGGAGGATGGGCCCCCATCATTAATCATTGCAAAGCACCAAGAGTTTAATGGATTCCTTAATGAATTAATAATTTAGTGAACATTTACTGGCTATTTTCTACTGAGTAATGTCCATGAAATACTGCACAAGCAACCCAAGAAGTGAGAGGCTATGACACCGAACATGAGAAAAAGCTGCCTCCCCCAGGTGCAGGTAAGACAACGTTAAAATCAATTTGGCGCTAATAGTTGGTAACAGAAGGATCGTTCCATTCTCAAACTCAGGCACTTCTCCCAGGTGGATGGGCCTCAGGGAACCCTCCTCACATTCACGATCAAACCTACAGACGAGTCTAAAAATCTTTGTTGTTTTCATCTTAAAAAGCACCTGTTTCAAAGTGGGTACTAATCTCTCAGGCCACAAGATAGAACCTCTGGTGTTGGTTTAACAAACACAGCAATCCAAAAGGGACAATATCAAAGTTATTTTTCCCATTTCCTTCAAAATGTCATGATTTTATGGTAACCAGAAATAAAGTACTGACTTCAGAAAAAGATGGCTGACCATTTTTGAAGCGCTTAATGTGTGCTAAGCACGATCCTAGGTTCTTTTTCTGGGGGTGGGGAAGAAAGCAGGAGGGTGACTCCAAACCGATGTCTATTCCTGAGCCCTATGCTAACAGTTGGTTTTCAAGACCGGCTATATATTAAAACAACCTGGAGAGTATTAAAACATGCTGATTCCTTAGATTTTTTACAAAGGATGTTCTCATTTGGTAATTACAACTCTCCTATAGAACAGATAAGGTTATTCTCACTCTGCTAAATCTGAATTTTATCAAACATACTTTTAAATAAGTTCAGGGTATCTACTCCTTTCCTCTTTTTCTCATCTAATCTTCACACACACACACACACACACACACTTTCATTGCCTTTTCCCCCTATTATTTGAGAAATATCACATATATACTAAAAATAAATACCAAAAAAAAAAAGAAAAATTAGCAATTATCTGCAAATCGAAATCCAGGAAGAACCACCGTTAACATTTTGATATCTGCCCTGTCAGTCTTTTTCTGTACTTTTTCAATTACAAGAAAATAGGATAATTCTGCACCCACTCTTTTGTAACCTGCTTTTCACACTTAATAAAGCATGAACTTTTCCCCATGTCATTAAATATTCTACACCATCATTTTAGTGGCTGCCTAGTATCTCAGTGTACGCCTGTGCCCTAATTTACTTAGCTCATCTGAATTAATTAGGTGTTACTGTATGACAAAAGTTAGCCTTCCACTTCAATACCCAAACCAGAAAAATCAGGTGCTTGGCTATTCAAAAATGTGGAGCCCCTTTCACTGCCTGACATGTACCTGCATTAACATCCCAATTCTTTTGGGTACTTCTTTTTCAAAGGGATCGTAGACACATCTCATTTCCAAAAATGCCTGGAAACCCCCTATGACAGCAGTCCCCAACCTTTTTGGCACCAGAGACCTGTGCTCCTATGGGAATCTAATGCCTGATGATCTGAGGTGGAGCTCAGGTGGTGATACTAGTGCTGGGGAGCAGCTGCAAATACAGATGAAGCTTCACTGGCTCACCCGCCACTCACCTCCTATTGTGTAGCCCAGTTCCTAACAGGCCATGGACCAGTACAGGTCCAAAGCCTGGAGGCTGGGGTCCCCTAGGATATGGTTCAATATTCAAACTCGACTCCCTTTAATCTCTATAGCAACAGAACTGCACTGAAAGAGTTCACAACACCTGGCTCTGGGCAGCATCCCGTCAGAGTTGTGAGGTGGCCAGGTCCCAAAGACCGGGTTCTGGCCCTGGCTCTGCTCTGATTTGGCTCCTGAACTCAGAGGGTCACATGTCCACACTGTTTCATCCTTGTGACACTCAAATGAGAGCATCATTCCTCAGCCAATCAGCGCTTTCTACAAGAAGGTTTGAGAATAAACCAGAATATCATTGAAACTCTCAGGAAAACCACTCTATAAATATTTGAGGCCTTTTCTCACCACACCAGTGAGAAGAAGGAACAAGACTTTTTGTCGTTGTTTTCTTCTCCTTAATCTAAATACAGAAACTATGTTACAAAATAGACTATACCAAGAAATGCCAGTACAGGAGCCCATACCCACCAGGCCTTGATGGTTTGGGTTGGGAATCTGTGCTCTTTCAGAAGCAACATGGCCCACGCTTCTGGCAGCCAGAGAAGGGGCACAGGAAGTAGCAAAGGAGCCCTCAAAGTCATGAGGATCTGAGAAATGATTTCTTTGCTCCCAAATCTACCTTCTCTTTCCCATCCCCACCTGATAAATATTCCACTAACAGGATATTCATCTGTAGTAGGAGGCCTTCTTTGAGGAGCAAATACTGCTGGAGAAACACTCACTTAATGGGAGGGTCTGAAGGGCAAGGCTACCAAGTGACAACAATGAACCTGGACCATACCTGTTTTCCGCTGTCAGATAGATGTAAATTCCAATCTAGAGAACCCTGAGTTACTGTCCTCCCCTTGAAGCCTCTTAGATTAAGGGCAAAGTCTGACATAAAAGGAACATAGTTCTACCTACATGGGAGTAACTGAAGGCAGAGCCTATGTATCCTGGACCAAAATGTGCTCCTGCCATCTACTCTCCACAGTTCCTGAAATTCCACAGTTAAGAGTCTCTCCTTAGATCCCAGTGGGAACGTGTGTGTTTTAATAAGTATAAGGCATTAGGCCTTTGGATAACTGAAGAGGTAACACATAAACTAGTCCCTGCTAAACTAGTCAACTCAATTAGCCCTTTGGTAGGAGACTACAGTCATGTCATCTGAAGCAGGGATGAGGTATGGCCAGACCAGAGGCAGGCTTTGACAGGAGAATCAAACAGAAGAGAGAAAGAGCAAAGCTCAGCGTGAAATCTTGCTGCTGAATCTGGTGTCTCACCTGCTGCAAGAGGTAGTCTCTAGAAATGATCAGAGAGCAGGCTGAGCACCCAGAGTCCAATGACCACAGAAAGAGAATCACAGGCTCCAGTCTCCCTTCTATCCCCTTAAAATAAACCTGACCCTGTTCCTCTAAACTCCCAGAACACACTGCCACATTGCACAAACACTGATGCTCTGGAAAGGGATCGTTCGAGTCTACCCAAGCTATTGCCCACCACCTGGCCAGGACCCCACCTGCCCTACAGACTGCTCCCTGCAGTTCTCCCAGAGCTCCTTGGAGCGAGGGGCTGTAGTCATGAGGGACAGGAAAAGGAACAGTTTTCCTGGCTAGTTCCAGTCATTTACTGCAGGACTCAGTGACTCCACATCCTAGGGGAAATGAAGAGCCCCTTTGCAAATGTTTCCCATAGAAGACGCAGCAATAGAACTGTCAGAGGCTCCCACAGGGAGACATGGATCCTGCCCCACCCCACCTGTAGACATCCAGCCTCATCCAGCCTCTCTCTCAGAAGGGAGTGCCTAGTCTCCTGATCACTTCACTTCAGTCTGGCTTCAGGCTCTGAGCCCTACCCTACAGGCTTCCCTGCCCTGGGACTTGATCCTTTTGATCCTATTTCTGCTTTTCTCCTGAGCCCCTCCACAGCCTGCTATGAGGAGGTTCGTAGGGGCCCCCTGCTCACCACAGCCTCTGCCGACAAGCAGTCCCCACTTCATCTCCTCTGCTTGATTTGTTTCACTTAACAAGCACCCAGTCAAGTCACTGCTCAGAGGTGAACAGGACAAGAAAACATTGTTCCCTCACGCGATTTGGGATGAGCCTAACTTCTCTGATAACAATTCAAAGAACTTCAAAATCCAGCCCTGCTGACACTTCCCCCTTGGCACTAAGCAACCCCGCCAGCCTCTCTGGGCTTGATTTAAAATTCACACATGATACTGTAGAAAAAAAGATAGGGCTGTCCTCTGACACACCTGTCTTTGAATCCTAGCTCTGCCCCTCACGATTTTTCTGAGGCTCACTTTCCTAACCTGTACAACAGGGATAATAAAAGCTGCTTTGGAGATTTTTAGGAATTAGAAATGTCATAGATAAAGTACCCAGCACAATGCTTGGAATACACATGCTGTTCTCTATGAAAGGTAGGGAGTATTAATCTTTGTCACATGTCTGTTGTTAATGCCAGATAGACTCTCTGGCTATTGATCTATAGCCCAGCTCTATGTAAAAGGACATATAGGATCCTGTCATACCTAAAATTTTCAGAGCACATAGACCACGTTTTCCATTTTCTTTTTACTCCCCAACTCCATCTCCTCCTGAGCTCAGCACCAAGCAGGTGCTCATTAAATGAGGCTCAAAGGACACCCCCAACTAGTTCCACACCTTTGCTTGGCTTTAGTGAGGTTAGCACATTTAAAGTTATCTGTCTACCCATATGCCCCAGCTGAGTCTCAATACCCAGCAAAAATAAGTTGTCTTCAGGAACACTGGGAAAGTTGCTGTATGCACCAAACCCAGATGACTGTGAAATCCTGCAGCTTCTCTAAAATCGGAACCCTCATCTGTCTACTTAGCCCTGCCAACAAAATTGGGCCCCTACTCTCCACCACAGAAGTTTATCGATGTCCACACACAGATCTGGGAGGGACAAAGAACTGGAAAAGCTAGAGCTGGAACTATGTCAGTGAACATTTGCATTGTCCCAGCTAAAAATCCATCTTTCTCCATTAGGAAGCCTTCCAAGATTCACCCTGGACAGAATTCAATGCTAATCCTCAATCCACCCCCGATTCATATTCCACTGGACCGTAATTTCCTCTTCAAACTAACTGTCATTCCCATGAGGCTATGAGCGATGGCCTGTCTTCAACTCCACACCAAGTTGAGTTTGGGGTACAGAATAAGATCTCAGCATACTTTATGGAATGATCTTAGTCCTGTGAAGCAGACACTGCTTCCGCCAACCCCCACATTTTTGTATACTAGGAAACAAAAGCTGAGAGTCTGAGCACTGTACCTCGGATCCCCTCTGCTTTACATGGGAAGAAAAGGAGACCCCAATGCTAGGACACTTGCCACCAGAGCACACCAGGTGGCCTCCTGCTGCACTGACAGCTTGAGATTCTCCTGAACACACCTACGAGACCAGTTTATCTCGTTTTATGATTATTTACCTCCTTGCCTTCTCTACGGTAAGCTCCCTACAGCCAGGCACAGTGTCTCCTTTCATTGTGTCCAGCACTAGCAGGGTGGCTAGGCTTTGTTCCCATAAAGATTTGCTGCAAGGATGCAGGTACCACACCTGTCCCTCTGTGCCTCTCAGATTTTACTGTGCCTCTGAATCATGGATGATCTGGCTCAATGGCAGGTCCTGATTCAGGACGGATAGGGTGGAGCCTGAGAGTCCGTACTTCTTACAAGCTCCCAGTGAGGCTAAAGCTGCTGGAGGAAGCAGACCACCCTCTGAGAGGGGAGGCTGCAGTCCCAGGAGGCTCGACTAGCTACAGCCAATCTTCTTCTCAAAAAAGAATTGCCATTTTTCATTCCTGGGCAACTGGAGTGATTCTTTCTTTCAACTATGTCATGAGACCTCCCTCTTGGTCCTCGATATCAAGAAAACTCAGAGCGAAGCTTCAGTCTTGAAGAGCTGAGGGCTGGAGAACCTGGAAGGTTTACGGCCCTCTCTGCCTACTCCCAAGCCCACGACCTGGACTAGGGCTCTCACAGCTCATCACAACCAACCTAGCCATGGCCACCAGGGCATTAGAAGATGCTGCTGCTTTGAAATCCTGGAATTCAGAACTATATGTGCCAAACTTTATTCTAACTACATTTTTTTCCCCTGCAGATTTCATCTCTCACTCCTCTGCCCTCTGAACGTTTCATTCATCTCCAGGACAGAGTCTTAAATTGCAGGAAACCAGAATTCTGCAGATCAATTAGCCTAACTCACAACACGTCATTTTTCTCATTTAACAATTAGAATAACATGGTTTTTATCCTCAGTGTTGGCCCGCTGTGTGCCTACCGGAGAATAAATCTACTTGCCTTTCAAGGAGATCCATTAAAGAGCCAGAGCCCCCACAGTGTCATGTTATGTAAGAGGATGACACTCTGAGTCCTTCTGAGGATTATGTTTTTTTCCAAGTTGATAAGGACTTTGAATGGTCACTCAGCCAGGAAGACCAAGCAGCCCGCTTTTTTTCAGAGGGCTCTGGGCATAACGTGACTGTTCCTTCACTGTACTGCTTGGCTGAAGCAAAGGGGCATCTCTGTTGGCAGAGGTGAGTGGTGATGTCCTACAGGCTCCCTGATCACCAATCTATAGCCCTTGTCTCCATCCCCAGCTCCCGCTATAGCTAGATAAATTCAAAGGGCTTTGTAAGAATGTTAAAATGGGAAGCAGAAACAGCCTTTGTTCCTAGTCCCTACAATGAAATCCTTGTCCCACTTACTTCATGGCCAAAGAATAAAGGCAGTGAGAACTCGCGGTCTCTGACCTTCAGGAGCTCCAAGGGTTCACCCCCAACCTGAACTGCTGCTGCTTCGGTGTAGTGCGGAATTCTGAGGAGACTGTGGCTTCAGCACATCAAAAACAGGTGAGTCTCAAAAATGGATGGAAGGTGGTTTCATGAAAGTCAGGTGAGAATGTTAAAAGAAAAAAAGTATAATGGTGTGACTGAACCTTCAGGAGAGTCAAACTGGCCTTGTCAAAAGAACATCTTCAAAACGTCCTGTTTTAGGAAGTGAAGGCTCAGTCAGAAGGTCCCTTCTTCACCACGTCTGGCAAACCAACCTACAAGGTAGCAGGTCAGAGAAAAGTCTGACATCCACAGAAATAAAACATTCCTGCACAGGCCGCCTCCTTCCTCCAGAGTGTGATGCACTTATGGCAAAAGAGGTATTCACCAAGCCACAATCTACAAATGAAACCAAGTTATAATAGGCTTATTTTCTCTTCTTTTACTCCGTCAGATGAAACTAGCTGCCAAGATCTTCACAGATATAATTCCCCCACCCCCGCCACAATTTAAATTTTTTCCCCTCTCGGCAGACACTTTATTTTTGTGAGTTGTACCTAGTTTGTTTTGATAGCTCACCAGAACCTACACTAACAAATACTTTTTATTTGATTATTTTAAAAGTCTCATTAATTTTTCAAGCCACACAACACAAACAGGCATAACATATTCACCAGACATTCACAACCAGTGAAGGTTAATAGTCATTTAATGTAACTGCATACGTTACAAGCAATCTTCCTGTCCCACTGCATTTCCAAAGGCCACATAAATAGGTATCTATTCCTCTCTTTTTCTATCATAACATTCCACTGGGGTGAGTCTGATGAGCTGTCCCTTCGCTGCCCCCGCCATAAAGTGCTGCATGGTAACTAATGGATAGATACTAGGTGTGAGTGAGGAGGATTTTTGCGGCCATCCATAAATCTACCTCATTTAAATTGCTAGCTGTCAACTAGCTGAGAAGAAAGAAAAAGCTGTCTTTAAATAATAAAAAAAAAGCATGGCTCCATTGTCCAGAATGTTGAGCAGAACCCCTATTTCCAGGCGGCAGTGGTGAGGGACCACCTGTCATGAGGGGCTTTGTCTTCTCAGCCCCGTCTCCTGGGAACCGCTCTTGGTACCTTGAGAAGAGGTACGAGTGCTCAAGGTGGTTCTCCCTATAATTAGGTTTCTGTTGAGCAGTGAACCAGAAAATTGTTTAGATGGCCAAGTGCATCTGAAGCGGGAAAAGAAAGAGATTCAGGATGTCACTAAGAAAACTACCCCAGGATGAGAAAGGAATTCAAAGATGAAACTAACATTGCCTATTATTAAATGTTCCCTCTAGCACGAGTAGGATGCTTAAGGAGAAAGCTAGGACCCTAAACACCAGCACATGTTTGGGAAAACACAGAGCAGACCCATTTTGGACACTTCATCTTGCCCAGATAAATTTTTTTCCTAACCCCAAGACATGCTACCAAGGGCAGAGACACTCAATAATGTGCATTTGCTGACCAATTCACCTGCTTCTCTGCAGGAAATAAAACGTCATTCATTTACAGACTTGCTCAGTCACATAGGAGGTTTCTGTGGACACTACTCTACCCAGGGCACACAATTCGCATTTTAGCCCCTAAAATTTGCCAACCAATGCAGCTGTAAGGTAAAAAATATAAAATAAGTCACTTTCTCCACTTTGGCAGTTCAAGTTTCTCCAATCTGCCTCAGAAAAAAAGAAGTGCATGCAGACAGATTCCAAGGCTGTAGATCACAAATGTTATGGAGTATGTTTGAGACATCATGAAAACTACCCAGCTGAATTTTAGGCTGCCTCTCTCAAGAGAACTGAGAATTTATGGATTCCCAGGGCAACTGCATTTGGAAGAAAATCTCTCTGTAAGGAAAAACCCAAAGAGAGAGTTCAATGATTGAGCTTTCCTTTGACCTTTAATTGATTTGCAAGCAATGCTCTATGGCTAGCATTGGATGAAACCCCTATTAAAATCATTCATTGCCCTTTCTTTCATGCAACACATTTTTCCAATGTGTTTATTGCTAATTATAAGTGAATTGACATCCCTTGAAGAGAAAGTCTTTTTAAAACTTAGAAAATGGTTTCTTGCGACTGCATCAATTATGAAACTAGCTATGATACCACCAGAGTGATAGTGGGTTACAATTCTAGGAAATGCCATAAAACAATACTTTTTGTTTGAGTGATATCAGAAAGATGGCAAAACAGGAAACCCCAGACTTCATTTTTCCACAGATATGCCAACTTAACAATATACAGTCCAAAAAGCGTTTATAAGAACTCCAGAATTCAATTAGAAAGTCATAGTACCCCGGCAAGCTTGAAACCAAGAACAGCTGCACTGAAACAGATAAAATAAGTCATTTCATTTCAACCATGTCAGTCCTTCCCCTCAACATGACACTGCCCACAATTAAGAGGAAAAGCCCAACTCGTGGCATCCCCCTTGGGAGGGAAATAGAAGAGTGGACGACATATCAGTGCTCTGCCCAAGGGAGTGGTTTCTGTCTCACTTGACTCAGAGCACTGATGAGGAACAGCATACTTTGGATGCCTGGGAACTGCAGAGAACAAAAAAGAGCTCAGTAGCTTGTGGCAACACCAGAGAACTTGTAATATTGCAAACAGAAACTGACATAACTCACTGTTGGGAGAAAGTGCCCAGCTGTGGCTTCTCCCTTGGGGAAAAAAAGAGAACAGTGGAATATGCATCAAATATTCCAACTTTTCAGAAGGCTGCCTGAGGAACTGGTTTCTCTCTCATATGACTCAAAGCACTAACAAAACTGGCATACTTTCAGTACCTGGGGGCCACAGAGAACAAGAGAGCTCAGAGGCTTCTGTTAGCACCAGAGGACCTGCAGTGCTGCAGATAGACAATAGAGGAAATCAAGAGACAACAAGCTCCTGAAAAAGAAATCAACAAACCTTTCTATTTGGGAAATACATGCACGATCCCAGAAAAGGTTTGAGAGGCTCCCAGAATCTCTAGCTCCGCTGACTGATGAAGTTCTTTCTCTACATGATGCAAGTCTGTAAAGAATGAGATAAATGGTTGCCTTTTCAAATGAGTTGATCCTGATACAAAGTTAAAAGGTACACAAAAAAACAAAGAAACATGGCTCAATCAAAGGAACAAACTAAATTTCCAGAAACCAATCCTCAATAAACAGGTGTATGAATTCAATATAACCATCATGAAGATGCTCAACAAGCTCAGGAAAATGATGCATGAACAAAAAGAGAATATCAATAAAGAAAATTTTAAGAACCAAATAAAAATTCTGGATCTGAAGAACAGTAAGTTAATTGAAAAATGCACTAGAGGGGTTTAATAACAGACTTGATCATGCAGAAGAAAGAATCAAAGAACTCAGTGAGAGATCATTTGAAATGATCTAGTCAGAGAAGCAAAAAGAAAAAGAATGAAAATCAGAGAAGAAAGCCTAAAGGATTTATGGAACACCATAAAAAGAACCAATACACACATTGTAGGACTCCTGAAAGAGAAAGAAAAGGGCAGGAAGCTTATTTGAAGAATAATGGCTGAAAACATCCCAAATCTGGGGAATAAACATCCAAATTCAAGAAATCCAACAGCTCCCAACAAAGATAAATCCAAAGACATCCACCTCGAGATACATTATGATCAAACTGTCAAAAGTCAAATAATTTTGAAAACATCAAGAGAAAAGTGACTCTTCACATACAAGGGAACAATCATGAGACTATCAGTGGATTATTCCATAGAACCTTGCAAATCATAAGGCATTGGGATGATATATTTCAAATGCTGAAAGAAAAAAACTGCCAGCCAACAGTAATATATCCAGCAGAACTGTCCTTCAAAAAATGGAGAAATAAAGACTTTCCCAGACAAACAAAAGCTGAGGGAGTTTATCACCACTAAACTGCATTACGAGAAATGCTAGAGGACATAATCTTTGCCAATTTAGTGTAAAAGATCCCAGCTGAAGTGGTTTTGGTCAAATACATCTTTGCAACAAAGATGGGCTCTGAAAAGACTTCGGCTTGGGAAGCCAACAAAGCAGATGAGGATCCTCCAAGCCAGGAAATAACATGAGATGTGGGGTGGGTGTGTGCAGGGCAGGTTATCCGGGCATGTGAGTTAGGCTCTGGTAAAGGGCATAGAAGGAGTTGTTAGAAAGGAGATAAAAGCGATGCATGGAAAGCTTGAACATTGGAGTGAACATCCTGAGGCAACATTTCCCAGTCATTTGACTTCTGCCTTCATGACTTGTCATGGCTTCCCACCACCCTTGTGGGAAGAGACAGAGCATAGTAGTTTAAAAGTGTACACTCTGGGGTCAACTCTTTCCATTTGAATCCAGCTCAGATGCCAACTGTGTGACCTTGGACAAGCTGTTTAATCTCTCTTTGCCTCAGTTTACTCGTTTGCAAAATAGAAATAATACAAGTACCTCTCTCATGAGGGTTAAATGAAAGAACATGTTTACTGTACTGAGAACAGTACCTGGCATTATAAGTACTCAATAAATGTTAGATGTTATTAACTTTTAAAAAAATGCTAAAGGGAATCCTGCACGTTGAAATGAAAGGATGCTAGACAGCAACACAAGAGCATATAAAAATATAAAGCTCACTGGTAAAAGCAAAAGTGCACACAATATAGAATACTATAATACTGTAATGTTGGTACGTAAGTCACCTTTAATTCTGGTATAGAAGTTAAAAGACAAAAGTGCAAAAATAACTATAAAAGTAAGTTAAAGAATAAGTTAAATATAATTTTTAACATTAATAATTCAAAGTGTATGGGGAGAATAAAAGAATAGAGTTTTTGTATGTGACTGAAATTGTTATTGGCTCAAAACAGATTGTTTTAATTTTAAGTCCCATGGTAATTACAAAGAAAACACCTATAGAAGATACAAAAAAGAAAATGAGAAAGGAATCAAATCATGTCACTAAACACACACACACACACACACACACACACACACACACACCCAACAAAACAAAAACAATATAAAACGAGAGGAAAAAGGGGACAAAGAAAACTACAATACAAACATAAAACAATTTTTAAAAAGCCAACAATAAGCCTTTTCCTATGAGTAATTACTTTAAATGTAAACAAATTAAGCTCTCCAATCAAAAGACAGTCTCTTGATGGATTGTTTTAGAAGAAATGGGATATATCTAATTCAACAATATGCTGCCTGAAAGAGACTCACTTTAGATATAAGGACACACATAGACTGAAAGTGAAAAGATGGAAAAAGATATTCTATGCAAATGGTAACCAAAGAAAAGCTGAGATGGTCATACTTAGACAAAACAGACAAAGTCAAAAGCTAACACAAGAGACAAAGCATTACATAATGATGAAAGAGTCGATTCACCAAAGAAATATAATAGTTATAAATATATATGCATCCAACATCAGAGCAATCAAATATATGAAGCAAACATTGACAGAATTGAAGAGGGAAATAGAAATGCAATAATAGTAAGAGATTTCAATTCAATATTCCACTTTCAATAATGGATAGAACATCCAGGACAAAAATGAATAAGGAAATAGAGGAACTAAACAATACTATAGACCAAATGGACCTGACAGATATGTAAAGAATATCCAACCCAACATCAACAGAACATAAAATCTTCTTAAGGGTACATAGGATAGTCTCAAGGATAAATCACATGTTAGGTCATAAGACACATCTTAACATTTAAGAAGTTCAAATCATATCAAGTATCTTTTCAACAACAATGGAATTAAACTAGAAATTAATATAATAAAAAGGGAAAATTAGAAAATATGAGAAAACTAAACAACATACTCTTGAACAATGAGTCAAGAAGAAATCAAAAGGGAAATTAGAAAAAATCTTGAGACAATAAAAAAAGACCAATATACCAAAACTTATGGGATGCAGCAAAAGCAGCACTGAGGGAAGTTTATAGCAATAAATGCCTACATTTTAAAAGAATGAGCTCAAACAACCTAACATTAGACCTCAAGGAGCTAGAAAAAGAACAAAGCTCAAAGTCAGCAGAAGGAAGTAATAGATTAGAGCAGAAATAAACAAAATAGGAAAACAATTGAAAGAAAATCAGTGAAACCAAGAGTTGTTTTTTTTTGTTTGTTTGTTTTTATGAAAAGATCAACAAACTTGATAAACCTTTAGCTAGACTAAGAAAAAGAAAACTCAATTCAAAAATGAAAGTGGGGGACATTACCACTGATTTTATATAAATAACAAGTATTATAAGAGTATTGTGAACAATTATATCCCAACCAATTGGATAACTTAGATGAAATGAACAAATTCCTAGAAACACACAACCTACAAGACTGAATCATAAAGAAACAAAATCTGAACAGACCTGTAATGAGTAAGGAGATCAAACCAGTAATCAAAAGCCTCCCCCTCTCTCTCAAAAAGCCCAGGAACAGAGGGGCTCATCAGAGAATTCTAAACATTTAAAGAATAATTAACAACAATCCTTCTCAAACTTTTCCAAAATATTGAAGAGAAACACTTTCAAACTCATTTTATGAGGCCAGCATTACCCCGATACCAAAGTCAGACAAAGACACTGTAAGAAAATAAAACTAAAGGCCAACGTCCCTGGTGAATATAAATACAAAAACCCTAGACAAAATACTAGCAACTAAATTTAATGGCACATGAAAGAGTTCATATACCAAGTGGAATTCATCCTTCAAATGTAAGAATAGTTCAACAATTGAAAATCAATCAATGTGACTTATGGAATGAAGGATAAAAGCACATTACCATCTTGAATGATGCAGAAAAAACATCTGACAAAATTCAACACCCTTTCATAATAAAAACATCCAACAAACTAAAAGGAAATTACCTCAACATAAGAAAGGTCGTATGTGAAAAGCCCAGAACTACAGACTCAATGATGAAAAACTGAAAGCTATTCATCTAAGATAATGAACAAGACAAGAATGCCCACTCTCAGCATTTCTATACAATATAGTACTGGAAATTCAAGCTAGAGGAATTAAGCAAGAAAAAGAAATAAAAGGCATCTAATTTGGAAAGAAAGAAGAAAATATTTCTTTATTCACAGATGACATAATCTCATATGTAGAAAACTCTGAAGAGTCCACAAAAAAAAACTAATTAAGCAAAGTAGCAGGATACAAAATCAACATACAACAATCAGTTGCATTTTTATATGCCAACAATGAACAAACTGAAAAAGAAAGAAAACAAACCCATTTTAAGAAGCATAGAAAAGAATAAAATATTTGCAAATAAATAACAAAGAAGGTGTAAGATTCGTATACTGAAAACTACAAAACGTGTTGTAAGAAATTAAAGAAGACACAAATAAATGGAAAGACATCCTGTGTTCATCAATTGGAAAAAATAATATCTAAAATGCCATACTATTCAATGTGATCTGCAGATTCAATGCAATCCCTATTTAAATCCCAATGGCATTTTCTTCAGAAATATAGAAAACAATTCTAAAATTCATATGGAACCTCATAGGGCCCCTAAGAGCTAAAACAATCTTGAAAAAGAACAAAGCTGGAGGCCTCACACTCCCTGACTTCAAAACAATAATCAAATAATAGGTTTGATTATTGTATTACAAACCTACAATAATCAAAACAGCATGGTATTGGCATAAGGAAAAATAGATCAATGGAACAGAATGAGAGCCCAGAAATAAACCCACACATATATGGTCAAATGATCTTCAACAATGGTGTTAAGACTACACAATGAATAAAGAATAATCTTCAATAAATAGTGCTAGAAAAATTGGATATGCCCATGCAAAAGAATAGAAGTGGACCTGTATCTTATATCATACACAAAAATCAACTCAAAATGAATTAAAGACTCAAACTTAAGTCCTAAAGTATACAACTTCTAGAATAAAACATAAGAGAAAAACCAATTGCCATAATATTGGCCTTGGCAATGATTTCTCGAATATTATATTTTGAGCAACAAAAGCACAGAAAAGCAAAAATAGACAAGTGGGATTATATCAAACTAAAAAGTTTCTGCACAGCAAAGGAGACAACAGAGTGAAAAAGCAACCAAAAAATGGAAAAAAATATTTGCAAGCCACATATCTGATAAGAAGTTAATATTCCAATCATGTAAGAGACTCCTAAAACTCAATAGAGAAAAAAAAAAGCAACCTGTTTTTAAAATGGGCAAAGGAACTGGAGTCATTTCCTTAAAAATGTACAAATTGCCAATAAGCACATAAAAAGATGTTTGACATCACAAATTATCAACAAAATGCAAATCAAAACCACAATGACTATAAACATCACTTTAATCCCATCGTACTAATAAACCTTAATATGTAAAAACAAAAAAAAAACAATGAAATATTATCTTGTACTTGTTAGGATAGCTATCATAAAAAAAAAAAAAAACAGAATAATAAGTCCTGGCAAAGCTGTGGAGAAATTGGAATCTCTGTGCACTATTGGCGAGAATGTAAAATGGTACAGCTGCAGTGGGAAACAGTATGGAGCTTCCTCAACAAAACAAAAATAGAACTACCATATAATTAAGCAATCCCACTTCCGAGTATCCAAAAGAACTGAAATCAGAATCTCAAAGAGATATCTGCACTCCCATGTTCACTACAGCACTATTCCCTGTAGCCCAGAGGTAGAAAACAACCTGTGTCCATCTACAAATGAATGGATAAAGAAGACACACACACACACACACACACACACACACACACACTAAAATATTAGCCAGCCTCTAAAAATAAGGAAATCCTGTCATACGCTACAATATGGATAAACCTTAAAGACATTATGTAAGTGAAATAAGCCATTCACAGAAGGACAAATATTATATGATTGTACTTGTGAAGTATCTAAAGTAGTTAAAATCTTAGAAGCATGAATTAGGGTAGTTAGAGGAAGGGGAAATGGAATTTGCTGTTCAACGGGTATAGAATTTCAATCATACAAGATAAAAAAAGTTCTAGATATACTGTACAACAATGCATGTACATAATACTGTACTGTACACCAAAAATTTTTAAAGGTAAATTTCATATTATCTATTTTTAGCAATATGTTTGTGTGTACGCACACGTGCACACACACAATTTCTTGTCCAAGCTCAAAGTCTCAGAAGCAACTGGACAAAGCCATTTCACAAGCAGTTTTCCTCATCCCAAAATTTAGAGACTGAGAGCAAAGCACCACCATCACTAAGCCATAGAGAAAAGTTTGGCGGCTCAATCCTGAAAGCAGCATGAGAGGCCAGCAATCCTCAAGAAAGCTAAATGTTTTCCAATCCACTCTCAGACCCTGCATTTGATATATATGCATGTACGCACACAAAAGCATGTCTAGAAATACCTATGACAAACTGATAACGGTGCTGATGTCCCGGGGTTGAGGTGAGGTGGGGGCAACTGGATAAGAGGTGGTAAAGACACTTTAGCCTTATGAAGTAATATTAAAATACTATAAAAAGAAAAATATTAATGACTGCATAATTTAAAACAATGAAAATAAAATGTTTTGATTAAAAAAACTATTTACCAGTCAGTTATGGTATTCTCTCTCAATATGTGTCATTGATACATAAAAACACTCAAGTCCTCCCCTGCATGACACCCCTTCTCAAGCCAGAAAAATTTTACCTTTCTGTCACAGACAAGCCATATGTTTTCTGGCACCTGAGTTCACTGTCCTTTGTTCTTTGAGACCAGGACAAAATACTCCACCTCCTCCTTGTCAAGGGAGCCAGATCTCATGTACAGACTCTTTCTTTAGAGGACCTACAACTTTGCTCAAATTAATCGCACTCAAATTAAGTGGTTCCTGAGAGCCAAAAGCCCAGCTCTATTGAGTGTTTGCACAAACAGAACTTCAACGCAGTAACTTGTAATTATATTAGTCAACATTTATCAATCACCCACTCTATGCCAGACATAGCACTGCTCTCAGTGCTGGGTATGCAGCAATAAACAAATCAAAGACCCTGCCTTCTTGGAACTCACATTTGTGGGGAAGATGGACACACAAACTCACATATGGAAATGTAACGATGACAGAGAATGCTAAAGTCTATGGTGAAAGCAAAGCAGGGTGAATAATCTATAGAGTGACAAGTGGTGTTCATTTATGTGGGATAGCTAGGTATGATCTCTCTGAAAAAGTCACATTAAAACCAAGGGCTGAAACAGAGAGTGAGACGACCTATGCAGACAAATTGGAATAAAGCACTCCAGACAGAGGAAACAGCAAGTGCAAAGGCCCTGAGCTCTTTTATTTGGATAGATAACAAGCTGACCTCTAAAAGGGCTGTGCCAATTCACACTTGCCAGCAGCATCTGGGAGTGCCTATTTCCCTACATTGCACCAGCGTCTCACTGATTCATATTTTCTTAATTTTCAATAATTTTCATTATTTTCTTCAAGAGCTTTGGCTAGATGGAGTCAAAAGGGAAAGGATGGTGGGAGGAGAGGAAATGAAAAGGAGGCAGCCTCCATTCAGTGCTTCCTGTACCGTGCACTGTGCTCCTTTCTTTACTGATGTTACCATTCAGCCTCACATCAACCTTTAGAGAGAGGCAAAAAAAGCTGACACCGAGATGGAGACTTTAAGAAATCAGCCCATGGGTACTCAATCCTTAGGACATAACTGGAACTGACCTTGGGTAAGCCTGACTCCAGAGCCTGGGCTCCTTCCGTGATGGGCCACTTCCTAGTCCAGGGGCATGGAAGACCTCTCTTGGCAATCTCATACAAGGGACATGGGGACCTGCTCCTGCCTGAGTGGAGGTGGTTGTCATGGGTAATTTCTTTCATGTGCATTTAATTTTCCTTTCACTACATTTTTTCAACAGAGGAAGCATATATTTCCCAATACACCAGGAGTTTTTCTACAGCTCAAGTAAGTTTCTGTCAGAAAGATGTGAATATGAATAATTAAGCCCCTATTAAGGATGCACACATCTTGTAATAAATCTCAAATTAGAATGTGCCAAGATCTTGTTAAACCTGCCAACACATATTCTCAAATAAGGCGAGAATATCATTTGGAGCTTATCAGGAGATTCAGCCTTTGATGGAAGATGCTCTTTGACTGTTCGGAATTTTAATCCAGAGATTACCTGAATTCATCTCATCTATCATCCCATTGTGTTTATGCCCATTGTAAAAATCAACCAAGTAATTTCTCTTGGGATGTCCTCAAATGGGGTGCATTTTATTACAAATTGCATTAAACCTTATTATTTTGGATGAGATATTGTTCAAAAGAGCCTCACTCTCAATACACCTCACCTACATTCTAAAAAATAATCCTTTGCATTCATCACTGACTTAAATGGAACTTTTCAAAAAGCCCAAGTGTTACGCTTTCTGTTGTGGAAGGGATAGCGCACCATGGCTAAGAGCACAAACTTCTAAGTCATTGATTTCCTGGCCCAGCTCTACCGCTTCCCAACTGTAAACTGAGAACCACAGGAGCACCTAGGATGCTTTCACAGATTTCATTAATCACTTAGTATAATACCTGCCCCACAGTAAGTACTTACGAAGTGTCAGCTGCAATTATTGTTGTTTGGTATATCCCAATAATGCAAACTGATGTTAGCCGAAACATGTAACTAAAAGTTTTAATAACCTTTTATTTTCTAATATAAGAACAACATAGGTTTATTTTTATAATCTTATTAACAAACCATGAGAATAAATAAGAAAATCAGTCTTAAATATAACATAAGGTGGTCCTAAATATCCCTATGACACTGGCAAAAACCAATACAACTATATCCACTTTGCCATCAGAAAAACTGAGACACCGCTGGGTGAGAAACTTGTTCTCAATCTCCCAGAAAAGAGGAAGGAAACAGAGGAAGATAGCCAGCCTTCCACAACTCTTTTCACAGTGCCTTGAGGGTTCCTATCCCAATAGGCCAGCACATTCTTCAAATACAAGCCTTAAGTTTACATATAAGCTGTGTAACCTTGGGCAGAGCCAATAACCAGTCTGTGACTCAATTTTCTCATCTGTAAGGTGAAGAATTAAAAAAAAAAAACATAGTTTCCAGGGTTTCTGTGAAGAAAATGAACTAAAATATAGTAGACAAGTCCTGGCCTCCACACAAACACTCTCACACACACACAGATTTGCCAGCATGAGCTGATAAGAAGCAACATCCCCCAGCCTTCTCCAGGTCTTCATAAATCCTGAAATAGTCCAGATTCTCAAGCTAAAGAAATGGGAGGAAAATGTCTTGATGAGAAAAAAGAACACAAGTGTATTGTTCCCTCAGAGACCTCTCAGATTCTGAAGATCGCACCCTGGAATTAACCATCCACTGTCCTTCTCCTCCTTCGATGCCATTTAAGGTGGACACAGCAGCAGCTCATCACAGCCTTTTCTGCTGCCCAACGTCCAAGCGACAGCTGACCTGCTCTTTGCTGGTAACTGGAAAACCAACTGTAACATGACTGAACTGACCAGTGAATATGCGCCAGTAACCCACTTGAAGGACCACCTTGTGATTTTACAGAATCTGTAAACCTGACCCCACTGGCTGCAAATGTGCTAGAGTCCCTGAGTCAAGGACCTCGATCCCTAGGCCATGTTATCATCAGGGACCTTGCCTCCAAGCCCCCCATTCTCCTCTGCACTCTGGGGTCAAGGACAGCAAGATGATGAGTTTGGGAACAGTGACAGTTGGCCAAGGCCATCCCAAGAATGACCTATCTCCTCCACAAAGAAATAAATCTCATCTCATTTAAATAACAAAAGGAAAATCTCAGGAGAACAGGATCCATGTGGCCTGTGGGGAAGAAAACAGATCTGATACTAAGACCTGAACCTAGTTCCTGAGCAGACAAGCCACAAGAGAATACCTGCAGAGGAAGCTTTTAACACCCTCCCAGGTACCATGTTCCCTTCACCAGTACCGACGCAAGTCATCACCCTTCTCCTTAATGCAGAACAGCTATGACAACCAGCATGACTCAGGCCATGGCACAATGCGAAGTGCGAAGTACATGTGTTATTTTATTTACTCCTCACAGGAACGCTAAGGAGCAGGTGCTATTATCATGTGCACTTCCAGCTGAGATAAACAAAGCTTAGGAGGCTACAAAACTTGCCAGGATCACACAATTAGTACACAGCTGAGCTGCGACACCAACCCAAGCCTTCTGCATCACTACCTCTAAACTGCATCACCTCCATATATCATGTGACTTAAAAAAAAATTATTTTGCTAGTTGAAAGTCTTTTGGGAATTGGAAATGGTATGTTAAGTCATAAATAGCCCCTAAGCTGGCAGGCTTCCCCCACACCAATCTTCAGGTGCTGTGATAGTTAATTTATGTGTCGACTTGACTGGACCATGGGGTGTCCAGCAATTTGGCCAAACATTATTCTGGATGTGTCTGTGAGGGTGTTTCTGGATAAAATTAACATTTGAATCTGAGTAAAGCAGATTCTCTAATGTAGGTGGGCCTCATCCAATCAGTTGAAGATCGGAATAGCAGGAAAGGCTGAGTTAGAAGGAATGTTTTCTGCCCGACTAATTGAGCTGACACACTAGGCTTTCTCTGCCTTTGTACTCAAACTGAAAAATTGGCTCTCCTTGGATCTCAAGCCTGCCAGCTTTTGGACAGGGACTTACACCACTGGTTCTCAGGCCTTCAGACTCAGACTAGAACTACACCATCAGCAATCCCGGGTCTCCAGCTGGCCAACTGCAGATCTTGGGACTTCTCAGCCTCCATAATTTCATAAGCCAATTCCTTATTTTATGGATAGAGATGGGCGGGTGGAAAGAGGGAAAGAGAGAAAGAGAGAAAGAGAGAGAGAGAGAGAGAGGAGAGAGAGGAGAGAGAGAGAGCGCACGCGCGCACACGCGCACGTGAGCGAGCACGCAAGCACGCAAATTCTGTCCTACTGGTCTGTTTCTCTGGAGAACCCTTAACTAATACCGATGGCAAGTGTCACAGAAGTCCAACGAAAGTTCTCATTGACAGTGCAGCTTTTTAATGAGTTGTTTAGACATAAGCATCCAACAGCCCAGTTTTTAAAACCTTAGAGAAAGGTCTGACCTGAAGAAATGCTTCTTTAAAAATAAATGGGAACTGATTTGAAGTAGGGGGTCCAGGAAGAGAGGAGGGGGACACGGGAGAGTGGTGTGCTCTGGTGCCCATGCAGCACCTTCCTGCACAGTGGTGTTTTGTTGGCTTCTCTAACACAGCGCATCCCTTTGAGCACAAACGCCATCCCACAGCACAAGTCTGAGAGGCCCTCTCCATGGCTCACTCAGAGCCTTCCCCACAGCTCTCCTCATCTTACTGAGTCCATGGCAGGGTTACAAGAGTCTGAATAAGTGGTAGGTAGGAGGACAAGTCATTGTTGGGTCAGAACGTTCTTTGCAGTTCCTGTCTCTCCTCCTTGTTTATAAGACAGACTCCCCTGGCCCTTAAACAAGCTCAGAGGGGATTAACCAGTCACTGGGCTGGAGCCAGATCAACCATTATTGCATGTCACATGGAAAACAGGGCTGGGAACCTCACCCCTGCTCTGCAGGGCCTCCCACCAGGCTGCCGCTCCTGAAAATTAGCTCTTTCATCACAATGAGCTGCCCAAAGCACAGGCACTAAGAGATGACCTATGGGCCCCATTCATAATATTTATGTTCCTGCCACTTCCCTGTCCTCTATCTGGGCTTGGCATGTTTGGCTGGCTGAATCAGAGATCGCAGGCATTGCAGGGATGGAAACTGTAATGGCAGCTCCCAGACGTGGGTGACTTCTACTATGAGGGCTGCATACCTACAATCCTCCTGCATTGCCCAGCGTCTTCCACTGGCTTCAGCCAAAATGCAAACTGGCATTGCCCCTGTGGTTAGATTAGAATAAAAACAGTCAAACTCACTCCTTATATTAAAGCCACATCTTTCTCAGACCTCAAGACATGAACCTGCTCCAAATCTAACCTCAGATGCACTGTGAAAATTCACATGGAAAGCTAGAAGCAGAAATAAAAAAAATGAATGTAAATGCAGGACTAGTACTTGAGTATGTAGCTTATTTTAAGTTCTTGATAGCAAAAATATTCATTTATGCAATACTTCAATATATATGTTAAGTAACTAGTACATGCCAGGCAAGGCCATGGAGACACAGAGACAGAAGTGAGGCCTATGAGAGCTCACCATCCACTCATGGACCACCAAACTCCCTCGATTTGCCAAAAAAGAGTTCTGTGAATCTCTGCAGAAACCTGCCCAGCCTAACACTTACCCTGATAATTATAGCTTTCAACTAAGGGAGTCTCATGCCAGACACAACTCAGCCACACATAACTGTCATCATTCCATGTACTGAGCACCGATTATGTCAGGCATTGTGATAAGCACTGTGCACATTACACCACTGAATTCACCTAACACCTCTGCAAGGTAGCTATTAGTAGTATTATTTTATCGGGGAGGGCCAGAGAGGTTCAATAACTTGCCCGAAGTCATATAACCAGCAAGTGGTTATATGAACCTGGACTCGAAGTTCTAATCTGACAGCAAGGCTCTGGTCTTCCTGGGCATCCACTGTGATTCCCAAGGGGCTCAAAAGAGGTCTGCTCATCTAGCTATACAATCACCTTCACACCACTCTGCCTCTGAGGCTCAGGGACTGTTTATTCCTCCATCTGAGAAAAAGGAACAGGTAGGTGAGAGGCAAGGCTATAGCTGTAAGTCCCAGTGAGTTGCTTCCCCTCTTGTCATCATTCAAATGAGGAAGCTGAATAAAGGGAACCAAAGAATGTCTTCTGATCTTAGGGTGTTCTGAATCTCTGCAACTGGAGGGCTCATTCTCCCGGCATGCAGCCCTGCCCACAGGCAGGCCCTGACCAGCGGCCCCACAGAAATGAGCTGGCTCCAGAATCTACCTCGGTCTCATCCCAGTCAGACGCAAACCCCACACCAAGCGCCTCACACCCATTGTGCTCCACCCGTTTCATCTTCCTTACTGATACGACACGAACATATTTGTGTAAGTTAGAGTTCGACATACCTCCGATCACATCACTCCTCTGCATTAAAGGAAGCATCTTCCTCCAGCTGCTGTCATGTAAACCAAGCACAGCCTGCCAGCCCCAGGGGCTCACTCTGGCCCCTGCTCCCTCTCTGGCCTCACCTAGGCCATGGCCCCAGGCTCTGCCTTCAACCGTAGAGGTGCTCAATCCTTCACCCCCTTTCTCTCTCCTGTCTCCAACACTCTTCTCCTCTCTCTCCACAAGACTGGCTTATAGGTCTCCATGTCTGAGAGGCCTTCCCAGTAGGTATTTGCTATTTCTTCCCCTGTCTGGTCCTTCATGGCAGCTACCACAATTAGTTATTTTCCCCCAGGAGATTGTGGCTCATCTCTCCTGAATTCTGCTCCACTCACCACGTGCACTGTCAGAGTGCCGAGCACAAAACCGGCACTCAGTAATGACTCCCTGAATGTCCGAACGAACAACACTGCTTGTGGCAATAAGCCCCATCTGTTATGTCTGCAGCACCCAGCCAGCCAACCCAGCGGTCCTTCTCAGCCACCACAGGCCAGCAGTGTTGTGGACGGTGGGAAGGAGCCAACACCTGCACAGAGAGCAAGGTCTCTGCTCTGTAAGAGCTAAGTAACACATACAACAGTGTTCCTGAACCGAACTGTAAATTGTCATGCAAGTAGAAGGTGGTTCTTAATAGACATGTAACTGGTGTGAAAATACTATGGCAAACATTTAACTCACGATCCAAGACAGAATATGCTAAGCGCACAGTGAACATCTCAAACAATGATTGCTACAAACACGAGGGTGAGAGAGAGCAGGTGAAGATTCCCAGGGAAACGGGACCTCGGCCAGGCCCTAAAAGCAGCACAGACCTGGAGATATCGGCAGTCAGAGTAGCTGAAGTATGGCCCCCACCCACCAGCATCAGTGGTCACCGAGGCGCTAGTTAAATGCTCAGATCCCTGGGCCTCACCCTGACCCACTAGCTTAAAGTAATCCCTTTTTCACCGGGGCTAAAGGGAAGCCCACCAGGCAAAAGGGCCTGCCAGAACCCTGCCGTGCTTACAGGACAGTAACTTGGGAGAACCTAGAATACAGGGAATAAAAAGTTGGAAATACATGTTAGAGCCAACAATAGGGGGCTTTGAATGTCAGGTTTAAGAGCCAGGTCTAGATTCCACAGGGAAAGGACTTTGGGATAAAAGAGTGACGTGGAAAATGCAATATTCCAGAAAGAGAGGAAAATAGCTCCAGGGGGATGAGGAAGAGAGCCGAGGGAGAGCAGAGGGGGATGGGCGGGGGGCCACAGAAGCCTCCAGCGGACCCTGGGCCAGCAGAGCCCTTCCCTGTCTCCCCCGCTCCAGTGTGGTTTCATAGCAGTGACCGCCCACCACTGGACTCTGCAGTCCCCTTCACAGACACCGCTCTGGCCTTCCTAGTAAGCCTGGCCTGAGCATGCTCTGACAAAAGAATCACACAGGCTCTCAAGGCACAAGTGAGAAAATCCTATTTGTGGGCCAAAAGAGTGAGAGACCCTTCAGAATTCAAGTGCTCAAGCACTGGTATCGGCAGGGACGTGCTGGTGTGCCAGGCGACCGAAGTTCCTGAAAACAAATAGTATCTGCAATTCAGTCAAAGCCAAGAACCCGCTTTTGGGGGAAAGCTGGCACGTGCGTGTTGTATCTATAAATGCAAAGTTTTCTGTGAACACTAAATGTAAGTGTGATATTTTCTCAACAGACGCATCTGTTTGTTGGGGGAAAAAAATCTCAATGGCTCTACTATTCAATAAAAAAAGAAAAAGAAAGAAAGAAACCAGGAGTGGGAGGATATATAAACATCACATTTAAAGCATCACTACTAAAGTGAAGCATGGGGGGTAGTTTCTGTCCTGGTTGTGAAACTTAAAAGAGGTCCCATTAGAGCTGAGCAGAGCCCCATTCTTCCAGGGGCCTCTGCTGAGAGGGCCACCCCTCTCTCCCCCATCCACGTGTCTACGTGACTCTCACACTGTGAGTTATGCAAAATTTACTGTGTTCACAAGAGTACACGATTATGAGAGATAGACTTGCCTCAAAACAATGTAAATACATATCTTGGACTCAAAATGATAAAGTGTATGAAAATTCAAATGACTCTTTTCTGCTGAGATAAATGGAATAGGTGACTTTTCCAAAGCTTCCCTCTTTGAAATGCATGAAGAAGGCTCCAACCAGAAGAAACGACGTCATCTCCACTTGTCTGAAAGCAGACAGGCTGTAAACATTCCACAAGATTTTTCGAGGAGTCCTTTAAGCTCTGTGTAAGAAAGGAAATGGTTAGAGAACGATCTCTCCAATTAGCTGAGTACAAAGAAAGAGCAAAACTGTTTAAATTCCAGGCACATGGTAGGATTTTGTCACAGAACCAAGTCCCTGTGCTTCTTGTCCGGTTGCTGTTCATTCTCTCCAAAGCAGACAATGCTTTTCTAGCCCTTCGGGTTTCAAAGATAACCTTCCCAGTGAAAATCAATAGCTGTAACACAGTCTTTGGTTGAGAATAAAGCAATAACCCGAGCCCTAAGATGAGATCCCCTGTTGAGGTCAACGAGATGCTGACACAGACGCCTCATTTTCTCCTCACAATCATGTTAACATTTGTAATCGCTGCCCTCGTGGCACGTAGGCAAGAATCCGACCCGACCCTGAAGACAGACGCCTGTCCTATCCTGTCCTGCCTTTCTCTGGAGGGAGAGATGCCCACACCATTCAGACTGCAGTGCCCATTTAAACCAAAGACTGGTACCACACTGGCACTTCAGGGCGGCCCCCAAAGGAACCCCCCTCGGTGATGGGGCTACCACCACGATGCTCAGAGCAAAAGACCACACGAGGTGTGACTCCACTCTCGTGGCATGTCCACAAAAGACACACTGTGCAGACAGAGAGACTGGGGTGGAAGCAGAGACTTGGAGAATTTGCGGGGGGTGAAGGAAATGTTCTCAAACAATTGTGATGATGGTTGTACGATTCTAAAATTTTACTATAATTCATTGAATTGTACACTTCAAATGGGCTAATGTTATGATATTAAATTATATAGCAATAAAAATAAAAAGTGCTTTCATTGAGTGGCTAATGATATGAGAAACATGATAAGTAAAATAAATACCAGATATCAAATCATATGTTCCTAATAGTAGCACACACAGGCATAAGGGAAATAAGAGAAAGAGATATACCAAAATGTTTCCGATGATTATCTTATGTATAATGAGATTACGAGTGATTTCAAATTTCTTCTTTATACTTTCTGTATGTTTCAAATTTCGATCATAAATATGTACTGCTTTCATAATTAAGAAATGAAATTTATTCAATAATGCATCTGTGAAGTAATTGGCCCATTGTACATAAGTGCAGTGATTTGCAATGTTTAAGACGATTGCAATCCTGGTCTCAGTGATTGAGCAGATTCTGAATTCCCTGGTTGATGCTGGAACTCATGGGCCTGAAAGAGTTAAGGTCCCCCTTTTCAAATAAGCACATCCCCTCTCCTCAGCGGGTGGGGGGGGGAGGGCGGTCAGCACAGGGAGAGCAAACGTTAATTAAGTCATATATTGCACATGCATTCACCAGTTCCCTGTTAATATATTGGAACAAATTTCAGTGTGTTCAATTCAATTAAATATGTACGAGAGTAGCTGAAATGACAATAGCAAGCATGAGCCCTGAGGTGCCCATCTCCAACCCAGAATACTGCATATTTGTACAAACGCCTTTTTCCCCCATGAGAAGGGCTCTTTATTTTCTTGGAGTACACGGTCCTACTATAACAGAAAATTTACTGGCCCCAATTAATGATTTTCTATCCTTCAGAATTAATATCGGACACTGGATCTCTAAGTACTTTGCTGATACGGAATTTTCTAAAACAATAAATACTTTGTACTATGCTAACACAGGACTTTCTCCACCACGGGTGTTAAGATTGAGGTCAAGGGTTAGCTGAGGCCATTCCTACAGTTTGCTGGTTTAAAGAGATGTCCTAAGCTGAGACAAACAGCCTGTTTCCTTTCCCGGTACGAAACTCTGACAGTGATTCCTCAGCCTACCAGCATTTTTCCAAGAACTGTCCCTCTGGCTGACACAGGGATGAGTCCTGCAGCCTGGTTTGCACTACAGAACCCTTCGACCCCTCTCAGACCCCTTCGACCCCTCTCAGACCCCTTCGACCCCTCTCAGACCTTTTCGACCCCTCTCAGACCACAGCTGCTGAGGCTGTGAACCTCTGACCCAAGTATCCTTTCTCCTGGCATTACAACTGGGATTGGCAATACTCCTCTCCACTGGTCCTTTGAAACATGGATCTACAAATTCCAGAGCAAGGCAGCCAGTCACGTCCCACCAACTCACCTAGTGAAGCAGGTAAAGCCAGGCTCAGGAGAGAGCAGAGCAACACAGAAAAGCAGAGAACGCAGATGTAAGAGACAGTGTCCTCTGGGTCCCTAATAGTTTGCTATGTCCTAGTGGACAGCTCTCAGGTTGCACCAACTACCCCTTGAGCCTCGTAATTATTTCTCCTTTTGGCTTAACCTAGGCCAAGTTTTTATGACTTGCATCCGATAGAGCCTTGAATAAAGAATCTACAGAAAACATTCCACTCTGAAAATAGAAAGTACTTCCCTCAGCTCTCTGCCCGGAAGCATTAGCAAAGGGACAGACTTTGCTAATGCTTTCTTCCCCAAGACTGAAGGCTAAGAGAGCTTCAAGTGCAAGTTCCTAAGAGAACTTGCCAGGTGTCCAGGCTGGAAGCCCAGTGGAGCCTTCAGAGGGACACCTGGACACCTGGCCTGGGAAGACCCAGTGGAGCCTTCAGAAGGACTGATTTACTCAGTAGATCAGAATGAGAGTTCCCCAAGGGCAGGGACCAGGACCTTGGTCAGCACTGTATCCCATGCACCTAGAATACCATCTGGTCCATAGCAGGGGCTCAACTGAATTAACTAATGGGTGCCTAAATACTTATTGAGCAAAAATCGATTCCAGGCACAGGCTTATGAAGTTCCATATACCAAGACCGAAGTAGAAAAGTACAGGGTCTGTACAGGGACCAGGAAACAGCACCATTTAGCAGAAACACCAAGTGTATTTGCAGAGCTAGAGATTGCAACTATAAGAAAGCCTTGAGGACCAGGCTAAAGTAGTCTTAAAGTAGTGTTGCCTGCTGGTCAGATCACACCACTACTAACATTTCTGTGGATAAGGACACATTTCCACACTTCCTACTCTGTCACTCTAACCCTCTAAGTATTCCTGCTTACCCAGAAGACTTTGCAGCATCTTCCCTCTCTGTATCACGTACCATAAAAATCCTAAATATACTGAATCTGTGGTCTCAGATTCTCCAGCCTCCACCTTGAGTTTCTGAGCACAGGCACCTAATAGTTCAAGTTACAGGAGCAGAAGTGCCGCCTTAGCTTCAGTCATCATCCATCTAAAGGCAAAGAGCAAGTGTCAGTTCACACTAAGACCGAGGATTCAATTCTCTCCATTCTTACAACACATTGCCGATACACACATGTATATAAATGTACAAAATGCACACGTGTGTGCACACACACAACTCAGTTGATAACCACACTGAATTCTGGCCCTCATGAAGACATTTTCCTGCTAGCATTAATAAATATCCAATTATCTTTCAAATAAGTGTGTCTACAGGAGGGGGTGAGTGAGTTGGTGACAAGGGTACTGGACACTAGACCAGAATATCTTCTTATTGTAGCCTCTCCACTAATTAACTAAGATGTGACCTTGCAAGGCATTCATCTCCTAAAGTCTGTTTCTCAACTTGAAAATTGGGACTAATAGTGCTCTTTTAGAATGTTATTTCAAATATTAAGTCAGAGAATGCACATCAAAGTATCTGACAGTGCCTGGCCCATGGTAGGATCACAAACGGTAGCTCTGATCATTACTGCTGATTTTACTAGTGTAAGTTCTCATGTCAGTGTAAGCACATGGCCAGGGCACAATTACATACCCACTTTTGGAATACAGTCAGAAGAACACACACAGATCCTTCTTCAGCAACATCCATAACCCCAGAGCATGACCAGTGACTGGGAAAGCAAAGAGATCTGGCAGAACAGGAAGTGCAGTGAACAGCTTTTACGTCATGGCCACCAGCATCCATCTCCCCTTCTTTGGATTCCTTTGGAGAACCAGCTTTCCCCTACATTTAGTTCTTGGCTTTGGGACAGACTGCACCCCACTTCCAGGATGGAGCATATGACCCAAACCTAAGCCAATCAATGTACTGCATTTCCATGGCCATGGTAACTGGTTCATAAATGGACACATGATATAATCAGAGCCAATAAAATGCAATGAGATGTTTGCCAGGATGGTTGGAAGACATTTTCTACTAAATGTAAATGTCAGAGGCTATGAGCCTGGAACTGTTGCAGCCAGCTTGCCCTCAAGAGGACAGAGTGTGCCCAAGAAAAGACCCAATGCATGTAGGAAAACAGAGCTCAGAGGAGGGAAATGGGAAACCAGGCCCTGCTGACATCTCTAAGCCCCTGCAACGAGCTAAACCTTGAGCCAGAACTACCTCTAGGATTCTTGGTTTTGTCTTAAAGTTCCTTTTTTGTCTCAATGAATCTGAAATAAGAATGTTGTCTCATGACGCTGGGCAAGTCCTAGCTGATATATAGAGCAAGGGAGTCTGGGGTTGCCGAGAGACAGGAGGAGCGAGCAGAGATGCCCAGATGAGATTATGCTTGGTGAGCCAGGAACCCCTTCCAGCCTGTGAGCCCACACTGTCTCTGGACTGTGGAAAAGATGCCCTGAAGACGTGACCAGGCCTGACAAACTGCAAATCCAAAAGCCCTGGGATGTGTGCCCCTAATCTGAGGGTGACCCTCTCTAACCCACAAACCTGAGGCCTACCCTGAGATCCAGCTTCGGTTTGATGTGCAAAGAGGCCCTGCACAGAGCAGCTTTTGACCACCTCTCCATCCCATCCTTCCAGGTGGGAGGTACCATGACATTTATAAAAGGGCCATGTTCTCTGCAGCACAGTGTAGAAGCTCCTCATAAATTCTACTTTACTGACTGCTTCAAAGGGGGGGATAAAACAACACTTAGTTAAAACACACACAGGAGAAAGTAGGCAGTTAAGGGACTTTCAATCTCCAGCTGTCATTGCTGAAAGAGATCTTATCCCAGATTGTTACGAGGAAAAGGAACTCTGGAGTATTTGGGATGAAGTGCCCTCCTCCACCACACAGGTGCAATGTGTCATTCTCAGGACATCACAGCCATCTGAACTCTGGATGATCCCTTCTCGTCCCTGTCCCCAGCTCCCCCTAAAGCAGGTCTTTACTGGGAGGCAAGGTAGGGGAGTGATTAGTGCCACATTCTGCAGCTTTAGCACAACTGGCACTGGATTCCTGACTCTGCCACTTCCTAACTATGACCTAAAGCAAGTCATTTTACCTCTCTGAGCCTCAGGTTCTGCACACATAAAATACCATTAATAATAGCACCCTCTCGCAAGGTTGTTGTGAGATCTAAAGGAGGAGTCAGATGGGTCGCAGGTCTTAACTTAGTTCTACATGCAGACTAGAAAGATTCAGTGACTTACCCGAGGTCCCAAATCTCATAATTGCAGGATTTGGGACTTGCATCCAGGTCTGAAATCAGAGTCTGTACCTGCTGTCCCACTCCCCAGGACTGCAAGTGTGGCCCTCTGGCACCCCACGACTCTGATAGTCAGCATGCCTGACCTCTCTCGTGATGCTCTCTTAACTGTCTCTACTTGTGCACTTGCTCTAACATCCAGGCTGCAGTCTCTTTGAGGAGGACAACTGCAAGCATTACATTCTGCACACACTTGTCAGAAACTTTATGCTCTACAAGACAAGGTCTCAGAGGCGAGAAGCAAGTCTTATCTTCTAATGTGTGTGTCTGTGCTTGAGGTGCCTTGCAGGCGCATTATAGATGTAGCTGTATTTTAAGGTCTGTTCAGAATAAACAAAACCTGTTCCCAGAGCCTTAACTCTTCATAAGTGTCAAGATGCCCCACCAACTGAACAGGTGTATCACCATACAAAGGAAATTAAGATGCTGCCAAGGAAGACGGCTTATGCCTGAGGGATGAGATCGTTGTGTCTCAGCTTTGAAAAAAACCATGGCAAAAAAGAAAATGTGCCAACTCGCTGGTTTTCGGGTGAACCGTAAGAATTTTACAAGACTTTCATAATTTTAAATAAAGCTTCTTTTATTTGCTCCGTAAATTTTCACTGAGTGCCCATGTGCAAGGCCCTGTGGTAGACCCTCAGATTATGGCCTTGAATGTGCCATGCACAGCCCTCACCCTCCCACTCGAAGCAGAGATAACACTTCCCAGGGCCCCGTGTCCCCTGCCAGTGGCTCAAACAGGTTTGCAAAGACTCTGTGTTCACAGTGATGCGTTAAATCCAAGGAGAAAATCATTTCATGAAGCAACATGTCTAAAAACGTGTTCCTTCTAATAAGGCGTCAAGGGAAGAAAACAAAAAGCTTTTGTGGCCAATTAGTTGAAAATGAGTGGACCACTAATTTCTTTACTGCTGACCTTCTCCTATCCTTGATCTTGCAAATGGCCTTGGTGACTCACCAAAGGGCAGCCAGGGCTGCAGTGTGTGGGCACACAGGGCCTGCCTAACCAGGGAGGCAAGCGCAGCTTTGCAAAAGTGTACGTGATCAGGCAAACTCTTATCCAGAGGTCCACAGAAAGCACATTGCAACAACACTGCCATCGAGGACAGTGACTGAAGTAGACCCACTGCGGCTGGAAAAACCAGGACCACTCTGTCCCCTCCTCGCCTGTGCATGTTCCCTCCTCGGGAGGTGTCTATATTTACTCCTATATTTCTCTCATAACAAGAACTTCTTTCGATAGGAGAAAAGAAAACTGTGAATCTGAAAGGCGTTTTAGTCCTTATGTCACTAAGAAATATCTTGTCTTGGGCACTTCTTTCAGCTGACCGCATAAAAATTAATCACCGTGAATAACTGAAAATGTAAATAAAATTTTCATTTAGTGGCCCAGCCAATGTCGGCATGTCCACTGAGTGTGGTAATAATTGGTCATCTCGAGAGGCACTTGCCTACTTTCGTGACCTCCTTCCTACTCATTCAGGATCAAATAAAGTGAATTTCCAATAAAAGAATGTGCAGCAGAAGTGTTGAATGAGAGAGTCGTAGAACAGAGACTGGGGGCGGGCGGGGGGCGGGGCGCCCTGAAAGGGAATGAGGATCTGCATGGATTTTTGTAAAATAAAGAAACCTGGCTAGAATTTCAAACTACCAGAGCAGGTTGAGATGGAAGGTGCTCGGCTATCCACAGACAAGCCCTGTGGCCACGGAAGGAGTCAGAACCTTGCCCTTCGGCAACGCTGGACAGCAGAACTTTCTTTCATCAGCTCTGGTCTCTGAGTTACATGGCCTTCTTGTTCTTTTTTGTTCCACTCTTTGTTCTTATCTTACTTTCTGAGAAGTGCAGTATCTATATTCTCTCTCAGAAAAATCTGATCTCAGGAAATGAGCTAAACTTCATTCACACCAAAATGTAATGACTACTACTAGATAAATGATTCGATGTTGGACCAAGTATTAAATCAAAAAGGCCGCAGTCTCGAGGCAGGCTTTCAAGAATTAGAGAGCTGGCAGGTGAGTCTCTTTGAGCCAAAGGGCTTTCCATCAAGTCTGAGTATATCATGAAACTTACCCACCCACACAGGTGTCAGGGGAAGAAACGGCAGGGGCACCAGTCACCAAGGGGCGGGTAGGAAGGCTGGCCACACGGTGACCAGGCCAGACCTCCGTGTTCATGCCAAGGCAGAGACCAGCTTTATCTGCAGACCCTCAGGAGCACAGGATGACTGGAGAGGGAAGAGTAGAGTCGACCGAACTCAGAAATTACACAGCATTTCCCTCCCTTCCCTGCTCAGGACCCTCTTGTCCAGGCTCACCCAGAACGGAAGAGAGACAAAGACCACGGCCCTTCCCTGCACAGAGCCACCCAACGTGAAGTTGTACGTGCCTTGGAGACGTCCAAGCTCAACACTCCCAGTCAACAGTGGAAGAAACGAGGCCCAAAGAGTAGGGAGCCTTAGGGAAAGCACGATGTTGGCTTCCAACCTGTTTAGCTGCCTCTGCTCAAACTCCCCTACCCATCACGGCCCCCTCAGAGGCTCCTGGCTCTCAGCCCTATTATATGAAATCCCACCTCTAACAGGAATCAAGACTCACACAGATCCTCTTTAGGATCAATCTCAATCCTCTGCATTTAGAGAACAAGAAGTCAATCCCTTCTACAATACCCATGTGCTCATCCTATCACAGGTTGCCTAGTGACCGGCTGCAAACGAGACCCTCTGTCCCAGAATAAGAAGACCAGAAGGCTCCACTTTCAGTGCTATCTGGAGCGCTGAGGTGCCCTCCCCAGTTAACTCTCACTGGAGGTATCAAGTCCAGGTGTTCACCTCTGGGAGAGACCGACTTGGTACACAATCGAGAACTCACCTCTACTCGACAGAACAGTATTAGCAACATTCATTTAATCAGACGGTGACCTACACGGACGCCCAGAGCATTCTCTTGCCCACAGTGAGTCTTGTCTGTCACACTTTTCAAATATGCATTTGTTGTACAGAAGTATATTTCACACAGTAAACATCCCTTTCCCACAAATGGAAAAGCTAATAGAATTTAATTATTTCAAAGAGATTCTGAGAAAAGAGGGCATGTTTTCCCCACCCAATCCGCCAAGGCTTCCATGCACCAGCAGTGTGAAGCTGACATGTGAACCTGAGGAAGCTACATGGGTGGCCTCTGTGTGGGTGATCACATGCCCCAGCCCAACCATGGGAGTTGCTAATGCCAAGCCACCTTTCAGGACGTCCTCTATGACTAAAAATCAAAACAAACAGTATGGAGGTTCCTCAAAAAACTAAGAACTAATCTACCATATGATCCAGCAATCTCTCTACTGGGTATTTACTCCAAAGACTTGAAAACCCATATCCAAAAAGATATTTGCACACTGACGTTCATAGCAGCATTATTCACAGTGGCCAGGACAGGGAAGCAACCAAAATGTCCTATGATAGATGATTGGATAAAGAAGCTGTGGTACATATATACAATGGAATATTACTCAGCCATAAGAAGAGATGAAATATTGCCATTTACAACAACATAGATGGACCTCGAGATAATCATGCTAAGCGAAATAAGCCAGACAGAAAAAGTTGAAAATCATATGATATCACTTATATGTGGGATATAAACCTAAAACCAACAAAAGAACAGGACAGAGACACATGGATTAGTGGTTACCAGAGGGTAGGGGGTGGAGGGAGGTGGGAGGTAGACAGGGTAGGTCAAATATATGGTGACAGAAATCTAACTATGAGAGGTGAACACACAGCGTAAACATATATAAGCCTTACTGTTAAAGTGTACAGCTGAAACTTATTGGATTTTGTTAACCAATGTCACCATAAAAATAATAATAAATACATACACACATATATAGGTCATAAAGCTGAATGCTTATTCTACAAGTCTGAAGTCATTTCACATTTGCATTAATAACCTCCTACAAAGACAGTTGACATCTTAGCTTTTAGCGACCCTGTGGTATGTGCTGTCATTGAAATGGGCTGAATGTTCATGGCACACTTCAGAGTAGTGGTATATAAGCAAGAGTAATTTTACACCTCCCCCCCGCCACACACACACACACACACACACACACAAACACAAGGGGCACTGGCAATGTCTGGACACGATTTTGATTGTTACAGATGCAGAGCAGAAGGTGCTGCTGACATTTAGTGGGTAGAGGCCAGGGATGCTGCTCAACATCCTACACTGCAAAGGACAGCCCCTCACAACAATTTCCAGTCCAAAGGAGTCAACAGTGCCACAGTTAAGAAGCCCTGCTTCGAGGTTAGAGGAATTTCCCAGTCCAAAGGAGTCCGCAGTGCCACGGTTAAGAAGCCCTGCTTCGAGGTTAGAGGTTTTCAAAGGACACTGGGCATAAGATTTACATGAAGGATTTACTACAAAGGCAAGTTTCTGGATCCTACCCCCACCGATTGTTTCAGCTGATCTAGAGTGGGAATTTTCTTTTTCTTTTTTTTTTAAACAAAGACCTCTTCCCCTTCCCTGTTTTGATATAAATTTTTTCTATTTCCTCAAAGGTATGGGCTTGCAATTCCAGAAGCTGCCACCAGGTAGCAGTGCTGTTAACGTAGGTAGCAAATGCTTCCTATAAAGTTCTCAGGCAACCTCATGGACCACATATGCTATTTTTTCTCACAAAAATACAACTACAGTTAAGTAGCAACATGGACTAAATGCAGAAACTGCATAAATTCACATAATATAGTGCAACATTTCAAAAGAATGCAAACACCAGACATTGGGGCACCCTGCTAACAAATATTCAGCTCTGCCTAATTTAACTCATGCTGAATCGTAGAGTCAAGTGATTTCAAGGCTAAGAGAACTAAAGTCATCCCATCCTCTAGCTTCATTTTAACAGACAAGGACACACAGCTCATTTCTCGTGTTTGCAACCTTGCCAGGCTGTGCCCACCCACAGTCCCAGATGTCAGCCCTTGAGGGAAGTCGGAGTTCCCACCCTGACGAGCTATTCCCATTTGTGGGCTGAACTTGTCTGCCTTTAAAACACGTCCCCAGCTGCTTGAACCTCTTGCACTAAATATTCCCACAGAGGTAAGTATTACTGGGATCTCACAGCCCAGTGTTATCCATACTTGCTCTATCCTGAGAATCGCCTGGGGCTTAGTAAAAACACAGAACCTCTCTCTGAAGAGTCAGGACTGAGAATCTACTTGAGCAAACACTCAGGCTAGGTTGGCTCTTCGGCTCTGGTTCCATTCCAAACTCTCCCAGAATGCAGTCCCTAGAGAATCAACCGGGCGCCACTTCGAATCAACCAGACTCTCTGGAGGCCCAGATATTATAGTTTAAACTCCTGTATGATTCGTTTGCACATAAAGGTTGAGAACCCTTATATTCTGTATGAAAACAACTTAGAGCATGATGCTATCCCTTGTCTGATGGAAGCATCATCTGCAATGGGTGGGGAGGTATGCTGGATGAACACAAATATATTAGTATTAGTGTAGACACTCCACCAGACACTGGGGCACCTTGCTTGTTAGCATCCTTCTCTGCTGCACCTGATCCTCACACACCTGTGTGAAAGGGCTGTCACAGCCATTCTGTCACCAGGAAACAGACTTGGAGTAGCTAGCTGCCCAAGGCCATGGAGCTAGGGAGTGGCAGAGCCAAGATCTAAACTCAGGTCTGTTCGACCCAAAGCCCCTTTCTTCCTTTAGACAGGCAAGAGGAAATTTTAGTAAGGTCTCAGCTTTCCTTTTTCTGCACCAAATCATTTTGGGCTTCCTCTCCCAGGTCACAGAAGAATAGACCCCAAAGAATGAGAAGGGCAGGAGTGCTGGGGGCTTGAGCTTCCCCATGTTCTCCTCCTGCGCTGGGACCAGTTACCTGGGAGCCTGTCCTCCAGAATGGCTAACCCAAATGGACAGAATTGATTTGACTCAACTCTCAACTCCTCAATGTTTCTTCTCCCACCCCCCAACCCCGCCGCCCCCCCCCCATACCTGCTTCCAGCTGCAACTCCAAAGTAAAAAGGCTGGAAGTCAGCACAGGGTGGAAAGAAAGGCTGAGATAATCAGCCCTTGATTAACATTGAGCTGTGAACATACAACCTTTTCTAAAGCTGCACAGAGGGCTGATGGGAGGAATGCAAATGAGACAGTGGTTATGAAAATGCTGCCTGAACTGTAAAGTGCCACACGCATGAACAGGAGTTAGCATTCAAATTAAAGACAAACAAATAAGAAAACAGCTTTTTCCAGCCAATTCTCTGAGAACTACCTTCAACCGAAGAAGGTCAAGTTCTTGGGAAAAGGGGGTCACGACTCAAGAAGAGGACCCCAGAAAGCACTGAGTGCCAGGCCCTGTGCTCGGTACTGTAAGGAAAGCAAAAATGTGCAAGGCACGGCCCTGTCTTCAAGCCCCAAACCCAGACGGCATGTGCCTAGTGGAATGGGCCACAGGATGTGAGATTCAGAAAAGGCTACCCAAGACCTTGTGCTGTGCCCCAGCAAACAGCACCTCCCGTGGGGCTGCTCCCTTGATTCTTCCCTCCCGGGTCCTTCCAGTTCTGCCTCCTAAGCAAGTCTCACAGGCATCCACTGACCTCCCCTGTCCCATCTTGGTCCAAGGCCTTCATCTGTTGCCTGGATAGTGTGCCACTCTCCCCTGAATGAATTCATCCCCAAAACTGCAGTGAAAGTGATTTTGCTGCAATCCATCATGTTTTTAAGTCTAAGGATAGGCATTACCTGGTCGATCTTGTTAAAACTGATTCAGGAGGTCTGGAGTGGGGCCTGCACTGCCGGGTTTCTGCTCAACTCTCAGCTGATGCCAATGCTGCTGGGCTGCGGACCACGACTGCTTCGTGATGGGCCATGGCAGGGCCACACTTGTCTTGTTCACCACACATTGCCAGCTCCAGTGCCAATCCTAAACCTAGCACACGCTGGCACTCAGTAAATCTTTACAGGATGAATAAATAAAGAAGGTGGAGGGGATGGAGGTAGACACTCAAAAATTCACGGTTCGGATAAACAGTTTTATTAGAGCCCGAGAAAATAGTGACACAATATCCACAAAATTAATACTGTCCTTTAGAGATCAGATCTTCCTGACAAATATGTAAGTATCCAATTATAAAGGTGATTATTTGCCTGAATCCAATTCACAGAGCAAGTGCAAGACTAACATCTGAACTTGGTGATGTTTTGCCCTTTTACCAAAGCTAAACAAATTGCTACCTGCTGCTGTCTCAGACAGGGAGCCATAGCGCCTGTGCTTAACTGTGCATTATTAATGTGAAAGATTTGCATGTGCTTTTTATGATTATGGCTGACTTTGATGTCTTTGTGCCCTGCTTAGGGCTTCCACACACAACTATAATTTCTTTGACAAAAAAATAAATAAAGAAAGAAGAAGAAGAAGAAATAATTTGCATAGACCTAGTATAGGAAATGCATTGAAGTAGCTTCAATATAAAATGAAACTGCAACAATTATATTGCTCCCCTGTTGCCAAGGGTAATCCAAATGCTCTGAAAGGATGGATGGAGCACAGGGGCTTGTTCAAATCACCATCAAGAGAAAAGGAGCACAGCATCTCTTTGGAAACCTGACTTATTTCTGCAGGCCAGTGATTTCAATATCACTGAATGGGGAAAATGGAGGTGAGCCTTTGCAACAACTTCAATAACTGGCTGAGATCAACACAGCTCCAAAACTGCCCTCCTTGTCCTGAGCCTTCCAAAGAGCTCAGCCCAGCTTGCAAAATTCCTCGCAAAGATCACATTATATAACTCAACACACTGGTTCAGGTCATACACAATGAATAAGAAACTAGTGAAAAGGGAACTTTTAGGTAACTCTCTCAAGTTCAAATCAATATTTCTCTGAAGAATAGAAAGGCAGGCAGGCTGCTGAGTCCTTATTTACATACATGTGGCTCTCAATATATGTCTGCCCCATGGCTGAAAGAAGAAATCAATAGTTTCTCTCAGGAAACTGGAAGTACAGAGGGACAGGATGGATATAAAAGATGTTTGAGGTTTCTATCTCTTTTTAATTCCAACTCTGCACATCCTCAGGGTATTATCTATAATTGCCAAAAGACTTGCAATATTTGAGGGCATCTATTTAAACAGCCAATATTACTGAACACCTAACTTAAAGCCAGTCAGGTTCTTAGGGCTGAGAATTCAGGTTTCTGGCTTGAGCAAATGGAGAGGTGGGAGAGCCACTGACTGAGACCAGGATGATAGGAAGAAGAGCACATTTACAACACGGATGGTGTAGGGGGCAGAATATTCATTTTCTAGGCTGCTGTAACAAATTACCAACAACCGGGTGGCTTAAAGAACATAACTATATTGCCTCACAGTTCTGGAGGCTAGAAGTCCAAGATCGAGGTGTTGGCATGGCCGGTTCCCTCTGAGAGACGTGAGGGAGAATCTATTCCAGGCCTCTCTCCCAACTTCCTTTGGTCTGCTGGCAACCTTTGGCCATCCTTGGCTTGCAGACGCATCACTCTGATCTCTGCCTTCATCTTCACATGACATTCTTCTTGTGCCTCTTCACATAGTCTACCCTGTGTGCATGTCTATCCCTGTGTCCAAATTTACTCTTTTCATAAGAATATTAGTCATATTATAAAGAGGGCCCATCCTAACAGCCTCATTTTAACCTGATTACCTCTATAAAGAACCTATTTCCAAACAAGGTTCCATTCTGAGGTGCGAGGGGTTAGGACTTCAACATAATTTTTGGAGGGACACAATTCATCCTCTAACATGGAAGTAAGGGAAGACACTAAGCCCAGTGCTCTGCATGCTGAGGGTGCACTATCTGTGCAGGCATGAGAGCAGAAGAAAAATTTGCATGCATAGGACGGGTGGGGCATAAAGGGAATTGCGGAATAAGCCTGATCAAATTGAAAAATCATAAAGCTTTAAAAATGTTTAAGACAAAAACAAAAAAAACTTAAAGAACCTGCAAGTCTCGGTTAACTAGAGGACGGTATACTCTCTCTGGAAAGAAACGGCTCTTACTATGAGAAACAGCATTGTTGCTGAGTGCATTAGAGGTAAGAAATTTAATTTATTTAGACATGATTGTTATTCATAGCATCCACCTTACTTAAACATATTGGTTTAAAGTGTCATTTAGAACACTACAGTTACATGTTTTATTTTTAACTACATTTGACATTAGTTTATATTATTAAATGTCAAATATTTTTAAAAATCAAAAGTAAAAAAAAAAAAAAGCTTGGCATCAAAGTGGGCATGAAAGTACCACTACACTGAAAGCATTACGTGTGATAAGTTTCAAGCCACTTGGCAGGGACATAGGTTCCTCTTCTATCAATATGCATGCTCTCTTGAGTTCCATATGAAGAAAAGATTTCATTCTAGGTCAGGACAGCCAATTCCATCAGGACCCAGTCAAGTGCAGATGGTCACAGTGTCCAACTAGGACTCAGTGGCAGATTCAGCAAGTGGCTACATTTGTGCCAGAAAACAGGTAGAAAAACAACCCCGACTCACCAAAAGACCATAGCATTTGAGATGGCCCAAGAGCCGGAGAATCTAGACGCAGACAAGAGAATCAGAGAAGCAAGATGCAAGGATGGAAACAGGCTATAGCCAGGGAAGGATAGATTCCCACCTCTCAGCAGGGCAGACGACCATAGAAAGAGCTTGGCCAGATCGCTGACACTGTCCCTCACTGGCTGTGGGCTGAGGGTGCTCTCGGTCTCCTCAGTGATCAAATGGAAACACAATATACTCCTCTCAGTAGGAGATTGTGACATCTAGGCTGGTTTGTGGAAAGCACCCCTGGTGGAAGATACACTGGTTGTAATGGTCATTTTGTTTGACTCCAGTGGTCCTCCTTAAAACCACCCGCTTGTTGTCCCCTTCCTTCGTAACAGGAGAACACAAGCTGGGCTCCAATCCAGCTTGGGAACAATCACATCCTCCATTCCCTGAGAGGAAGAAATGCTGGCATCTTGTTCTCAACACCCTCCCAGTTCTGTTTAACCACGAGCCATCCATCCTCTTTGCAAAAAGACCTGACATCCAGTGGCATGAATGCACAGCCATGACAGTTTCAAGTGGTGACCATATCAGAGGGCACATACATTGCCACAATCATATGGAAATAAAATGTCTCTCTAACACGCCAAATGTCAGCAGCCTTTATGCACCCTTTAAAGCAGCAGCTTTGAAAACTGTAAAAGGACACATGATTTTGTCATGAAGATCAGAATATCTACACAACTCTGATACAAGTAGGGCCCGTCTAAACCAAAAATATATGGTAGCCATGGAGACATCAGCCGTAACTCAGCCTCTAATCAGCTTTTCCCTAGAAGGCACAGCTGAGAACCTGCAGGAAAAGCTTCCTTATTTGAGATTCTGGAAAGAGCTGAAGGCCAACCAACAGCAAGGTCATGTGGAGGGACATGAAAGGCTCAGGCTATAGAATCCGAAAGAAAAAGTGTTCCTCACTGCAATTCATTGGCTTTATGACCTAAAGTAAGTCTCTTAACTTCTCTGTGCCTTCTCTCTTCCTCTCTGTGCCTTCTCTCTTCTCTCTCTGTAAAATCCAAGCTTAACAGGTTATTGAGAAGGTTTGAGTAAAATCAGGAGAAATACCTAGAATGAGAACTGATGCACTATAGGTCCCCAGTGAATGGCAATTACTATTATTCCTATGCCAACAAATATTGTAATAGACTAGATACTTTTCGTCAAGGCACAGAACTAAATTCCACCTAAAAAGACATCTCTGTTAATCACTCATTAAATATTTAATGAACCCCTAATATAATCAAATATTGCAGGGGGAGAAAAACCAATAAGATGCCTGGTATCTCACCTCAAGGTGGTTATAATGTCATGACTGCTGAAGATGCTTCATTTTGGGACACATGATTTGTGAAAAATTTTCTGTATTTTCTATCTCAAGTTGTAATTCATCTTTTTATGTTTATGAGTGTGGCTTCCACTAAAGACAACACCCCTGGAAGGACCAGACCACATCTGTTACAGAGCTAAGACAGTGCTCAGCACAGCAGACACAGGAGCCCAGCAAGACACAACTGGGGAGATATTCAAGTCAGAAATTCCCCAAGGAGAGCAGCCACACCACACACTGAGAGGCTGTAGCCAAGGAGAACTTGTCATTTCCTATAAATGCAAGTGAAATCACTTCTCTAGTTCAAAACAAAGATAGGGAAAGGCAGAGAGGGTCATTTCCACATGTAAGTTGGAGGGGGTAGGCATTACAGGGACCCATCTCCATACTCTCTTCTCTTTACATCCACACACTATTTCCTGTATTTAGAAAAATAAAAAGATACAAAGTCCTTTTGAAAGCTGTCTTCTGGCATTTACACAGCAAACAGCTTTGTAGTTCTGGATGTAACAAGTACCACTGCAGTTCCGGTCAATTCAGAGAAGACAAACTGACAGGGTAAATACAAAATATGGAACACTTTCCCAAAAGGGACTCAGGATGAGAAGTAAACACACTGGCTTCTTCCCAGTAAACCAGAAGGCAGTCTGGTCACAAAGCTGCTCCTGGCCCCACACCTGTCACCAAACACCTCAGCAGCTGGGTTCTCTTTACACATGAGAAATGTCTCTGATCAGATAAGGCGGCCCCTTTAATGAACACAGATTATTCAGTCCATTAGAACTCTGAAACTACTGCCAGACCTTTCTGGGAATTAATTTATGATCCAACCAATAGGAACGGGAGCAATGTACAAACCGAAGATGCCCAGAACCCTGCACACTCAGCAAGCTCAAGCTCATGACCTAACCCTCCTTCCCAGATGGAAGGCACAGCAAGGACAGCAGAGGCACCTCTCTCTAGTCCTCTGTCCCAAGGCTCTCTCCCTGGCAGGCCCATCTACTTCCAGGCGGGTAAAGCCCAAGTTTTCATTCTTTGCCCACATTCCCACTCCACAGACACCTGCTGGCCTCGCCAGCACCATGTGGCAAAGCTGAACACCAAGGCTTCTCTGCCATCCCACACTGCCAGCTTGAATTCTCAGTGTCTGTTAAAGGTGCCCTTAGGGTCCTCTCTGAGGATCCCTCCACATTCTTTAAAAAGCCTCAAGGATGCTGTCTCCAAGAAGCTCCTGCATCTGCCCTTTTCTTTCTATTCCACCACCTTCATCCAAGTTCAGACCTCCGAGAGCTCTGAAATCAGATCTCCCTGATTCCAGCATCCTCCTGCTTCCCAGCACCTGCCCACACTTACCCAAAGGGGGCCTCTAACCACTGCACAGGAAAGCCAGTGGCTGGTTTCTCACCCCTCGCCGCACTAAGCACAAATCGCTGACCCTGGCCTCTACCTGTCTAGCCTCCTGTACTCCTCAAGCCAAACCATCCCAGAACGCCAGCCGTGGTTTCCTGCCCCTGTGCAGCCGTGCCCTCACCTGTACTCTCCCCACTCCCGAGGGCTACCTGGAAGCTGACCTCTTGCAGAGGCCTCTCCAGGATCCCCCTGCCCTGTGCCACCTCACTGTGCTCTACTTCTCCCCACACCCCCAACTCGGAGTTCCTTGAAGGGAGGACTAAGTCTTATTCCCCTCTGTGTGCACCTCTCATGGTGAGGAGAGTTTTATACACCATGGGGCTTTCGATCAGCACTGCTAAACACACTGTCTAATCAATCAGTATAGCATAATGTTTAGAGCGAGGGCCTAACCACAGATATCAGTTACTTAGTTCGTCTACTGACAGCTCTATTGTGTGTCTCCACCACCAGAAGGTAACCTTTCGAGGATAGAGTCCTGTCTGCCTGGTC
>NW_011888855.1:8226414-8240573 GCF_000151845.1 Pteropus vampyrus
AAGGCAGAGAGGGTCATTTCCACATGTAAGTTGGAGGGGGTAGGCATTACAGGGACCTATCTCCATACTCTCTTCTCTTTACATCCACACACTATTTCCTGTTTTTAGAAAAATAAAAAGATACAAAGTCCTTTTGAAAGCTGTCTTCTGGCATTTACACAGCAAACAGCTTTGTAGTTCTGGATGTAACAAGTACCACTGCAGTTCCGGTCAATTCAGAGAAGACAAACTGACAGGGTAAATACAAAATATGGAACACTTTCCCAAAAGGGACTCAGGATGAGAAGTAAACACACTGGCTTCTTCCCAGTAAACCAGAAGGCAGTCTGGTCACAAAGCTGCTCCTGGCCCCACACCTGTCACCAAACACCTCAGCAGCTGGGTTCTCTTTACACATGAGAAATGTCTCTGATCAGATAAGGCGGCCCCTTTAATGAACACAGATTATTCAGTCCATTAGAACTCTGAAACTACTGCCAGACCTTTCTGGGAATTAATTTATGATCCAACCAATAGGAACGGGAGCAATGTACAAACCGAAGATGCCCAGAACCCTGCACACTCAGCAAGCTCAAGCTCATGACCTAACCCTCCTTCCCAGATGGAAGGCACAGCAAGGACAGCAGAGGCACCTCTCTCTAGTCCTCTGTCCCAAGGCTCTCTCCCTGGCAGGCCCATCTACTTCCAGGCGGGTAAAGCCCAAGTTTTCATTCTTTGCCCACATTCCCACTCCACAGACACCTGCTGGCCTCGCCAGCACCATGTGGCAAAGCTGAACACCAAGGCTTCTCTGCCATCCCACACTGCCAGCTTGAATTCTCAGTGTCTGTTAAAGGTGCCCTTAGGGTCCTCTCTGAGGATCCCTCCACATTCTTTAAAAAGCCTCAAGGATGCTGTCTCCAAGAAGCTCCTGCATCTGCCCTTTTCTTTCTATTCCACCACCTTCATCCAAGTTCAGACCTCCGAGAGCTCTGAAATCAGATCTCCCTGATTCCAGCATCCTCCTGCTTCCCAGCACCTGCCCACACTTACCCAAAGGGGGCCTCTAACCACTGCACAGGAAAGCCAGTGGCTGGTTTCTCACCCCTCGCCGCACTAAGCACAAATCGCTGACCCTGGCCTCTACCTGTCTAGTCTCCTGTACTCCTCAAGCCAAACCATCCCAGAACGCCAGCCATGGTTTCCTGCCCCTGTGCAGCCGTGCCCTCACCTGTACTCTCCCCACTCCCGAGGGCTACCTGGAAGCTGACCTCTTGCAGAGGCCTCTCCAGGATCCCCCTGCCCTGTGCCACCTCACTGTGCTCTACTTCTCCCCACACCCCCAACTCGGAGTTCCTTGAAGGGAGGACTAAGTCTTATTCCCCTCTGTGTGCACCTCTCATGGTGAGGAGAGTTTTATACACCATGGGGCTTTCGATCAGCACTGCTAAACACACTGTCTAATCAATCAGTATAGCATAATGTTTAGAGCGAGGGCCTAACCACAGATATCAGTTACTTAGTTCGTCTACTGACAGCTCTATTGTGTGTCTCCACCACCAGAAGGTAACCTTTCGAGGATAGAGTCCTGTCTGCCTGGTCACCACTGTACCCCAGCACCCAGGAGGGGATCTTGCCCCTAGGAAGCATTTACTGAATATTTCATTAACTGAACAATTTGCTTTCAAGTCTCAGCTCTGCCACTTATTGTGTCTCCTTGTATAAATGACTCACTCCACATCTTCATTCCTACCTCTGAAAAATGGGAGAACAATACAGTGTCATCTCAAAGAGTTGTCAATAAAGTGATGCAGGACGAGGGCTTGGTGTGGGACCGGAGATGGTAAATGTTGGCGATGACCATCCTGGACATGTGCTGGAAGGGTCACAGTGTCCCACCAAGCCTCTTTCACTCCTGTTTCCATCTCACTAACACTAACTCGGGCTCAGTTTAGCCTTTCAAGCCTACGGCCACAAAGTCCACCCAAACTGCCAAGTGAGGCCAATTTATAATTTAAATCTGTACTGCATAATGCATAAGATATCTTGTTATAAATAATTCACCCGCAAATTGCCATCTGGACACACAGGGAACTTGGTGGGACATTTAAAAAGGAAATGGGCATTTGCCCAGCATCACATCGGAAAGCAAAGTGCTCGCTCTGGTTGCTGTTGCTGTTATTTGCCAGTAACCTGAGCGGATGGATTCCATTCCCCATCCTCACCTAAAACCGCTGATGAGCCCTATGCTGTCCACCCTGGGGTTGGCTACTCGTCCTATTCCCTCTCCTGCCCCAGATCCCTGAGCTCTGCTCTACCTTTACAACAGCTGCAAGGCACTTTTATTTACTGGCCTCCCAAGAACAGAAAGGGAAGCAATGCCTCTTGCTAACCTGGTAATTCACAGAGGCTATTCCTCTCTTCCCCTCAAGTGGATACGAAGAACCGATTTTCACACCCACAGCTCAACTTTCCCGATGGAAACTCCCTTGAAAAGGGAACCAAATGAGGGGACAATATGTTGAGTATGCCACCCAACATTAGCACAACCTTCTGTAGGCTGCTGTGCTAAATCCATCTGTTCTATTAATCATAATTGAACATCTATTCTAGATCCAGGTATTGTACTATTTGCTGATGACACAGAGATGAAGAGAACACACTCTCTGACATTAGGAAGTTCACAAATCAAAAGGTAGGCGCTCACACAAACCAATCACCACAAAACAAATTATCCCTGACGCCCTCTCTGTTCTAGGCACAGCCTGAGGAGATGAGAGCTGTACATAACAAATGTACATTCAAGATCAGTAGGGATGCAAAGGAATCTGATCAACTCTGCTTGTGGGGGTAAAGGGACAAGGAAGGCCACACAGAGAAAGAGGTACCTAAGCTGAGTGTTGAGGGATGAGTAGAAGTTTGCTAGGCAGACAAGGAGAAAGGGCCAACTTATGCAAAGTCCCCCAACTCCCTCCCGCGCCCCCCCACCCCCCACCCCACCACATCATGGAACTGCAAGCACACATGACGAATCACAGATGGGTTAGCATTCACAAACACTCTAAGGGGCATGATGCAGCCCCGAGTGTACGGCTGGGACAAGCTACAAATGTGCCACTCCCTTTAAAGAAGTCAGTGTATTCCCACTCATCTATGACTAATGACTCTCACAGATTCTTTGTGAAGTGGAAGGAAATGGAATTTTTCTCATTGTTTGATAATAGAATAATTGAACCCTTGCAGTCCTCTCTCCCCACCCTCTGTTAATAATCCACCCTCCATCAAAGTGAAATATCATAACACTAAGGTACCAGTCCATTGAAGACTTGTGGGTCTTCCAGGGGACCAAGAAAGTATTGCCAGACTCACCTCATCCTGAGATACAAATGTGAAGAAAGAAGTTTCACATTCTGACAAGGACTTCCAGAGCCCTGTTTCCTTTTTGAACATTGAACTGGTCACTGCAAATCCTGAAGGTTTTTCTATGCACAGAGAGCAACGAGTAACCCCATTAGGCCTGTTAGTAGACAGGGTGAAGGGGCTTTGTGGCTGCATGCTGTGTGTCCATGAGAGGCATCACAAGGCAGTGACCGAATAAGACCAGTCACTTTTCCCAAAGTAAAACATCTCTTTACCTTCCTTCATACCTGCCAAGTGTGTTCAATACAAGGCACTCTGTCCAGGTGAGGTTCAATCAGTACCATTGCCCCACTGACAGAAAGGGACACAGTGCTGACCCTGGGCATCGCTCTTTCGCCCTTCATCCGTATGACACACTTAACTCTGTTCACTTTTATGCAACAAATTAAATAGACAAATTAATAGATAGATAGATAGGTAGGTAGGTAGGTAGGTAGGTAGGTAGATAGGTAGGTAGGTAGGTAGGTAGGTAGGTAGGTAGATAGGTAGGTAGGTAGGTAGGTAGGTAGATAGATAGATAGATAGATAGATAGATAGATAGATAGATAGATAGATAGATAGATAGAGACCCGATTTTTCCTCCAATATCTCCCCAGCCATAACTTTCCGCCAACCATGATAAGAAATGAAATCTATCTGACAGTTCTTCAGCTGTGTCCTCTAAAACCTGAATGCTCCAGGTGGTTGTGTATTGAAGAGAAATTCTCTGTTGGTTTTTGATAAACTGTTTATATCAGAGTTTGATATTTCTTGGTTGAACCCTTTCTGAGACAGTGTTCAAAAAGATTAAACACTCAAAATTTTGAAGTTTTTCTATGCCTCCTGGACAAAATTTCAAGACTTACACGATCAAATCAAGAATCTAGATACCCTGAACTCCAATTTAGTAGACACATTTGGATGGTACTGAAAGTATGAATTCATCACAAAGCCTGCAGTATAGGAGAACAGAGGACAGCTTCTCAAGATATCATTCTGAGATGAAGGCTAAAAATTGACTATCACAGCCAGTTAGCTTCAAAGGAAGCCTAAATAAATCAAGCCCAGTAGGGAGCAAGTGATACAAGACCTATATTAGGAGCAATCTTTTGAGCATCGTGTCCATTTGAAATAAGAATTCTCCCTCTATCTGGGGCATAGAACCCTCTTAAGAATAAAACTTTAAATTATTTTATAGTAATATTAGTGTATCGTAGAAAGCAATCCAGGGATTGAACTGGAAATTTGCATTTGAATGATACTCTCATTTGGTTAGAAAATACTTTTCTGACTTCCCATCATCAAAACAGCAGCTGCCTCCGGAAGGCGTGCAAGGCTCAGGCCTTCTCATGGACATCTCCATCTCTCATTAAAGACTAAAACGCAGGAAATCCAGAGCATACAAAATCAATTAAGAGAGTTAATGTACAAAAGGTACTTTGAACCCTGAATCAAAATTAGCTATTATATCAATAGAAATAATGGTTTCCATTTATTAAATACCTACTATATACCAGCCAATGGGGTCAAAGGCATGGGCTCTCTAATTTAATCCTAACAGCAAGCCTTACAGGGTAGTGCTAACTCCCACATTTTACAGATGAAAGTGAAGTAATACAAATTTTGTTAGTTTCTGCCTTGCTGGCAGGGCTTTGTTAATGAAAAGTCATTTTTATAAAAACACTGCATTCCATACTAAGGAGCAAATGCAGTCAGCATTTTTATATGCTTCCCCAACTTGGGTAAAAATAAAAAGCCAAGAAGAAATACATTTCCTGAACTGGACATTTTTTTCTCTGTGACAGACATAATATAGTGCTGAGCTTTCCCCACATCCCTTACACATCTATGTGGCTGCCTTATCTACTGCTGGGAGGTGGCTGTGACCCACAGGTTCACTCTGCAACAACTTCAGAGATCCTCATGGTGACAAATGCACTACTAACTAAGTACCCACGAGGCTGTCCCTAACCAATTCCGCCCCCTGAATATCCAAGGTACAAAGAGGGCCAACTTCCATTTCAATCACTTGGAGAGAATTTAAGAAAAGCAGCAATTGGTGCCATTACTCCCGTGTTACAAATGCACTACTCTAGGGCCTGGCTCAGCTGTCAAACATAAATGAACAAGACTCAATCTGCAATCAGTTTGTCACAACAACCATCTCTCACACTGTCGTTCCTCAGGGGAAACATGTAAAAACAAACACACACACCACAAGCGAGACAAAAAGCGGAAGAAAGTGGCTTTTGTGAGCTCAGAACTTTGGAATAGAACTGGTCTGAGTTTTGTCCTTGCAAGAAAATATTGTGTCATCTCACCTTTCACAAGGCACGCAGCCTTCTCCACATTAACCCAATGGTTTCCTGGACCCGCATGGATCTTGATCATCTCCAAAGTCACCAGGAGGCAGACTGGAGCCATGATTTCTCAACAGTGCTGTTCGATTTTCAAAAAGCAAGAGCATCTCCAAATACTAACCACCCTAGGATGTGCCCGTAAGTCTAGGGAGGGAATTCTCTGTGGAACACTGCCTCTTATTTCAGGAAGAAGTTCAACATCTCCAAATGAGTCAGCCTGCTTTTATCTCTGCAGTGCCCTCCTCACTTTATTTCTAAAGTGCCCCATGCTAAGAAGACAGTCTTGATAATAACATAGTACAGCAAAGTTCGGGGTTCTGCCAATAACAGTAACTACTAATTTCCTTTCCATCCATCCTATTCAAGTGCACATTTCTCACAGGACTGTCTACTATTCCAAAGAGAAATCGTAGATCAGGCTTCCCCATGCTTTCTCCAAAGAGAGGACCACAGAGACTGGGATTTACTTTCTCTGGAAATCCTATCTCCTCCACCGCAGTGATGGGTCCCTTCTACAGATATCATGACATATTCTGTATTTCCCTCACGTTAAAGCGTCATTATACAATCTTTGTTATAGGTTGAATGTTTGTGTTCCCCCAAAATGCATATATTGAAGACTTACCTCCCAACGTGATGGTATTAGGAGATGGAGCCTCTGGGAAGCAAATAGGTTTAGATAGTCATGAGGGTGGAGCACCCCTGATGAGATTAATGCCATTACAATAAGAAGAGACATCAGTGCTTCCTCATTCCACCACAAGAGGACACAGAGAGAAGGCGGACAAACCTAAGCCAAGAATAGAATCTCTCCAGAATCCAACCCTGCTGACACCCTGATCTCAGACTGCCAGCCTCCAGAACCATGAGAAGTAAATGTCTATTGTTTAAGCCACCTAGTCTATGGTATTTTATTATAGCAGTCTAAGCTAAGACTATGTTATGATGATTAATTATCTCTCTCCACTCTATTAGACTGCGATCCCTGTAAAGGGGGAGTAGGGTGAGGACAGGGTCTATTTGTGCTCACTCCTTCATGCCTGGCACCTCGCACAGAGTTTGGGCACTAAGGAAATATTTGTTAAATAGATAGATGAATAAACAGGTGGATGGAGGATGCGCGTATGGATGGATGATGCCTGCGTGCACGTATGTGTGAGTGTGTGGGTGGGGAGCCGAGTGGATGCATGTGTACATGCACAGAGGAAAGTCATATGGTTTTGATAAACATTCAATGCTAGAGGAAATGGTTATTATTTAATAAGTAAAATCGCAAGAAATAAAATTATATAAACAATGTGATTTCAATTATGTAAATGTCTATACATGATTAGGAATCTAGAAGGAAAATGCTAAAAATGCTAATCATGGTTATCTCTGGGTGGTAAGATTAGGATTGATTGTTTCAGTTTTCATTTTCCATGTTTCTATAAAGTACATGTATTACGTTTACGATCCAAAATAAGGTTATATTTTTTAAAAGGAAATTACTAAGAAAAAAATAAAAACACCTCCACATTTTAGGAGATTTTCTCCTCTAAAAACAGTGCAGTGAGACTCAGAATAGGGAAGTCAAGATGCATGTAGAGTCACGTGCTCAGAGTTCAGGTGCCCACATGTCTCCAGGTTTCCTGGAAGCGTGAAGGAGCCTCACACACAAGCTACCCTTGTACGCAAATGATTCTACAGCCAGTTTCCCCATTAGGGGTTTCGTCAGCCTCAGCCATTCAGAAAGAAGAGCTGTTCAGATGGAGGTGGAGGAAGTGTCACCTCTGAGGACAGACCAAAAACTATGAGGAATCATCAGATCAAGAGAAAAAGACTAGGAAAGAACTTGACACAAATCTTGAGAGCCACAAAGATCAAAACTAAGAGAATCGCAAACGTGTTCACCAAGCAACTAAAAAGTTCCTCCCAAAGCTCAAAAGAACAGAAAGAATGAGGTCATTGCTCTAAAGGTAGCTTATTTAAGAAGTAGAAAGGGCTAAACTTACAGGTAAAGACAATTGTGACAACTGCAGCTATCAATTGTTAAAGGCCTAACACGGGGGTCAGCAAACTTCTAGTGTAAAGGGCCAGATGGTAAATATTCTCAGCTCTGCAGGCTATACAGTCTCTGTCACAACTACGCAACTCCTCTGTTGTGGTACAAAAGCAGTCACGAATAATACATTAAAAAATGAGTATTGCTGTGTTCAAATAAAACTCTATATACAAAAACAGGTAACAGGCCAGATTTGGCCCAAGGATTGTAATTAGCCAACCCCTGGCTTAATATGACAGGCTTTGTTAAATCTCTAAATTCCCAGGGAGACTCAGAGAGATTAAGTCAGGAGCTGTGTCATCAGCAAGTGGCCAAACTTGACTCAACCCCATGTCAGAATAACTCCAAAGGGCCCACTCTTTACCATGAGGTCATACTGAGCACATCCTCGTTCCAGGATCATGCCAAGCCTGGGAACACAAGAATGAATAAGATTCAGACCTCGCCTTCCAAAGTTCATAATTTAAGAACCTTCCTCGCCCCAATACCAGTATGTCCCGATGTAATAAAGTAGGTGGCAGGAACACTAACACCCACAGCACAGACACGCATAACATGTACCCAATTCCTTTACAAATGGGCTTTATCCTCTATACATGGAGAGTGCTAGAAAGTGAGCTCACTTGGGGCTTTTTAAAAGCTGGTTTATATATGAGTGCAGAAGCCAAGAGACACAGAAAATGAGGAACCCCTACCAGAAATCCACTATCCTGGGATGCAGTTTAGCTCCATGGTTAAGAACATAGGACCTGAGGTCAAACACACCTGGGTGGGAGTCTGAACTTCATGTGGCCTAAGCTTCAGCTACTTCCCTGGACACCAAAGTCAGAAATCTTTACTGTCTTGAGGCTGTTAGGGGACAACATGAGAGACAGAGACTATTTGTCTTGTCCACTGCCATATCCAAAGCTCTAGGCACATAGTTGATACAAAATAAAGAGCAGAAAGATAAATTAAAATGGAAACTTTCTGAAATGACCTAAGTCATTAGGAAAAAAGGACTGACTTTGTGAACTTTCTAATAAGAAAACCAGCATTGGAAGCAAGGCACAGCTATCTGTGCAGGAACCAGCCTTGAGATGCACAAATCCAGCTTACGAGTGAGCCCAGGAGGCTCTTCTCTGCCAGAGGCAGGGGTGGAAGGCAGCGAAAGTGAGCAGATAGGGTACAGCATGGCTTAGCTTCTTTATATTCATCTCAACACAAACTGCCAGAGATTTCAGGATCCTAGCTCTACCTCTGGCCCCAGTCCTTGCTGCTCATTTATTTCCCTAAGCTATCCACCTCCTGCTTCCCACTCTAAAATAAACTCTGACCTTATTAACCATCAGTAAACAGCAGAATGAACACCCAGCCTGCCCCTCCCTCGACTCCCCTTCTATAAGCCTTTCTGAGGGCCACTTAATTGGAGAACTGAGGTTGAACATGAGATTTATGAGCAGTTTTCCCTAATGCCTAATCACCATCTGCATACTTGTGGCTGCTTCATCAACTCCAAAGCTTAGGATGTGGGGAAGATAAGTGATAATTTTTGCACCTGCAGTGTGCCAGGGATCAAGAGGCTAAACACTCGAATTCTGTAATTTTATCTTTATGGTAATCTTGAGAGATGGGTGCTTTCATCTACTTTTTTAAGAGGGGTCCGTAGCTCAGAGAGGTTATATCATCAGTCCATGGTAACGCAGTGAGTAGGTGGTAAATCCAGGTCCATTGGAGTTCAAAGGCTCTCCACCTCGCCTCCACCCTGTGCCTGAGCACAGTGTGGCCCCTGCCCCCTCACCTCACTATGCCCATCTTGCCCCCACTTTCCCCTTGCCCACTACACATGAGCCACAGTGGCCTCCTTTCTATTCCAAGTACCTTCTGTTCCCTTTCCTAGAATGTTCTTCCCTCTTCTCTTTACCTGGCTAACATCTATTCAATGTGTGGATCTCAGCTCAATTGTCACTTGCTCCAGGTTTCCCTGGCGACCACTCCTGACAAGAGTTTAAGTTAATCCTCTACCTTCATCACTCTCTCCTTTACTGTGGTCCTGGGGCTTTCCTTCATAGCAGTTGTAATCCAATGGTAAGGCAGATGATTATTTGTTAATGGTTTGTTTCCCAACCAGGACGGTGGGTTCCAGAGAGGCAGTAACTATGTCTATCTTTTACTCTATTTAACGTAAGTACTTTCCACAATGCTTCTCATAAAGTAGGTGTTCAACTGTATCTGATGAAGGAATAGATGAATAAATGAATGAACTAATTAACTACCACCTACACAAACACCCTGGACATTTCAGGAGGCCCAAACATCACCTTCCTTGAGTTTAGTACAAGCATTAATCACACGTGCACACACATGCATACACAGATACACACAATTTGCCACCCATATCAAGTTATTGAAAAGCAAGATTACAATTACCCACCACTCTTTTCGGATTATAGCCTAGCCTTACCCTGCAGTTTCCATACTGAACCTTGTGCATGTCATTTCTAGAGCTACTGCCACTTTGGTTCACCTGTCATTGCTACCCAAGTGACCTAATAGAAGAATCCACACAAAGTCAAATAAAAATGGAGTCCTTTTTATAAAGCGCTTGGGTGAGGGGCATGCACAAAGCTGTAGAATATCAAGCTTTTACACAAAGTTCCTACAGCCCCGGTGATATGGGGCAAACAGACAATGGGGTAAATTCACCCAGTTAGTCAACTAACGCCTACAACGATGATGTATGAGAAAAGCAAAATCTGGACTGCTCCCCCTTACCCAGGCCTATATTGTTGAGACTGTGACCGACACTTTTATATCTAGGATCAGGCAGGATTTAAGAGCCAAAGCTTGGGACTGGGCAAAGCTGAGTTGAAAATGTGGCTCTATCACTTCCGCTGGCCTTAAGTCTCTTCCTCTGTAAAATGGGGCTAATACTGGTGCCTCCCTCAAAGAGATGCTGTCAGGATGAGGTGACTTCAATACATGCAAACTGGTCATTAGTGCTCACTGCATGACAACTATCATCCCATCATCCGTAGTTCCCAATGGAATATGAGTTGCTCATAGGGAGGAAGCACATGAGGTTCTGCTTAGTATCCTAGCACCCAGTGGAGGTCCTGGAACACAGAAGGACTTCAGGTCATGCTTCTGATGAGGATGATCACCTGAGTTTGTAGGCTGCATCTGCAGAACATCCAGCTTTCAGTGGCTGCTTCCCTGCTCAGCCACTTCCTCTCCTCCTGGCTGTAGTTCTAAGCCCAGGGGCCTCTGCTGAGACCCTCCTAAGGACAGTGCTGTGGCTGGTGAGCAGGTGAGGAGAACCTCGGCCTCTCCCTTCACCAACACAAGCATCTCTGGCCAACCTGAATTCATCTTGGTTTCTTCCCAGCCCTCCGCACAAGCCCTGGACTCAAGGTTCACCCCTCGAGACAGAGTTCTGACCTTTTCAACCTTAATAACTGACAAAAGTTTGGGAGGAATTCTAGAATCTACTCTGGAACTGACAGAAATGGGTAGTCCCACTTCTCTGAAAACAAGCTTCCCTTCTTTAAATAAGGAATCTTGAGACATCTCCTTAAAGGAAATAACAATATTTGGGGAAAACTTCCTTTTTGAGGGTCTTAGATAGTTAGTAAGCTAAAATCTTCCTTTAAAAAAAGCCAAATGTGGAGCAATCTGCTTCCTAATCCATTCATAAATCAAACATTCAAATCTTAGAATAATTCCTCATAATTCATGTTAATCATTCCACTCTCATACCATGAATCATCTGTTTAATGGAAACTTTCACCGAGATGGGCAAGAGCCCCTAGATCTTGCTTTAAAAATCTCTCTGGAGCTCAGAAGTTTTTCTATTATTGACAGAAAAGTTACTGTATTTTTAGCAGGCACTTTAAATATTACTCATGCAATCAAAGCTGTTTTCCTAATTTAACTTACACAGTTTTCAAACATATATTAGGGTTGACCTTATTATGTATTCTGTAGCACCTCTTACACACAATGGCATGCAAAAGTACAGTCCCCAAACTTCTGGCAGCACTGGGAAAAGGGAATGCTCATAAACTGTCCCAGAGGGAGCAGCACAGGCTCTGAGCATGATGTGGACTCTCAACAGATGCCACGGAGGCAGAGACAGAGGATGGGTCCCCAGAAAAGCTCTTAGCACAGAAAGTCAGTGGGCAGGCAAACAGACAAAGATTCGTATACTTTAATCAAGAATTGCACTGAATTCTCTCCAAGAATACTCTCTAAGTACTCCAAGGGCAAGACAGCATTTTTCAATCCAGGATGTCACACTGGTAACAGAACAATTTCAATGTTTTCAAAATAGAAAATTTGGAACTGAATCCTCGAAATCTGTAAGCTAGGTAATAACATTACAAACAACTAACACTTACTGAACACTCACTACCAGGTGTGCTGCTAGAGACATAAGATCACCTTTAATCCTCATACCCATCCTATGAGATAGGCAATATCACCTTCATTTTTCAGACAACAAAGAGATGTTAAACTTGCCCATGGCCATGCCACCAACAACTCTGAGAACCAGGGCTGGAAATGGGGCCTGCTGGACTCCAACACCCACGCCCTAAGTCCTTACACCAAACTGGCCTGGAAGGTCAAAGCTAGAGTCCTGCCCCCACCCCCCAACTCCTAATGTGTGGGACTACTTTCCAGAAAGGTAGCCACTTACCTCTAGGCAACTATTTGTCCAAATAGCTTAGCTCTTTTCAATGGGCAGGTCGTTGAGTTATGCTGAGACATAAATGTCTGAGTTGGAGTTTAATTTGGAAGAGCTAGGGCAAGGGATTCCAACACAGGGGACTCCATCCAGTCTGAGAGCCAGGGAAGAATCAGAGGGGAAAGAGCATGGCTCTAAGAAAAGGTAAGAGAAGGGGAGATAGATGCTCCAGCTGCATGTGGACCAACTGTCAGCAAGACAAGAAAAAAATCAGACCAAGTAAAGGAGGAGAAGAGCAAATGACTGCGGCTGCACTTTTAAACAACAGACTTTTTAGACTCCCTGAATTGCTGAGCCAGGGACAAGGTAGGTGGGTTCAAGAAGGCGGGGCGGGGAGGGGACTGTCACACAATAGTCAAATAGCAGTGATGCTGTGCTTTGCGTGTTCTTGGATGTTTTGTTTGTTCACCTATTCATATGTTTTAAAGTAGATAAAGTCAAATCAACCCTGGACACAGGGGAGGGGAGTCGGCCTGTGGTTCTTGCCTGTGGTTTTGTCTCCCACTCCCCTGGCCAAAGGCAATGCCCCTCCTCTGTTTCCCAATGTGAACTTCTGACAATTACCAGAGGGCAACAACTGTGGGAAATGTGCGATGCAGAGAACGATCCCTGGCTCCTCCCAGACCCCCCTTAAGCCTCTGTCCCTCAGCAGTCACACTCATTGCTGCAGTCAACAATCAGCAGGAAGCCACATGTCACTGTGCATGGGAGAAAACAGAGCTGAGGTTTCAATAAATTAGCTTGCTGTGTATTTCCAGAGCAGCTCCAGGGAACTGTGGCCCCAGGTGAGGCATGGAAGACACGTTTGCTTAAAGGTTTACAGCTTAATGGAAAAAATATTAATAGCTTCACTAGAGATATGCCTGCGAATGTTAAGTGAGTCAACAGGCATACAGTGAGGAGAACGTCAGAAGTGCCCGGGCATGGGGTCTACCATCACCGTTACTGTACCATTACTGCTAAGCTCCTTCTAACTTCCCATTTACCTGCCCACAGTCCTGCATGCCAACCAGGATAAACCACACATACCAACGAAGTTTCTCAGCACAAAAAGTTTGGAAATCCCCCTTTATACCTTCTCCCCTCTTTCATATTGTTTGACCCACAACTGTTAGGTACCGACTACCTGCTGGGAACTGTGCTGAGCTCTTGGGATGCTCAGATAAAGAACATACCCCTGCCCTCAAAGTCAAGGGCAGGAGGTAGAGAAGCTATTGCTTTAGCAGCAAAAAAAAAAGCGGGGGTGGGGGTAGCTATAAGCTAGATCTGGATAAAGGGAGCGATGGCCCACCTCTGGCTTGGAAACCGCAGTGGGAATATCAGGTCATATGCCTGCCACCCACCCTGTCCAACCCACCAAACCACCCCCAAAAGCACCTTCACTGTTTCATGACCCTCCCTGAAAACATTGTTTGAACTGAGATGAACACCTGATCCTAGAAGATACACTCAATATCCCAAAATAATCCAACCCAATTCTTCCTCAAATACCTGTACCTAATTGTCACAAAGACTGGGGTCAGCTAATGATGGGCTTTTGAACCATAAGGTGATGCTGAGTCAGGGCTGGGAGAATTATTTTCGGACATGAATATACAAACAAGCAGAGAAATCCAGTTTACCTAGTAAAGTAGGAGGAAAAAAACAGGCA
>NW_011888855.1:8240623-8266043 GCF_000151845.1 Pteropus vampyrus
AAGCAGAGAAATCCAGTTTACCTAGTAAAGTAGGAGGAAAAAAACAGGCAAGCAAAATGATTACAAATTAAGATAAAATTATGGCTTTGCCAAGTGCCACAAAGGAGGGGATAGTGGGACCCTGACAGTGGACAATGAGCACCTGTGTCCTAGTCTGGAGATCTGGGAAGGCTTCTTCCAAGAAATAACACCTAAAGGCAGAGCAGAGCCTACCCAGGCAGAGACGGGAGTGGATGATCGAGGCAGGGAGACTAGCACATGCAAAGGCCCTGTGCAATCTAAAACAAAGCTGGCCAGGCTAGGGAGCAGTGCTCAAGGGGACACACAAAGTACTCCACGCACCACTTCAGGGCATCCCCGCACGGCTACACACTCAGGCTAGATGCAGGTTTTGGGCCCCTGCCATATGCCACCCGTCCTCTCAGATGGCCTCGTGAGCCCGCCTTATCCGGGGCTGCTGCCCTAGTGCCGCCCTCTCCCTGTCACCACAGCCCTCTGTTGCTGCTGCTGCTGCTGCTGCTGCTGCTGCTTCACCCCTTGAGTTTCATTACAAACGTGCACAAGACTCATGTTTAGGAGGAGCTCTGCTCCCTTATTAATCTTGCTGTATCTTATTAAAACGGCCTGGGGCCTGCCTGGTGTTCTTCTGCTCAGAACGGCAGAGTTCGTGCAGCAAGCGTCAACTGGGCGAGCTGTATTTCATTTCTTTTGTATCAGAAGAATGACCCAGATGCTGCTCTGTACAACAGACCCTGCTCGCAGGCTTTAACCCCTTCTTTCCCATCTAGTCCAGTGCTCAGGAGAAAGCAGAGGTTTGGGTGGTGTCAGCCAAGCTAATAAGTAGGCTAATCTGGGCCCAGTGGGGGAGGACAACATGGGACTCCTCAGGACTGTTCTAGATGACCAGGGCAATGCCCCCCGATGGGTGGGTATTGCTGCAGAGACCAGCTGCAGCATAGGAGACCTCTTGGGACCCTTGTTTACACAGACTCAAACACAAGACATGAGTAAAGAGAGAAGGTGAGTGACTTGTGGTTCTCTCCATCTATCTCTTTCTTTAGTTGGTGTCCAACCCAGGCTGTCATACTCATTTATTCATTTGTTCGTTCGTTCATTCGTTCGTTCATTCATTCATTCATTCATTCATTCATTCATTCATTCTGCTGTTAACTTCTCAGTGGCTACTCTGCACAGGCATAAATGACAAGACCATGAGAGGGCTTCCCAAAGAGAATACACATAAACAAAACCCCACAGAGGTGAAGAGGAGCCAGGGAGAGCACACAGCAGATCACGACTCCAGAGTGACCTGGGGGCATGACTGACTGGAGGACTTGGGCAAGCCCCTCAAAGTCTTTGTCAGCTCAGGCTGCTGTACCATAGACTGGGTGGCTTAAGCAACAGGAATTTATTTCTCACAGTCCTGGAGACTGGAAGTCCAAGATCAAGGTGCCAGTCGGTTCCGTTTTCCAGAGAGATCCTGGTTCCTGTCTTGTAGATGGCTGCCTGCTCGCTGTGTCCTCACAGGGCAGAGAAGGAGAGAAGCAGCAAAATTTCTAAGGTCTCTTCGTAAAAGGACACTAATCCCATCATAAGGGTCCCACCTACATGACCTCATCTAAACCTAATCACCTCCCAAAGGCCCCATCTCCAATACCATCAGTTGTTAGAGCCTCAACATAAAAATTTTCAAGGGACACTATTCAATCCATAGCCCACCAACCTGGTAGGACTAGTGTGGAGACTAACTGCGTGGGACCCCATGGGTACAGCACTTTACACAGAGCCTAACCCATACAAATGCTCTGCGACGGTGGCTCCCTGCTAATTTGCGCATTCTGATGGCAACTGACACAGGGATGGTTCTTTGCATCGATGACAAGTGGATCTGTCTCCCAGGCCCCATCCTGTCTCTCAGTGCACTAGGATGAATTCTATACCCGCCTTCAGCTCCCCGCACCCTCCCACTCTCCACTCCCCACCTGCCACCCCCGCCAAGGCAGAGTGTGACTTGGAATTAAGCTTTTTCCCTCCCAGGGTATGAAAGGAAACTGAAAACACAAAAGATGTGATTAAATGCTGAGCTGGTCATCATGCCACAATCCGACAGTCACAAGTGGACCAAGTCCGGTGATTTTCCACCTCTTAATCACGTCCCTGCCGGATTTAAAATGCAATGAACATCAATGAGAACAAATGCTAATAGGCACTAACAGGCATCGGATGTCAAGAGGTGAAGAATAAGCCTTGCATATTTTGACTGAAAGGGGGTCAAAGAGGAAATAACTGGGATACTAAATAGAAATCTTTTATTCAAGAGGAACAGCTCCCCTGAAAAGCGGCTGCTCCAGACAGTGACATTGACTCATTAAGGAACCTATCCCACTCAGTGTCCTGTAGCAACAGGAACACCCAGCTCCGTGACACAGATCTTTCCTGGCATTTAGCTAACATGGTAAAGTGACCAACAAATTTACATCAGGCCTAAAACAGGCCTAAACGAAAGAGAAGGTCATTTCCTGACACATGCAGTCATTAGAGTTTTAGATGTCATGAAATTCCTCCAAGAAAACATTGTGGCCTTAGAAATGTCATATCAAATGTCTCCTTTAAGCAGTGCGGGCAAAGTTAATGCATCTGTCGAGTGTCTGGGCTGCCTTTTTTTTTTTTTTTCTTCCTCTCTAGGATCTCAAGAAAGCCATTCCAGTAGATGAACTTCAGGTCTGTGGAAGAGTCATATAAACCTGGCTGAGATGATGAGACAGCCCAGAACCAGGGCTGTATGCTCCAATGCTCATCACAGTACCTGGCCACAACCTATCGCTGGCCACCTTGCACCTCACTCTGGTTCCAGAATCAGCCTTGGGCCACGGATCTTCAGCTGTCTTCTGGGCTTTCTGTGCCTTCCTTCAGACATATGCCCTTTCCGGTTTCTTAGACATCCTGAAATACCCAGTCTGCTGGGGCTTTGGGTTTCCCAATTAAGAGAGAGACTTGCTTTGAGTGCTAATGAGGCAGAATATATAGCATAGTAAGTTTAGAATCAGAGAGCCCTGGATTCAAAGCCCAGTACCCTCACTTACTAGCTATGAAAATTTGGACACGACACTTATTCTAAACCCTGGTTTTCTCCACTGCAAACGGGGAAGGCCACTGCTATGGAAGGCACTTAGCACAGGGCTATAGGCATATGGTAAGCACTTCGTAAAGGTTAGTTATCATAACTGGCTACATTAAAAAAAAATGTGTTTTTCACTCTAATATAATACTCAAAGTAGCTGGGTAAATAAAGAAGCCTCAGGGGGTTCTACAAAGCAGTTTGCAGTAAGCAGTCATCCCTTTAGGTAGCAGAGTTTACCATGAATTGTGCATACCTCCCATTATAAACACAGCTGAGAGGAACAGGAGAACCCCAAAATCATAGAAGGAAGGAGATCAGTTCACCCAGAGCCATAATCCAGAACTCTCCACATCCAAATGTTCTCCTCTTAGATTTCCACCCTTGATGATAAAATGATGACGACAGTGACTGTGACGGCCTCAAGATTCCGTGAATGCTTACTACATGCCAAGCACCAAACTAAACATTTTCTTCAATTTACCTATTTAATCCTCACAGCAACTCATGAGGGGTTATTACCATCCTCTGTCTAGATCAGCACTGTCTAACAGATACATAATTTGAACTGCAAATGTGAGCCATATAAGTCATTTAAATTTTCTAGCAGTAGCATTAAAAAGTAAAAAGTAACAGATGGAATTTTAATATTTTATTAAAGCCAACATATCCAAAATATTATGTCAAAATGTCATCAATACTTTAAAATATTAATGGTCTACTTTAGCTTTTTTTCCAACTAAGACTTTGAAATCTAGTGTGTGTTTTACACTCACAGCACATCTCAATTCAGACTAGCCTCATTTCAAGTGCTCAGTATCCACATATGGTGGTTGGTGACTGTATTGGACCATGTAGGTCTAAAGAATGAGGACACAATATGAAGAAACTTGGCCAGGACCCCACACAGACCCAGACAGTCTGTCCAGAACCAAGCAACTAGCTGCTATGCTCTCCTGTCTCTCATTTACTTAATCCATTAAACCTCACATTCTGTAGTCCACCACCTGCTCCAAGAAATAGGGGCTTCATCCCTCATTCTAAAGACCGCAAGCTAATCCTTTCCTGCGTGCCAAGGTAGAACACAAGGAGACACCCGCAATTTTACTTTTAAAGAAAATTTCCTGACAAGACGCCATCTCTAAAACCTGCTAAAAATGACCCAAGGGTGAGAAACAGCTCAAGAGAATGAGACGAGCATTTTTTAACAGCATCCAAATGATGTCAGAGGGTAGTTTCAAAACTGTCAAAAAGAAAAAAAAAAAAAATGTCTAACTCTGTGTCAGGAATTCCCAGGAAGGGAAGAGAGGGAGTGTGCGTGTCTTACAGAAATTATTTACATCTTGGTAAAGATTCTAAAGTACCAGAAAATGACAATGGTAAGCACAGAAAAATGTGAAGTAAAAGAGGAGGTAATAATACTTCAACAGAAATGGGTAAGTGCGCATTTAAGTGGAGACAGAGTGAGCGATGGTTAAGCGGCTGGCGGAGAGGCCTGGAGGTGAGCAGCCGCTCATCAGTCTGCGTCTCGCCTCGGAGAATCCTGAGTTCTTTCCTCTCAGACATGAAAATTATTCAGGACCAAAACTCTCTGAGCTGTAATTTGTGGTATAATGCCATAATGGTAATTACTTGCTGCCACTTCTACTGTGAGTAAATATGCATTCAAGAACCAACATGGCTGGAAAGGCCTACAGGAGACTGACATGATCAACCGAGAGTTTCCAGCCCAAAGACAGGTGCTGGGAAAAGTCAGAGCCTAAAGAGACAGGGGGTGTAAACCCCCAAGTGTGAATTGCTTTGCCCTGAACTAAGCACAAACTGACCCAATGACCTATCACACAAGGGTGGGTTTCACCTCCTGCCTCCCACCCCCCTCAGCATCCCTATAGAATGGTCCAAGACAGGAATGTCTGCTCTGTGCCTGCAGCACATGGGTGAAGAGCCAAGCCTGAGGCCCACCACCAATCCTCTGCTCTGCCAAGCTACCTGGGGACAGCGAACACTTGGACCCACACAAGAGAGAATCCTGAATGACTCCTACTGGGTGAAAGGTGGCATACCCTCCCTGAAGCATACTGGGTTCATTACCACAGGTATAAACAAATGCTGAGCTCAGGGAACATTTTGCCATCCCACTCTGAACCTGGACCTCTGTTCTTGTGCAAGGGGCCTCCAGCTCTTGTACAGGGGGACGGTTACCAGTGGGAGCTCTGGATCAAACAGACCTGGCTCTGCTTCTTACTGTCAGTGTGATCTTGTTTGAGTTATTTAACTGCTCTGAGCCTCCATTTCTTCTTTAATAGAGAGAATCATTCTTTCATTTAACAAATATTTATTGAGCCTATACTTTTCTAGCTTCTGGGAATACAACAGTGAAGAAAAGGAAAAAGCCCCTTCTTCACGAACTTAACTCTAGTTGGAGGCGGAGGTCCCCAGTGGGCAGATCAACATGCATAAACAAAAAGAATAACAGTATCTACCTTGCAGGGCCGTTGTGCAGATTCAATTAAATAGCACATCTAATGCAAATTGTTTGTACTAAGTAAATGTTAGCTATTGTTTTTATGAACAGTAATAATAGTTATATCTAATCCTTCCAGCTACACCTGGGCCTGGGCCTGGCTCCAGCAGTTCAATTTGGCTGGAAGCCAGGGTGGGAGACAAGCCTGGAAGAGCTCCATTTTTTCCATTCTGACGTCTTTCTGGATTCACACCAAGAGGACATCCTACCACCAGGATGGAGCCTCATGCGATCTTCACTTAGCAAGATCAACAATCCCACCAAGCTAGGTACACGGCAAAAGGTGGGTCTGGGAAATCCAGTGCTGGGGGATTCAATTCCACTAACCAGTGGTGCGCCAGCTTTCTGCCGGACCCCACATGGTGCACTGTGCCTGCCTCCAAAATGCCCGCAAATTACCAGTCCAACACTGCTGTGGCTTATCACATCTTCACGGGGCTGGAGGGTGAGGAAGGGCTGTGATCCTGCCATTGGCACGAGCCCACAGCTTTGCTGTGGTCCCCAGGGAGCACTGGGCTCCGTGAGATGGAAATGAAGATGCTTCAGCAGCACTGACCAAACCACCTGTTAAGCACTTGCTAAATGTCAGTGCTGTGTGCGCTGCTTGCTTGCCTTACGCTGTCTCACTCAATGTTTTCAATAACCCTACGATGTGAGCACTCTTTTTTTCAATCTCTTTTGTAGATAAAAAACTAAGGATGCATGGCAAGGGGAAAGAAGGCAGACGGTCCAATGCCAAATCCCAGTCCTGACCCAGTGAGCTAAATCACCTCATCTGAGAGCCACCCCAGGGGGAAGGGAAGGCAAAGAATCTGGGGGCTCGAAGCCACCAACCCCCAACTTAGTAGCAGTTCATGAACGGATTCCACATGACATTTCATTTGAAAAAAGGTACCACTGCTCATTTTTTTTACATCATGGGAATAAATTTGGCCAATATCACAAAATGGCTTATATTTTAAAAATGTCAAGAAGCTAAATGCCTATCAACAGTGAGAGAGAAATAAATCACGGTAATAATTTTGAGTAATGAAATACAACACGGCAATGAAAAGGAAATACTTCTAGATACAACACGGTAGTCTCACAGAGACAATGAGTGAAAGACAGATACAGAGGAATATATACTGGATGAATTCCTTTTATATCAAGTTCAAAGACAGACAAAACTAACGAATGGTAATAAAATGGCAGTTGTTCTTGGTAAGGAGCACTGGCTGCAGAGGGCCTGAGGGAGGCTCTGGGAGAGCTAAAAATGTTCTTATACCTTAAAGAGAAATATTTAGAGGTAAACATTTACCGAGCTGTACAATTAAGTTATTTAGTCCAGGATCTGCCTTTAGGTAAGAACTTAACCCAAACTCATTTAGGAAGAAGGCAATTGCCTATCTGGGTCATTAAAATAAAAATAAAAATAAAAATAAAAATAAAAATAAGGACTTTTTTCAAACCCCAAAACTAAAATTCAGCCATAACAATAACACTCTAGCAGTGGAATTAGCTAGCAGGAGTCTCAAGCTCCCAGTTTGCACAGGTTCTATGTGACCTCCAGCTACCCCCAGCCCTCCCTGCTGGGGAGATCCACAGTGTGATTCTAGAAAGACACATCTGCAGAGAACAAAGCCCACAGCAGCCACTTCAAAGGGATTTAGAAGAATGACCCCTTCCTCCGTGTCCAGGAGCATGGGGCCTTTTCAGAAGGCACTACAAGAAACTCAAAAGCAATCTCCAAAGCGCTGAATGCAATAAAACTGTCGCTGGCCATCTCAGCAACCAAGTACATGAGGTAAAATGGGCATACATGACAAAAGCAAACCAGCGGCCACCAGGCTTTCACACACAGCAGACCACTCCAGCACACTTGCCTCTAATTATTTCCAGGTCTGGGAACAAGCTGGGCTTAGAATAAAAGCCTGGGACCTGCTTGACTATGGCCCGAAAGCAACCCAGGGCCCTGGGTATTCCTGGTCCCAGGATGACAGCAGCACGAGTGGGGTCTTGCCACCTTCTCCTCTGGCAGCCAGCACGTCATCGCCTCTCCCTCCTGCACTCCCTTGCTTATTGAAAGTGAATCTAGTCTTAATTTTTTAAGGACGCTCCATACTGTTTATCCTAGTGGCTGCACCAATTTACGATCCCACCAACAGTGCACAGGGGTTCCCTTTTCTCCACATCCATGTCGATATTTGTGACATGGATGGATCTTGAGAATGTTATGCTAACTGAAATAAGTCAGATGGAAAAGGACAAAAATCACATGATTTTACTCATATGTGGACTATAAGACAAAAAAGTAACAAATGAACTAACAAAATAAACAAAACCAAACTCATACATGCAATGGTGGTTACTAGAGGGGTAAAGGGAGGGCAGATGGAGTAAAGGGGATCAAATATATGGTAACAGAAGGAAACTAGACTTCAGAGCAGTGAGCACACACTAGAGTATACAGATACTGAATTATGTCATATACCCGAAATTTATATAATGTCATTAACTAATGTTACCTCGATAAATTTAATTTTTTTTAAAGTAAAAAGAGAAGCTGGCCAAGAATCACAAGTCGTGTGTGCTCACAGCTTTGTCACCGTCAGTGTGACTGGTTTCGATGCAGGAGGCAAAGAGGCAATGAGAGTGAGTCATTGGGTTTGATCACAATCACACTCTGATTTGAATTGTGGTTCAGCAATTACAAGGTCCTCAGCCAGTAGAGCTCCCCTGGGAGGAGGGGCTTTTCAAAAACTAATTAGACTCAACATACAAACAGGTCTCCCTTCCAAGCTCCTTGGAGAAGAGTCTCTTTCACAGAAACCCCCTTCTGGTACTGGGAAAAGCAAATAAGCCTCATGGGGAAAGTAACTCCTGGATTCATTTTATTTTTATGCCCTTATGTTCCCCCTGCGTCAGTTTTTTCCTTTTTAAAACACTGCTGTGTCCTGGATCTCTGTCCCCAACCTTTCTGGTGCGCCTCTGCTTATGCACATATTTAAAAAAGACTAGAAAAGTTCAACGATAAAATGTTAACAGCCGTGAAGCATGGGTAACAATTATGGGTGACTTGTGCCTTCTTCTTTTTGTGCCCTGGTCCATAAAAAAGCACACAGTAGGAGTTTTATTGGTGTCTTTCGTTCACTGACTTTCTCTGCAGTATTCTCACCAACATGGCACCTTTCCCTTAACCCACCAAGAAGAGACCAGCTTTGAACTTTTAAAGATCAGAACAATAAATATTATTGTTTGTGGGTTTCAGAATGAGAGGGGAGGAAATGAGAGGTAGAGGAAAAGCCCTACTCCAACTTGTGGTTTTTATTTCTTAACTCAATAAGGAAAATGATCTGTACGAACATCTCCAAATGGGAAGAGATGAAAGCCTGAGCTCAAGCACTGACTCAGGGAATGGCCTCCTCACACAGGTTGTTGGTGTGGGCAGGGACGAGCCTATGGAGGCCTCCAAGTGGGGAGCTTGACTCCTCTGGACCACAGGGCCCTGGTGTGGGAGGAACCCATGTGGGGCAGGTTGTGTGGGTCCCCACCAGATGGGAGCATTCAGTACCAGGGCACGGGGGGGCCTCAGGGCCCTCCTCCCTTGAGGAATGCCTGAAACCCGGCCTCTCATCTACCTCAGTAAATTGTGAGTAAAGTTGATTTAACTTTAGGGGAAAAAATTTAATGTGAGATGTCATGTTCTCCAAGTATCGAGAAACAATTTGTTCCTGTTACTTTTTTTTTTTTAATTTTCTACGAGGAACACGTATCACTTGTGGAATAATAAATTAAGTTTTTTGGAACAAGGCAAGACATAAGCAATTAAATAAGCTGACGGATAAATCGTGGCTGGGGGCTACTTCTCGTGCTTCTGCGTGACCACCCGCTGCAGCAGAATTCAGGATTCTCTCTCTTCTCATGTGTTCAGAAGAAACCTCTCAATGTTCTCTACAATGGACAGATTCCAAAGTCAGCAAGTTAACCAAATCAATGCTGAAATTAAGTCCCTGTCCTAAAAAGAAATCAGACAGGGTCTAAAAGAAATCAGGCAAGACTTAATGAGACAGAGCAAGAATACAACACAATCGCCTCTTCTCTTCCATTTCTTAGCTTTGTTCTGCATGAGAATTACCGCCTGAGGGGCACCCAGCCCACGACAGTCACAGGCAGACGTGTGGGATCCTGTGGCTTTGAGGCTGGAGGAAAAAGAAAGAACAGATATGGGGGAGCTGAGAAAGAGCCGGCATTAGTATAGGTGGGCCAGGCACAGCTACCCCAGCCCCATAAGATGTAAATGAGCCAGCTAATGATCAAAACCAACCTTGAAGGTGGAGCCAAACAGCAGCAATTTGTCTCAGGCGTGGATAGCTACGGTTTCTGATCTGGAAACATGAACGAATCCAAAGGCCCTTCACGCAGATGAGGTTGGAGTTCCCCACTGAGCCAGAGACGAGATGAAGGTGCAGCCAACAACCACATGCAGACAGCCCCCTTTTTGAGTGAAAGTGGCCAGAGTTCTGTGACCACGGGTCAGCGTGTTCGCTACCGGCCGTCCTCCCTGGCCTCAGCAGGGCTTAGTGCCTGAGGCAAGGACTGTACTCTACAGACTATTCTGCAACCTGTGTTCACTAGAAGTAACTCAGTTCCATCGAGGGGAGTTGGAATGTGAGAACTGAGGAGAGTCAACAGCTGGGAGAGAGGAGCTGCAGAGGGGTTGAAAGGCACCTGGAAGATACGTTCTGAGATGTCCATGGAGTCAGACCCACAAGACCGCTGCTGTATCCTGAGCCATCTCACAGTTCTCCACAGGCTTGGCTTTTGCACAAGTGAGCCCAGGCCACTCCTGCTCCCCCTGCTCTAGCCATGCAGTGTACCCTGCTTTCTTGAAAGGACCTGAGAAAGTCTCTGCTCCCAGCAGCCTAAAAAAGACCAGAACACTCTCCCATCACCACCTAACCTCAAAGGCACGCCTCCAGGCTGGGGGTGCTGTGTATGGTGGAGGTCAGCAAGGAGTATTCGCCAGCCCACTCCCCGTTCCTGGGACTGATGGTGTCAGGATCACATTTTAAGGACACTAGAATGAAAACTCATTCTAGTTTTCCATCACAACAAAGACAGACTAACCATTTGAAAAGAATTTCATCATAATGAGTCATTTACTCCCCTTCAAATACAAGAGACATCAAACATATATGGATTTATCTATACTGCAAAGAAAAAAAAATCCTGGGTAACATGTGAATGTCTTTCTGTGCCATCCTGTGGCTTTGACTAACAAAATTAGGAGGGTTTCATGCTCAAAAAACACTGTTCAAGAGACTAAGTCTCTTAATACATTTTTGCTTCTCAAGCAAGCTGCAAATACCTCTGAGCAGCATCTCTCACCCACTGGAGGTACTGGTGCCACTTAAAAATCAAACAAGACAAGCCAATGATTTTTCACTTTTTGCCCATTCTTTTGTCTTAACAGCCACAAATCATACATGAAGTCAGCATCTGGTTTGAATATAAAATTTTCCTTTCGTAAGACAAGATATGTTTGACACCACCATCGTGCAAGTCACCAGCCAGGGCTTGACGTGACAACAGAAAGGGAGGGGAATTGAAGTCTATCTTTTCTTTCCAGAGTCCAAATAAACTCGTCTCTCAGGTAATCCAGACCTCAGTGGCAGATCCATTCATGAGCCCCAGCGGCGGGGGACACTAAACCCAGTACCCAGCCCAGGCCGAATCATCAGGCTAAACATTGCCACTTTAATGCTTAGTGCATAAGAATGAGAATGTCAGGCAAGAGCTTTCCAAGCATTCATCATCCTCCTTTTTTTTCCTCTGAGATATTCCTATAACAACTCCCTAAGAACCACACCAAATAAACTCACTAGACTGAGAATTTGGTGGAAAAAATGTCGTCTGTGTGAATCACGCTCCATCTGTGGTGTAATGTATCTACCCTCAACCATAAGACCTCACTAAGGGCAGAAAGGTAAGAATAGAAAGAGGGTAGGGGACTGGGGAAGGGGAAGATGTGGGGAGGTCATGTGACAGGTTAGACAACACCCAAAGCTAAAAGTGGATGAAACTCAACAGAAATTTTATTCATGTAATCACTTTATTGGCACAGTCATTACAATAGCTTCTGGGTTCATTTTCCTAAGCAGGTAATCAAATGGTCTGTGTGTATCTAATATGTAAGTGTGAGCTTCCAAAAGAGGCTGTGGCTTAGGAAGAAGGACCCTAGGGGCCAGAGAGTGAGTAGCATTGCCCAGTGGGGGAAAGTAGCATATGCATGTTCACCTTAAAATGAAAGCATGTGACAAGGTCTCAGAAGTTTGATTAGCTGCCGGATTAAGACTGGTTAAAATTGTGAGACAAGTAAAGATGGTCTCCTTGTCTTTCTATCCCTCTTCTTTAACCTTAATGCAGACCGCCCACAGGGCACTCCCACAGTGCCATGCCTGGCCTGCTCCTTCCAGAAGCAGCAGTTAAGAGCATGGCCTTTGGGGCCAGAAACTCCTGATTCCAGTCCCAGCATTGCCACTTACTGTGAGACCTGGGTCAGTCACTTAAGCCCTCAAGCCTCCTGTAAATGGGGATAGGAAAACATCCCAAGATGCATAAGTAAAATAAAAACACAAATTTTTTTTAAAAAAACCTTAGCACACTGCCTGGTGCATGGTAGGACCCCACAATGGCAGCTCCAATTGTCTTTCTTCCTCCCAGCTCCTGGCCCACCAAGTCTTGTTTCCATAGCTGATCTGACAAATTAATTTTTCTGATAATACCAGCGGCTAATTGGCTGGCTGTATTTTAACTACCCTCTCCCCCAAGAAGAGGGGATAGGAAGGGTAATTTGGGGGAGCCTTTAGACATTCTCTAATCAAAGGATCCCCAACTCCTGGGCCACGGACTGGTACCAGTCAGTGGCCTGTTAGGAACTGGACCGCACAGCAGGAGGCAAGCGAAGCTTCATCTGTATTTGCAGCCGCTCCCCAGCGCTAGCATCACCACCTCAGCTCCACTCAGGTCATCAGGCATTAGATTCTCATAGGAGCACTGGCCCCTGGTGCCAAAACGGTTAGGGACCACTGTCCTAACCACACTCCTCACTCCTATGAATGTAGGCCGGCTTCCCAAGGCCATCTAGTCAGGATGACTTCACTCCTCCCTCTGACCAGCTAGAGAGCCAGTCTATGACTAAAGAGGGCAGTGGCCCAGGTTTGAGTCAGATGGGCACGTCCTGCAGTTGGGTCCTGACTGACAGGGAGATGACTGGGGGAGTCTGACCACAGTTAAAAGGTGATGGCCCTGAGGCCTGGACACCAGGTGTTGCTCTGCCCGTCCTCTGTACCAGCAGGCACCTATGACAGGCTCTCGGCAGCTGTGACCTGGGGAGAAGGGCAGCCGCCAGCACCCTCTCAGGAAATGCATTCACTCTTGTAGGCACTGGAGTCTACTCTACCTCTTACTTCCCTGAGGAGCACTGAATCAATACCAAAAAAATTTTAAACAGTCAAAGCACCTACTGAAACTCGGCCACTAGCTCCCTCGTTATCAGCCAAACCAAGGTCAGTTCTTTCAAGGACCATGAAAGGTCTGTGCCGTCCCCACCATGTCCCAGACCAAGCAGAGAAGCCTCTTTCCCCTGCCTTCTCTGTGGCCTGTGCCTCTGAGGGCTGATCAAGATCCAGGCCATATTTTCCAAAACCACCCTCTACATCCCCAGCTGACATAAGCCACATGGGCTCTCTTCCACGAGGTACATGGCCATGGGCAATCTACACAACAAGGACATATGGCCGGGGGAAGCTCCCTGTGGGGACACAGGAGGCAGAGAAGTTACTTGCCCTTTGAGGCTGGGAATGTGGCCTCTGAGAAATAACCACAAATGTTCACCTAGAACTGACATCGGAGCTGCCCAGTAAGGCTCTGACCACAACAGCACTGTGCTAATCAGGGTCCACCCCACCCTGAACCCAAACCCTGCCCAGCAGTCTAAGGCAGACTAACATGGGTTCGAGTCCCAGCTCCACCACTCACCAGCAGCGCCACCCTGGGCAACTAACTCAGCTTCTCCCAGTAGGACAATAATTGTGCCCACATTCATTTCCTGTGGCTGCTATCATAAATTAACACAGACTTTGTAGCTTAAATTTATTTCTTCACCTTTCTGGAGGCCAAAAGTCCAAAATCAAGGTGTTGACTGGGCCATGCTCCCTCCAAAGGCTCTAGAAGAGAATTCTCTTAGCTTTTGGTGGTCTCCGGCATTCCCTGACTTCTGAATTTCTGTCAAAATTCTAACCTCTGCCTCCATCTTCACATGGCCTTCCCCTCTGTGTCTGTATGTCAAATATTCCCCTCCTTTGTCTTGTAAGGACAACAGTCATTGGATTTAGAGTCCACATTAAATCCAGGATGATCTCATCTCAAGATTCGCAAATTAATTACATCTTCAAAGACCCTATTTCACAAGAAGGTCACATTCACAGATACCAGGGATTAGAACTTAGACATATCTTTTGGGGGGACACAATGAACCCTACAGTGCCTATCAAATGGGATTATTCAGATTAAAAAAGATAATGTCTGTAACAGGCTTTGCACAGTGTTAGGCACATGGTATACAGTAAGTGTTGCATGCTACTATTATCACAGTCATCTTTATCTTCTTCTCCAGGAATCCTCCCTCATACCTCATTCCAAAAAGAATTTGAGACAATTCAGGTTCGCCCTCTAGATTACAAACTCTAAAAGCAGGGACCATGCTTGTTGATATCCACTCTCCAAGAACCCCTAAGAGTATATGGAACATGGTCTCAGCATCAATATCATGGGTTCCCACGACAGACAGACCCATGCTTGAAACTCAGCTGTGCAACTAGCGAATGATTTGACCCTGGACATGTGAATTAATGCCTGGACCTCACCATGATCATGTGAGGAACAGGAACATTAAGCTATACAGAACTGTATGAACACCTCAGACCACATACATGGCAGAGTAAGCAAACAGTATGTGCTCTATAACTAGAATAATGATTCAGTTTGTGCTCCGCTATTGTTTGATTCAATGAACATCAGATAACTAAATAAACGGACAGCACCACCACTCCTCTTCACGGTCCAGTCACGGTGCCACATCACACTCAGCCATCGACACCCTTGTGTAGACCTCTGGCCCTCAGAGGCAGTGCTGGCACTCTCACTTCCTGCTCTACCCTTAGAAATGAACGCCCCACCTGCAGACTGACAAACCACTTCACACATCGTTCTTCAGACATTCACTGAACACACACTCTGCCAGGTACCAAGCCTGTGCCAAGCACCTCCTGGATGCTCTTAGTAGAGATCAGCAAACTTTTTCTGCTAAGGGCCAGACAGTAAACGTTTAAGGCTTTCTGGGCCATATGGATTCTGTCACAAGTACTCGACTCTGGGTTATAGTATGAAAGCTGGGTTATGGCATGACAGCGTGTCAACAAATAAGCGTGGCTATGCTCCAGAACAACTTTATTTACAAAAAACAGGTGTTAGACTACAGTTTGTGACCCCTGCTTTTGAGGATATACAAATGAGTAAGACTCAGTATGCATACATGATGGATAAAACTCCCACAGAGAAGATGGTGCCAAAGCCAGGTCTCCCATTCCCACCACAGGCTGTTGAACTACCTTGTCCACCCAGGATCAATTAAAAGTACATTTAAAACCAAAAAGAAAAATAGGAACGATTAAACCAAAACTATTTATCAACGGCATAAAGTAAATATTTATAATATGAAAGACAATCAACAAAATAAGACGAGTCTGTTCGTAAATACATTTGGCAAGTATTTATTGAGTTCCTACTGTGTGTCAGGCTTCTGCTAGGCAGCAGGAATAAAACAGCAAGCAAAGAAAACCCAGTCCCTCCTGGGGACCACAGCCTAGTGGACGAGAGTTTCATCTCCTGGGTAAAAGCACTGTGCTGGATACTAACTGAAGGCACACACACTATACAAAGCCATGGGATACAGAGAAACCCGTCAAACACTGACATCCTTTTCAAATGCTGAGCCAAGGTATTCCTGTGTTCTTTGATGTGATCGTTATGGGTAAGGGGCATGGGGAAGTTAACAATGAATTCACAAGGTACCATATAGCAAAAGCAAGGTCACAAAATTATGTTCTTAAAAAAATACTTTCCCCAATGTGCAGCCGAATGTCCAGGGTTTGTGGGCCTATAATGACCCATGCCATCTCCTGCCCTTCAAGACCACACAATGTGACAGCATTTAAGGCTCTAGCCTCAAGGGCTCCCCTCTGCATTTATTCCAAGGCATAATGGCTACACTCACCCTCCAGCTCCACACAGACACGGACCCAGTTTCTATCTTGCTGTGACACTTCCATATCATACAGAATTTGAAGCCTTCGGCTTCTCTGCCAAGTTGCAAAACCCTCTGACTGCTCAGCAACCTCTTCAAAACAGTCAAAATTAATTTTAGACAAACATTTAAGAGGAAAAGAAAATCTTTCTGGAGGAGTTGCCAACGCTCACAGCTGTGACACTGACAAGAAAGGGCTTCAGAAGAGAGAATCCGCCACAGACCATTCACTTGTCATCGTATACCGTGCTTTGCACAAATTGGCATAATTTAGGTAGGCAAGAAAATAGGCCAACTACAGCAAAATACCTAAGGCTTGTTCCAAGGACCAATCAAGACAGAATGTAAAGCACACTGCACACACTTCCTGGGAGATGGTTTATCACAGGCTTACAAATTATAATACAAATAAAACATGCAGTTCCAAGTCTATTAGTCCTCTTTAAAATAGTATAGGAGCGCTTCCAATTCCTCACAAGCTCCCTTGTCACACAGGACGACGAGAAGGGCCAGGAGTTTTCTAGACTTCCAAGAACATTTTGCTCAGGTTCTGTCTGTCCCTCAGAAGCTTCTGGTCCTCTGCTCTGTCAGGCATTGCCTGTTTGCCTTTATGGATCCCAGATGTTTCTATCCCTGTGCTCCAAAACTGCTTTGACTTAAGTTCTGACAGCGCAGTGAATCACTGGACTACCTCCTCCATCAGGGTTCAGGGTGTCACAGCTGAGGTGACACAGAAGCAGGAAGGACTGCTGGCTTCCTGCATTTTACATGCCTGGTCCCAACAAGCAACCCCAAAGCTGGTGGTGACGATATGGTCCATTTGTGACTACTACTATGTGCCAAGCTTGCACCGAGCACTGAACACCAGGCCAGCATCCGCACCTCACAGATGTGGAGCCACAAAGTAGCAAGAGGCAGGGCAGGAGCTCAAATCCATGTCTCCCAGATGCCAAAACTGCTGCTAAGGAAAAGATCTGACCCAAGTCCCCAGGGGTTGGAATGTGAAAGGAAAACGAGCTGACCTCAACGTCTTGGGATCTACCTAGCTTAGTCGTGTTGTCCTAATTGCCAAGAACACATGAACTCTTGTTAAAGTTCAGATGGGGACGTACAGGTTTCAAGCATGTCTGATGGCATTTCGTGGGGGAAAACCTTAGGCTATAAATGGTTTCAACAAATTCTGGGATGTGAGAATGTCAAGGGCACGTTCAACATGAAGAACACCACTGCCCACATCCCACACTACCCTCCAGTGTCCTACCCACACAGATGCACGTATGTGGGTCAGGGTGCATTTCTGCATCCTCCCAGCTTCACACAGGATTTTGCATTGTTTCTTGCTCTTATATAAAATCTATGTTCTTGTCCCACGCTCCCTATTAGTTAGAAGAGACCCTTTCTCCTCTTCTCTCTACAAGGGACTCTGCAACCTGGAGGTATTTGGGGATTTTCTATTTAATAAAAAGGGCAAAATGCAAGACAAGTTGGCAGACAGAAATCCCCCATGGTCTCGAACAAGGTCACAGAGAAGTCAATGTGAGGAAATGATGCTTGCCTAAAAGCTGTATGTATCTATAAGCAAATAAAGGACATCTGTTCCCGTGACTGTTAATGTAATGACCCCTGGGACCCAAACAGCCTCCCAGCCTAACTCGTATATGTTTTTAATGAAAAATTGCAAATTAGATTAGTTTGATTTGACCGCATCTGCCTTTTTAAACAAAGGAAATTACCATTTTAATAGGAATACCAGCTATCTGTCTAAGGGAAAAAGGTCCTTGTGAGGTCTGCTTTGCCTGTTCTATTTCTACTTTTTAAAAAGAAATGAGAAAAGGAGGACCATAGGGCACAGGGCAGTTAGTCAGGCTTGGAAAACACACAGTAGTTCTCCTGGTGAGCACAACAAAGGGGCTGAGAGAAGCACCAGAGAAATCCCCACCTCCATAGATGTTCCAGGCTACCAGACTCAGCGAGGGTGGCTTCTGGTGTGTTAACACCACTCGTCTCAATTTCCTTCAGGAAAGTTGTACTGAGTGCCTTCTGTGTGCCAGTTATGGCGTTGGGTGCTGGGGATTCAGCAGAGACCAAGGCATTTTCCAGAGGACAAATGCAGAAGAGAAGCCTGAGGTCAACTGTCTGAACGGGGCCTGGAGTTAGGAAAGAGCAAGAGGGGGCAGCGGTGGTCAAACACCCCAAGCAAAAGGAACAGAGCGGGTGGGAGTACTGGGGGTGGATGTGGTTGAATGAGGTTGAAGAGCCCACAGGAACCCCAAAAGGAAGGGCAGCATGCTGGCCACCCTAAGAACAATAGGATTTGTCTTTCAGATGTCTTTCAGAGGGAGAACATCGATGATTTTCTTTTCAAAAAGATCCTGATTGCTGAGTGGGAAGTGGGTAACTGTGAAGGCACAGCAATGCTGCTGCTGGCCTGCATCTGGATGAGGCTCCCCCTTTTCTCTCAGCCCCACCTGACCTCAAATTCACTCGCTGACTTTCCAGGTCACTTCCATCCACCTCTCCCCCTGCTCTGGTTAATTCCTCCTCCTCTGGGGGATAATACGAGTACTTAGTTCATAGGATTGTTACGAGGATTACAGATAATAACACAAAGCATTTGGCATAGTACCTGGCTGCACACAGTAAGAATTCAATTAATGAAAGTCGCAATTAATGAATCGTCTCGATCAATCCCTGCCCTTTCATTTCCTTCTACTTCTAGGCTCACATTTAGATTATTCAATATACACTGGTCTCCTTTCCTCCAGCCTCTATTCACCCAAATGCACACCAAATATCACTTTTAGATTTACCTTTGGAGGTCCTGCTTTTATTGCATCATCCCCCAGTTACCGACAAGATAAAGTCCAACCTCCTCCTCCTGGCACATGAAGCTCTCCACCCTCTGCTCCTGGCAGATGGGCAGACCCAGTACTGCAAATCCAGTGCTGTCTCCACACCTGTGCCAAAAACTGCCCTGCGTCTAAAATCCCACTCACCTACAGGCACACAGAACCCTGTATGACAACTGTGAAGAGTAATGAAGATGAGTTGCATTAAAGGCCCAATTCTTCTCTCTTCCCTGTATACATAGCCTTGATCATGTCATATTATAGTGGTCTCTGTCGCTGGGCCCAGCCATGTGACCTGGTGGCAGAGATGACACACAGATGTCTGACATATACTCAAGAGTTTCAATTTCTGCTCTTGTGCCTTGGCTATAGCCATGGAAACATCCTGAGCTATGGCCATGGAAACATCTTGAGCTAGCTGCTGGGAAATGAGACACGCAGAGTTGTCCTAGCTGTCTATGACAGCTGAGGTCATGCTAGATCAGCTGACAGCCAGGGGAGCCACAGACATCCAAGGGGACCAGCCGAGAGGAGCCAACCCCAGCTACCTTCACACATCAACTCTTACTTTGTATGCCAATAAGACTCTGTGGTTGTTTGATAGGGACAGGCAACAGATAACTGATACATATATTAACTGACACATATATTAACTGACATGGAGAAAAGTTCGCAGCACATTTTGGAGGGAAACAGTGACCAACAGTGAAGCAATAAATAGAGCATTGTCTCAGCTGAGAGAGCAAGTGAGTGCGCCCATGTGTGTGCATAGTTATGTTCACAGAAAGTGACAGTTATAATTATATATTCATATAAATGTCTCCCAGTCCAGAGGATTATGTCCTTGAGGAACCACATCTGCCTTGTTTACCATTATAGATTTAAGTGCCTAACTCAAGGCTGGGAACATTTGTATACTCTGAATAAATACCGTTAAGTGAATAAATGAGTAAATTTCCATCTATGTGCACACATCCAGAGGTCTAGAGGTTTTACGCTAAATGATCAAAAGTGGTTGTCTCCAATTGCTTAGATGATAAATGTTATGTGTTTTAGGTTTGTTTTTTGTTTTTTAATAAGTAGTATTTTCTATATTTCTACAATTAACATAATGATTTATGTAATAATGTAAGAGGAGTTAAAATAAATCCTTCAAGGTGAAGATCCCTTGATTGTGTGCTATCATTCATTCTTACATTTTTATTTGTTTTTGTTGGCAAAGATCTTATTTCTATGAGTAGATTGTAAAACTCTTAATTAATAATAGGAGTTTTACAACTTAACCCCTTCAAACACTATAGTCCCATAGCAGTTAATGATCAATTTTTTAAAAAAATTAATACAGGAGCATATCCAATTCTCATGATAATTCCACGTGGTACATAGAAGAAACTAAGGTGCAGTGGATTGTCTCGGACCAGAGGACAGGACCAGCGCCCACCACATGGCTGGAACGAGACTCAGCCCTGACTCTCCAACAATAATGCTCATGGCCATGCGAACAGCCTCCCTTAGGAGACTGGGGCCATATCTTATTCATCTTTGCACCCCTTCATCTTGCCCACTGCCTCACATACAAAAGGTGCTCAATAAACTTTCACTGTGCTGAGCCCATGGGAACTGAGGAAAGCAGCTGAGGGCCAGTTCTCCTATAACACCAGAGGAGAGTGTTACAACGTCAAGTGGGTTTTAAGATGGTGTCTAGAGCAGAGAGAGACTGTGGGAGTCCTTAACCTGAGGCCCATGATGGGCTTCAAGAGGTCTACCAAGCCTTGGCATTGCGTGAAAATACTTTCTGGATGTGTCCCTGTTTCCTAGGGTAAGAGCGAAGCTTTTGTCAGATATCAAGTGGAATCAATGACCCAGCTAAGGAAGACCCTAGTACTACCAGCAAGATGAAATGACTTCTGCCCAATGGCAAATGGAGATCAGTGGGCAGAGGTGGGGCCATAACCCAGACCTCTGTGCCTCGTTTCTATCCTAGAGTCTCCTCTTTCTTACAGATGGCCCAACATGTGGCACATTTATACCAATGACATGGTCCCAGCATACTGCATTTCTGCAGCTCAGGTTAGACAGCTTTATAGCTTTATTGGATTTTGTTTTCTGCGGACCACAATTTTTTAATGGTTAAATATTTCTGGTGTGATCTAGATCCATTCCTTTAATTCATTAGCAATCCGTACAAATGTCAGGCGTGTCAAAGTAATTTTCTTTGAAATGATTTATCAGCCCTATGAACACAAGTCATCCCATCTCATCTCTGGAATTAAAACCACATTTCTCTTCAGACAAGAATGAAAGTACAGCCTTCACAAGCAGGATGCGTTTTCATTGGCCTGGGACGAGGTCTCAGTCAGTAAGCAAAGTGGTAAATATGAGGACACTCCATCCAGGCCCGAGCAGCTCCCCACGTCCCACCAACACCAGATCTGGCGCTCAATGTCTGGTGGCTCCTTCACAGCTAACAGAGTTTAATGACTACAATAATCACTCATCCACAGACAAACTGCAGGCAACTGCTACACCGTGTGTGCCCTGGAAAAGGGGAGCAGGCAAGGCTATGGTGAGGAGAGGTGAGGTGGTTGATGAAGCAGAAATAATGTTTCTGCAATGCAGCGGGCAAGAGAGACAAGCTCAGCCCCTGCAAGGCCCTGGGGCAGCATTCTTGACAGGGGAGGAGGTAAGCCGAGGAGGCCAGTTCAAAAGCAGGATGCTAGGATGGATGGGAGTCTATCCTGGGTGTGCATCTGTCCTTGAGAAAAGCCTGGATAAGACTATCAATCAAAGGATTCACTTACTTTACTCCCAGGATCCCAGATCCCCAATACCAACATGAAGGATGACTTCATACTAGCAGTGCCCATTCAGAGCTCGGAAAGTCTCCTACACAAGCCACATTTCTTTGCAGCCTGTAATACACCTCAATTGTTTACAACTTTGTCAAGAACAACCTCAGGTGAGACTTGGGTTCCAGACTCAGAGATGGAGATTTCAAACCTCAGGACCCAAAGGCCAAACTGGATTTGGGGCTCCCCGCTGCAATTCAGGCTGTTCTATTCCTCAAATGTCCTCAGATTAAAAATGTTCCCTCCATGAACCGAAATCCAAAATGCCTCCCGTTATTTCTCAATGAGAAGTAACAGAGAAAACACTTCCAGAAGGCGTGAAGGTACCTCACACAAGTCCAATTAGCACAGCATTTCTCAAAATGCAGTACATATACCACTGGGGGAATTTTAGGGGTTATGTATGACACTTTTTTTATTTAAATAATTTGTCGTGTGTACTAAACCTGTGGTGTCACATGTATTATTACTTAAGACTAAGTTGGAGGGAAAGAAGAACTGATTTAAAGAAAACTATTTTAAAAAATAAATTCAAGAATTTGGCAATGTGGAAGGACAGTGGTACCCACGAGCCTGGGAAACACTGGGCTGGACAAAGGATCGGAGCTCCACACCTGCCGCACTGGCACTACCTGTGAGCACACACACGACAGCTACCTGTGAACACACACACACGACAGCTACCTGTGAGCACACACACACGACAGCTACCTGTGAGCACGCACACACGACAGCTACCTGTGAGCACGCACACACGACAGCTACCTGTGAGCACGCACACACGACAGCTGCAGGGAGGGCAGCTGACTTTGTCTGAGCACCTACTCTGCTTCAGGGGCCTTTCACGCACACTTCATCTTGTTTAGTTTTCATAATGACCCTGCAAGGTGGAACTCAGTCTCCTCACTTTAAAGGGGAGAAATAGAGAGAGGTTAAGCAGTCATCCGAAGTAACACACTTATTAATCGTAAGTGTATAAAGTGACTCATCTGGCCTCAAAATGTGACTGGACTGATTCATTGCCATCCAAGAGAAGGCATCTCAGTGGCGAATTAATCCCTTCCACCCAGCAGAATGAAAAAGTATATAACATTAAGAATGTCTTCTGCTAAGAGCCTTACCCATTTATACTTTGAAATTTTCAAAACTTTTAACATCCCTCAACATCTACTTACCTTAAGGTAAGTATTACTTTCATTTGACAGATGAAAGAAACGAGCCCTGAAATGTTGAGCAAGTTGCCCAAGATCACCCAGTAAGTGAGCAATAGAGGCAGGATCAAAACTCCTGGTCCAGAAGCTCAAAATCCTGCTCTGTGTTCCTTCCAAGATGCCAGGTCAAAGGGCCAGAGCTTTTCCAAAGAACTCCTTCAGGAAGTGGGATGCAGGGAGCTCCACGGGCATCTCATGACCTCTAAAATAGCAGTGGCATCCTACCCAGCAAGGCCCAAGAGTTCATGAGAGCAACACCCATCCTTCTCCACATTTGAGGGCAGTGTCCCCACATGGTGTGTGTGTCAATGCCATCTCCTAGAGATTGACATCTGGACTGTACACATGGCTGTCGTCACCTATTTCTGTCAACTAGAACTTTCCCAGCCTTGTCTTTCCAACTTGGTCTTAAACTCCTTAGGAAAGGGATCGAGTCACTCCTTCTCTTCACATCATGCTCCCTATTCTCACAGAGCCAGCCCTAAAGGAGGTTAGGTTTATTCATTGTCCTCTTGCTCATCACAAATGCCTCCTCTTTTTCTTTCCCAACACTGGGTCAAACTGGAAATTTTGCCTGTCTGTCCAATGTTAGGATATAGCGATTGAGCCTGTGGGCTCTAGAGAGAGACTTCCTAAGTTCACACACTAGTTCTTGACCTAGGGTAAGTTACCTTCTCTGAGATTCCATTCTTCATCCATCCAATGGGAATAAATTAGTGCCTACTACTCATGACTACGAGGGGTCCAACTGAGTTGATCAGTATGAATCAGTTCACCTGGCTCTCCTACACATTCTTCAAGACTCAGCTCAGACACCACCTCCTCCTGGAAGCCCTTTTGGACATACCTACCTTCCTGCCCATAAATACCAGTACTACACCCAGCACACAATAAATGCTCACTATTTATCAAGCAAATGTTTAATGAGAATTTTCCAAAGAAAAGAGAATCATCAGAACTTAAAAGTAGGTAGATGAACTATTGGAATGGCAATAGTGGGGTCAATCTTTCATAGAACAGGGAGCTTGCCCAGGACACCTTCTCCCTACTAGTTTACACTATACAAGTGGCTGCCTGTCTCACTCACACATGGGTCCATTCTGCCAGCTGATGGGATTTTCAGTGAAGTCAGCCTGCCTGCCTTCAATTTCTGGATATGTGCAAAACTGAGTGAGGCAACCTCGTTAGCTTATGCTTTGCAACAAGGCGGCACTATGACAATAACTTCTGCCTTTGAAATAATTGGTACCTAGAGATTAAGTTTTTGGTCAAAGATAAAGTGACATGAGGCAGGTCCCCATCACCCCAGGAGACAGGCCAGAGAAACCTGAACCGTGATCCATCTCAGCTCCCCCAGGAAAAGCGGCACGTAGTGTGATTGTGTCTGACATTAAGCAATGTATCTGGCCTTGGATCATTAACTTACACAGCTCACGAAAATTCGGTAGCAAGTCTGAAATATTTGCTTAATTTATCTCTCTGCCCCTATTCCTTCGAGCAGCTTCTGATAGAATATGCAGAACACATTCTCCTCTCAGGAAGCCAGAAACAAATCTTTGGGGAAATTATAAGAGTAAATAAAGCAGGAGTCACCTGGAGACCACAGCTAAACAAATACTTAACAAATCTGATTCTCTAATTTGGGAATTTGGCAGATTAACTGGGTTTAATGACAATTTTATGGATAATATTTCCATAATTTCTTCCTAGTTAAGTGATCGATAAAATCTAATACCGCAGCACCTGTTTATTCCTGAATATGAACAAGCAGCATGAAAAATACTACACGGAGGATTCCAAATGCACCAGCATGTCATAAATTTGAGTCCACAGAGAGGCCAAACTGGCAGGTACATCGTGCATCAAGCCATTTGAGTTTCCCAACAACCTGACACTGCAGACAGGTGGGAGAACCGAGCGGGTCAGAGGTTTCAGGCAGAGCGACTACGTGGGAGAGGGCCATCTGTGCATCAAGGATGCCACCCTAAAAGGTGCACAATGGAAAGCAAGGAGAAAATGCATCCTACCTAAGAGATGTGCACTTATTTATGCTTTAGTAAGTTCTTTATTTTTCCTGAAAGTTCTACTTTTCTGAGTCATAGTAGCCCACATAAGATGCTGAAAGTAATGACAGAAAATGTTCAAAATACACCAGGAGTGGGGACATCAAGGAAGGACTGTACAATGTAACCATGATAACTAATACTTATTGAGGGCTAGGCCTGGGGTGCAGCAAGCTTTTGCAGGAAAGAGCTCATTTAATCCTAGCAAATCTACTAGGAAGTATCCAGAGCCCAGGTTCTGCACTATTGGGATATATTACCTCTTGAAGAATTAGGAAACAAAAAACAAAAACCTGTGACTTTGTCTCCATCATTGAAAATATTTATTTCCTGCAGAAGTCCACCACCGCCACAGCGGCTCCCAAACAAATGAGGTATGGAGTGGAGCCCCAACCCTTTGCACTGTAAAGAGAAGACTCCACAAGTAGCAGAGGAAAATTCTGTGTAGGGATTAAAAA
>NW_011888855.1:8266093-8268549 GCF_000151845.1 Pteropus vampyrus
CGGTAGCAAGTCTGAAATATTTGCTTAATTTATCTCTCTGCCCCTATTCCTTCGAGCAGCTTCTGATAGAATATGCAGAACACATTCTCCTCTCAGGAAGCCAGAAACAAATCTTTGGGGAAATTATAAGAGTAAATAAAGCAGGAGTCACCTGGAGACCACAGCTAAACAAATACTTAACAAATCTGATTCTCTAATTTGGGAATTTGGCAGATTAACTGGGTTTAATGACAATTTTATGGATAATATTTCCATAATTTCTTCCTAGTTAAGTGATCGATAAAATCTAATACCGCAGCACCTGTTTATTCCTGAATATGAACAAGCAGCATGAAAAATACTACACGGAGGATTCCAAATGCACCAGCATGTCATAAATTTGAGTCCACAGAGAGGCCAAACTGGCAGGTACATCGTGCATCAAGCCATTTGAGTTTCCCAACAACCTGACACTGCAGACAGGTGGGAGAACCGAGCGGGTCAGAGGTTTCAGGCAGAGCGACTACGTGGGAGAGGGCCATCTGTGCATCAAGGATGCCACCCTAAAAGGTGCACAATGGAAAGCAAGGAGAAAATGCATCCTACCTAAGAGATGTGCACTTATTTATGCTTTAGTAAGTTCTTTATTTTTCCTGAAAGTTCTACTTTTCTGAGTCATAGTAGCCCACATAAGATGCTGAAAGTAATGACAGAAAATGTTCAAAATACACCAGGAGTGGGGACATCAAGGAAGGACTGTACAATGTAACCATGATAACTAATACTTATTGAGGGCTAGGCCTGGGGTGCAGCAAGCTTTTGCAGGAAAGAGCTCATTTAATCCTAGCAAATCTACTAGGAAGTATCCAGAGCCCAGGTTCTGCACTATTGGGATATATTACCTCTTGAAGAATTAGGAAACAAAAAACAAAAACCTGTGACTTTGTCTCCATCATTGAAAATATTTATTTCCTGCAGAAGTCCACCACCGCCACAGCGGCTCCCAAACAAATGAGGTATGGAGTGGAGCCCCAACCCTTTGCACTGTAAAGAGAAGACTCCACAAGTAGCAGAGGAAAATTCTGTGTAGGGATTAAAAACCAGTTTTTATAAACGGTATTTTAAAAAATTAATACAATTTATTTTTATTTTGAGGAAAGGATTTTTAATAAAGAATTTTTAAAACCACAAGGCTTGCTAACTCCAAGAGAGTTTAACTTCTTTACTGGACTATCTCTGAGGTCAACATTCCCTGGAAATCAACAGAATTATTTTTCAAACTCTCAAAATTGTCCTGAAGCAAGTCTCGCCCACTAAGCTGCAAATAAGCTGACTTGTCTGCAAAGGCCTGCTTGGTTTTCACACATGGGCTCGAAGATGACCATGGTCTTCTCACCCTCTATGGGGAGCTGTGTGTCACAAGGCTGCGGCCATGGACCCTGCAGCCTCTGGCCAGCTCAGATGATCACCAGGCAACAGAGTGAAAGAGGACAGTGTTCTAAGTGCAACCCTAATACAGGCCAATCCTTGCTGCTTACCCCCGTAGCTAGAGGCTGTACATAATCAGCCTGCCATAACCCCAGCCAGCCTACGAAGATCCTGCAAGTCCCCACAAGAAGTGCAAATGAGTCAGGGGAAGACCCTCATGACTCCTGGAGCCTCTACTGAGAAGAGGCTCAGGCCAGCTCTGGATGAGAAGATTCACAAATGGACAAGGAGACCACTGAAGTGCAAGGAAGGTACGCAGAGTTCCACCTCCACCTGTACCCGAGAGATGCCTGGTCCCTCTTTGTCCACTCTGTCCAGCCAGAACAGCAAATCTGCAAGATTCACTGCATTTCCTTGAAAAGGAGGCCTTGGAGTTATACTCCTCCTACTTTGAGGGATCAAGAGAAAGAGACATAACTGGCCTTCAAAGTTTGACAGAGAGCACGGCAGGGTGGTCGCCATGGTGGCCATCAAAGTTGTCCTTGCATGGCCCTCAGCACAGCACTCAGAACTCTAGAGGGCTCTTGTAAAGATTTAAGCGCTGCTCCCAGCCAAGGAGCTGGGTGCAGCATGGGCAAACATCCAAAAACTGATGGCCCCAAACAGCTGCCAAGGAGCAAGGAAAAGGGTGGGTTAAAGAGAAGAGAGTCTAGCTCCAGACAAATCAGGGGTGCTTCCCACTGCCCAGACAGTGGCCTTTCCACAGCCACTTACAGACTCACCAACTGGGTGCCTACCCCGCCCTACCCCATCCCCTAAAGGCCTGCCTTTGCTGGAGCCAAAGTCAGTGGCCAGGTGTTGGGGCAGGGCAGAGTCCTGTCCTCCAACACAGGCTACACAGCATCCTGTACCAAACCCAAAATACAACCAGGGGTCATCCCTGATGGTTCCAGCAGACCTGGTCATCAAGGGAGGGATATACCAAGTCCCACCCATGAAAATACTACAGTTGGAGAAAAAGCAGTAGTGCTCAGGAAGTTTATATTTTT
>NW_011888855.1:8268599-8283605 GCF_000151845.1 Pteropus vampyrus
GAGAGATGCCTGGTCCCTCTTTGTCCACTCTGTCCAGCCAGAACAGCAAATCTGCAAGATTCACTGCATTTCCTTGAAAAGGAGGCCTTGGAGTTATAACATACTCCTCCTACTTTGAGGGATCAAGAGAAAGAGACATAACTGGCCTTCAAAGTTTGACAGAAAGCACGACGGGGTGGTCGCCATGGTGGCCATCAAAGTTGTCCTTGCATGGCCCTCAGCACAGCACTCAGAACTCTAGAGGGCTCTTGTAAAGATTTAAGCGCTGCTCCCAGCCAAGGAGCTGGGTGCAGCATGGGCAAACATCCAAAAACTGATGGCCCCAAACAGCTGCCAAGGAGCAAGGAAAAGGGTGGGTTAAAGAGAAGAGAGTCTAGCTCCAGACAAATCAGGGGTGCTTCCCACTGCCCAGACAGTGGCCTTTCCACAGCCACTTACAGACTCACCAACTGGGTGCCTACCCCGCCCTACCCCATCCCCTAAAGGCCTGCCTTTGCTGGAGCCAAAGTCAGTGGCCAGGTGTTGGGGCAGGGCAGAGTCCTGTCCTCCAACACAGGCTACACAGCATCCTGTACCAAACCCAAAATACAACCAGGGGTCATCCCTGATGGTTCCAGCAGACCTGGTCATCAAGGGAGGGATATACCAAGTCCCACCCATGAAAATACTACAGTTGGAGAAAAAGCAGTAGTGCTCAGGAAGTTTATATTTTTCTCATTGTTTCAACATGAATAAGGCATTGTCTGATGCATGTGGAGTGAGGGAAACTTGGCAAAATGCTATCTAATAAAGGCTCAGATTTATTAAGAGCTAGTCATATGCTAGCTTTACCTGTGTCATCTTATTTAGTCCTCAGAATGATCCTACACAGCAGATACTATTAATATTTTTATCTTAAAGTTGGGAAACGAAGGCTCAGAAAGCTTACATATAACTTGCCCAAGTTCACACAGCTAGTATCAAGAAGAATCTGCTTGTGGGAGTGTGTGTGTGTGTGATTACGTGTACAAACTCCCCATGCCCCTCTCCCCACACACTGCACTCTGACCTGCCACCCCTGGACTCCCTATATCCCTATCTTAGGAGAATCTAAAGGGGTCTTTACTCAATAAAGGTTATTGAGTAAAGACCCCTTTACTCAGGCAAACAATAAATGTGATTTTAAACGTATCTAATGTGTTAAAAGGGAGTAAGTACTACAAAAGGGAGTAAGGTTACTATTGCATCTGAGATCTCAAGATTTGAGCCTCAAGTTTCTCTGGGAAGAAAGGGGCATTCTGAAATAGCACACCTATTAGTGTCAACTCTGAGGAGCCCCATCTGCTCATGAAGATTTCACCTTGAGGCCAGCACCGAAAAGCCAGGGAAGACAGGTGACAAGTGCAGCGCTGTCGTGTCTGGGAGAAAATAGGCCCGTTTATTTCAGATCCCCTGAGTCAGAGAGGGTTTTCATTTGTTTTAATAGAAGCTGTTAGGTTTCTCTTTGAAAAGCTTTTAGGAAAATGTATAACCACTGCAGATATTCTAGTTTTGTGAGAGTAATATGCTTATAGGCATTATAACAAAACAGACTTGTACCATCTCTCTCCAAATGAATTTAAATTATGGAAGAAAGTATTTCACAGGTTTGAATTCAGTTAGCCTTTTTAAATGTCACTTTTTATTGACAGCCATCTGGAGTGGGAATGAGGTATGTTTTATACCACTTGGCCAAACTGATGGTTGGCCTGTATGATTTCATATTTGACTGTAATTAATTTTCTATTAGTAAGTAGAAATGAGGGTGAAAACCTGAACAACTACATTAGACACCGCAGTGTGAATGCTGAGCTCTCGAAAGCAGCCCCAGGAGGCCAGAAGTCAGCCTGTCCCCCTACAGAGACGACATTAAAACCAAAGCTGAGTCAGGCAGCACTTTGACTCATACTGTACTTCACTGAGTAGAGGGGGAAAAATGTCTGAACCCCAAAAGGAATTTCTCATAGAAATATGAAAAATAAGAAAAAGTACATTTTTAATAGCGTCAATCCAGATTTAGGAAACAATTATGAATCCTACAGTGCAAGTGAGAGGCACACATAATTTTACCTGGAAGTTCTCCTACTAAATATGAAATACAGTCATGAATATCAAGACCTTCTCAGAACTATAGACCAATAGCATCAGAGAGCTGTGAAGGACCTCAGAGATAATCTCAAACAACAGGCCCATGTCACAGGTGGTAATACAGAAGCCCAGAAACAGGCGCTAGGAAACCTCTGAACCAGATCCGCCTACACTTCTCCCTCCTCTTATCTCCACCTCCTCTTCCCTCTGTTTGACAAAAATGCTACCACTTTAATCCTCAGTCACAGAGGAAAAAGATAGAGAAGCAAGATGACCACATAGTAAAAACAAGACCCAACAAAATTTCTGGAATTCTGGCCCTGCCATCTCAGGCTCACTCACACTCACACTGCCTCTTACTCCAGGGAGTATACGGTATCAGGGTGGCGTAACACTGGGATAGAAAAACAATGCCCCATTTCCCCCTTTCTACGTTTCAAGTACCTTGAAGCTCTTGGAAAACATTCCATGATTTCAACAACATCCAACAACAGACATTTATGAATGTCTTCTATGTGCCAGGAACGTTTCTACTAGATGTTTGGGATGAAACGGTGAACAGAACAAAGATCCTCGTCACTGCTGAATTCATGCTCTAGCAGAGAGACGAGGCAAACAATGAATGTGATTTTAAACGTATCTAATGTGTTAAAAGGGAGTAAGTACTACAGAAACATGAAAATGTAGAGCTGGGTAAGTAAGGATGAGAAATACAGGAGGTAGGATGGGCGTAGGTTGCAATAATAAATAAGTTAGTGATGGGGAATCTCATTGATAAGGTGAGATTTGAGCCATGACTCGTAGGTAGTGAGAGAATTAGCCAAGCAGATCTCTAGGAGAGCTCCAGGGGAGATTGGGCAGAGGCCCTGAGGTCTGGCATATCCAGAGAACAGCAAGGCTGAAAGCTGGAACAGAGTGAGTGAGAGAAAGAGAAGAAGACCAGCTCGGAGAGGAAAGAGAAAGCTAGATCATGACGGGCCTATAGGACAGCGAGCGCTTTGGCTTTTCCTCTGAGAGAAACGGGGAGCCATAGCAAGGTTTTCAGCCGAGGAGTGAAATGTCTGACATGTTTTAAAAGAACTAGTCTGTCTTCTGTGCTGAGCACAGACTGTGTGGGGGGTGGATGGAGCAGGGAGGATGCAAAGACAGATGAGATGCAGGCAGACCTGTTGGAAAGCATCTGCACTAATCAGATCAGAGATGTTGGCTCAGACCAGGATGAGCGCAACACAGTTGATGAGCAGTAAATTACTGAGCATATCAACACTTGCTACTCTGGTCCTGGAGTCACAAACTCAAATGCCAGATGGGACTAAACTGATGAATTCAATAAACAAAGTAAATAAGGTACAAACAGAGGCAAGCTAGACAGAGCGTGTGCGCACGCCCCATTGCAACAGGCAGCCATTACACAGCAGCAACCAAAAATTTCGTACAGGACCAGTAAGGCTGTATCTGACAATTTTCCAGAAGAAACAGGAAATCCAGATATATGAGCTTTGGGATTAAATCTTCTAATTTTTAAATTAGAACTAATTCCAAAAACATTTTAACATACTCTCCAGGCCAAACAAAACATATCTGCAAGCCGGATTTAACCCGTGGCTTTGTCAGCTCTGGTGTACCTATGCTAATAGTCTAATCAGTGAAAAACTGGCCAACTGCATCAGCACTATCCACGAAGTTATATTTCCAGGTGTTTATGGTTTTTTATCTTCAAGAATACCCCTATCACTCACTTTGAATCTGGCTGCAAAAGCAGCAAGCATTTAACATCAGAAGCCAGCAGGCTCAAGTCCTCCCAGGTAATGCTCTCAATAATTAATTAATAATTAGGAAAATAAAGATAACACAATCTTATCAAAGATGCAGGGAGTTTCTGTCATCAGTGGTGCTGGAAAACGTCATCAGAAACCCAGACTACAACAAGTTTGTTACAAAGCAATGGACGCAGATATCAGAAGTTATCCTGAACTCTTCTGAAAGAAGCTAATGTCTAAATCCACCACTGTTTGGGTCAAGAATGCAAAATCAACCTGAAACAATTTTGCCAGCACACAGGGGAAGGAACAGGAAATCCCCTCATCCATCCTTTCAGATAATTACTGAGGACTCGAATAATGAGCTTATCTTAGCCCCATAAATCAGCTGAACTGCAAGTTATTAAGTCTCAGAAAGGGAAGAGAAGCTTGAGGTGTGTTTTATGAGAGAAGGACCAGGGCTGGAAGGCAGAAAACAAAGATGGCAATTGTTCTCCCATGTCATCTCCAGGCAGAAACAAAGGTCCTCTTGGGGGCAGCAAAGGGGCAAGTGCCAGCCACGAACAGCCTACCCACCACGAACAAGCCAAGGAGCTGCCTTGATCCCCGCTTCTGTTTCTCTCTGAGTCTTCAGATTGCCCCAGCTACCCAGGAGAAGGACCAGAAGGAGCAAGCCTGCTAACAAGACCCAGATTGCAGAAGGCAGGGGAAATAGAAAAGTTTGGCTAATCCTTCCCAGTTTAGCCGAATATATTTAGATTCCTAATTTGAGAGGACATGTCTTTATTCTTGGTTGGAAAAGGAAACAAGGAAACCTACAGGTGTGATGTGGATTAACCACGCAGCCTTATTTCACATCTGGGAACACAGACCAGGTGAACAGAGTCACCCCACAGGCTTCCTGCAATAGTCGAGCCCCAAACCCTGTACTATCCACCAATCCTAGTCAATTGAGAGCAGAGAGAAAACAGAAGCCTTTGCAGCCAGGCAGTAGCCTGACTTCATCACCTCTCAATTCAGTGCCCCAGGCAGGCTGAAGCTCTCCAGGCCCCTGTCCTGGTCCCAGATAATGTCCACAGTTCCAAGAGGCAAAGTAAGAAGACACAGGTATCTCAACTCAAGGAGCCCATGTCCTACAGAGGAGACTCACCACGGACAGAAACCCAAAGCTGAGGGGGCTGGGCATCCCACGAGGCAGCCTCTTACCAGGACTATAACACTCAGGAACACATGGAAGTTGCCTTAGCCCCTGGTGCTCCACACCTGTGGATGCTAGAGACATCTGGACAGACTTATTAATTCGGGGCTAAGGACCATGTCAATAAGCAAGGACTCTAACAGGAGCAGTAAGGCCAGGCAGGAGTGGATGCCTGCCCACAACTTTGAAGGCAGCCAACATGACTTGGGGTCACAACAGAATACCACTTTCCTGACAGCTGTACCTTGTTGACACCTACAGGCTTAGCACGCGATCCATGTTGAGCACTGGGTGTCAAGGGACTGTGACTATCAGCAGAAAGCCCATTTGGATTCAAAGGTTCTACTCTTCTACTTAGAAGGCTTCCAAAGGGACAACCCTTCAGAATTAGGGGAGGCCAGGCAGGAAGGTAATGAACTGTATGCCTAGCACTGAGATAAAGGTGATGCATGCATTTTTTCCTTTGTAGTGTCTAAGGGTCTATGAGTAGCTTTAGATAGGTGCTAAGAGCATAGACTGACTTCATATTCCAGCTCTTCTACTTTCTAGCTGAGTGACCTTGAACCAATGACTGAACTATGCCTTTGTGTTCACACCTGTAAAGTGGAAATAATAATAATGCCATATAGGGCTGCTAAGAGGATTAAATAAATTATTCAAGTAAGTGCTTCAATAGCCTAAGTGTGAATGTTAGCTACCAGCTTCTGCTGTTATATCAATTTTATATTGAAGACACTGAAGCTCATACTAAAGTAATTTACTTAAGGCTCAAAAGCTAATAAGTGGCAGAGCTGGGTCCTAAATGGAGGTCTCACCCTTAACCACTGTGAAACATTAACAACATCCTAGGATGCTGCCGGAATATGGTCGAAATAAACTCAGACAGAATTAACGGCTTAATTATATCAGTGGAAAAAAAAAATACTAGAGCAGGACATAATTTCATGGTCTGGAAAAAGAGATATAATATCTTACTTTGACTCCATAGCTGTCACTTTAAACCAGCTCCTGTCCAATAAGAATGAGCAATTTTAGAGCAATTGATCTTTTTTTCTCTAGGGAAAAGTGACGAGACTACTTTTTCACTTTAAACTAAATTTCACAATTGGGGAGAAACTTGAAAAGAGACAGGAGACAGAGAAAGAGCAGCAGTGACAGGCTTGACCCAGAGGACAGAACATTACAATAAAAATTATACTTGCCTAGGACCCAGGACCCCAAGGTTCTTGCAGTCACTTACTAGCTGGTACATCGAACAAGGAAAAAGTGGTGATTATGTTAGAGAATTATTCGATGCTCCTAATACATAGTGACCCAAGGATCCCTAAATCCTGTCCAGGCTCATCTTGCCCCCTGCTCAAGAACCCTGGGGAAAATCAAGGACAAAAGAGACAAAGCACTACTTTTTTGAGTCCTGGGTGTCAAGGGACTGTCACTAACATAAAATACCAGTGATCCAAGCCAGACTACACAGAAAACTCTTATCAGCTGGGTTAATACACAGAACTGCATTCTCTCCCCATCACAAAACCGGATCTCCAGACCCGCTCTGCAGGAAAACAATCCATGGTCCACCTACCAGCATGGAGACAGACACTGTGAGAATATCTGAAACATACAACACTCCTCAGCTTAAAATCCATCGGTGGTTTCCCCCATCCATAGAATGACATCGAAAGTCCCACTTCCAGGTCACGAGGCACTGTGGGTCTGTGCCTGCTCACCCACATCTCTATCCTCACTCGCTCTGCTCCAGCTACACAGGCCTCTTTGCTATCCCTCCAACGGGCCAAGTTCTTGCCACCTCGGAGCCTCTGCAAATGCCTTTTCATCTCCTCAGAGGGTTACTTCACTACATCCTGATTTATTTCCTTCCTAGCAGTTACCACTATCTGAAAATATATGATTTATTTGTTTCTCTGGCTCATTGTCTGTCCTACTAGACCATAAGTCTTATGAGGACAAAAGCTTTGTCTGTGTCATTCATTGCCGTTACCCTAGCACTCAGCATATATTAGAGGAAGCAGAGTGGCTAGGTACCCGACTCCACCATGATGGTATGGTCTGGCTACCAGATGGAGGAGACTGAGGATGAAGCGAGGAGACAGGCAGATGGGGACGCATACAGGGACACAGGGATGGATGTCTGGTCTTCCTCTCACGTGGTTCAACCAGGATCCTGAGCCCACTGATGTCGAAGGAGAGAGAAGAGAGACCACACCCCTCTCCTGTGGCCATTATCGCCTTGTAAGCTCCACCTCTGGAATGTAACACCTCCTAAGTGGTGTTGACCTTGAAACACATCACTCCTTGCTCTCTACTTCAGGGATAAAGGGTTCGTCTTGGATTCCGACCCATCATTGAAAAAAAGTAAGAAAAGGAAGAGGGAAAAGGCCTTAAGCTCCCAGCTGTGGCTAGTGTGTAAGGAAGAAAAACCCTCTCTGAAGAAAAACCCCACATACTTTATTTTTAAGACATCATGATATTTAAAGTCACTTGCAGCTCATTCTCTGATTTTATGTCATGGTAAAAGACACCGACCTCCAATAAGGACTGATTCCCTAAGAAAGTGAAATATGATGTCAGGAAAAGAACATGCATTCTGTCATGAGACAGACTGGGGGACATCCCTGCTCTACCACTTACTAGCCGTGTGCCCTTGACCATGTTTTTTTAGCCTCTGTGAGCCTCAGCTTCCTCAGCTATTAAATGGGAGGGTAATTCCATCTTTCCACCCTGGGTAGGTGGGAGGACAGGTCCCAGAACCGTGCCCGGTACACAACTGATATTCCCTCAGGGTCAGGCCCATCTCCTTTTCAACCCCTTCCCCAATCATGCACCTTAGAATACAGCCCACCAGATTCCTGAGCAGGAACTCCAAGTCTGAGGGAACCTGGGCCACCTCCAGGCCCCCATATGATCTCCAAAATATCATGACAACCCACCCCCAACTCCATCCAGGAAATGTCAAACATGGTCTCCCACTTCCCCATCCTCCAGGAGGATTTTTCCCTGTCTTCATTCAAAGCCTGGAAAGATGTATGTTCAGTTCCTGTTATGTCCCTCATGGGTGATATATGCTTCATAACTCAGGGGAGAAGGGCTGACCAGAAGCCATGGGTTCAGGAAAATCCTAGACCCATGAGTGAAAATGCAGTGAGCACAGTTCAGCGTTTACCAGGCACCCCTATGCTTCAGGCCAGGGACAAGCACTAGGAGTGGGAGGAAGGGACACCAAGGGGAACCAGATCCAGATGGCCTGCCTCCTCGTGCTTGCACACAGCCAGCCTGGGCCCCAGCTGCCTTAGGTCCTGAAAACTTCACTTCCCCCGTTGGCTCTACCGCACCATCGCAGCAAGACCTTACAGCCTTTTTAAGTTTTCCCATTTTATGCCCCTTTTTATCATGCTTCTGCTATTCGGTGTTCACAGGCACTTCATCAAGGTGTTCTGCTGGTTTATTACATCTTCCAGCTGATAAATTTTCCCTATCTGGGAACTCCACCACAGTGCCTGTTAGTGTTTAAAAAGATCTTTCCAAGGTATCATTTCACTTGTTCCTGATGATAATTAATTTTAAGAACTGATCAAGATGTGAGAAAGAACCAGCCTTTGGAAATTGATGGCTGTGTAGGTTTATTGTGACAACTGGGCCTTTTGAAGATGTTACAAGCAGCCTGGCTGCGGGGAGCAGTGGAAAGGCTGCTTTTTGATAACCGTCTCGGTGGCTGCACAGATCATCACTGTCAGGTTCTGTCATTAGTTTCATTATTCCAAACAAGTTCCATTTTGTGTCCACTGGATTATTGGCTAAGAAGACATCGCTGCATTTTAACAGAGCCAATAAGTATTAAATAGAGACTGAGTACCACACAGCCTAGGGAATATCACAAAGAGCAAACAAGCTGGGCGCTGACTCTGGTGTTCACAGCCCTGGGCATAAGCTCAAGGTAGGAAGGAGTGTGCCACGCCAGCTCTCATGGGCACCAGCCAGAGCACAGTCAGAGGCATCCCAGGCACACAGGAGAGCAGTTTTCTCTCCTCAGAGGCCTGTTTGGAGACCAACGATACAATGAGGTAGGTGTATGACTGGAAGTGGAAAGGAAAGGGGTGCACACAGTGGAAAAGGCAGAAATGCCACTTTAAGAACACCGAGCTTCACAAATAAGCATGCCAAGTTTGGGGACCACAGGAAAGGATGTTTCCTAGCATCTTGCTTTGGCTAAAACCCACGGCCAGTTAACAATGCTCATGCTCCTCAGTACCAGCAACAGTGTTGATTCCAGCAGGAAGGTCTCTACCTTGAGCCCTTCCTATTGGCCGAGCATGGTGCTGGACCCTACTGTGGATCCAGTGGAGAACAGAACAGCACAGTCCCTGCCCTCCAAGTTCAGTGGGGGACACACACCAGTATAATGGAAATGGGGAGCTGTGTGAGCAGCTGGAAGAGCTATTTAACCGAGGTTGGGATTTGGCCAAGGTTTCCCAGACAAAGGAGCCTCTGGGCCGGGGCCTAAAGGATGGGTCTGAATTACCCACAGCGAGAGAGTGGAGCAGAGAGATGAGCATGCTCATAGGGCAGGAGGCAAGATGATGTAGGTTCTCTCTGGTTGGAGCGAGACTGTGAGGGGAGAGTGACAGTGATGGAAACAGACAGAAGCAGGGTCAAATCACCAAGGGCCTCACCTGGCTTGTTAAGAGTTTGAACTTTACTCTGAAGGCAGCGAGGAGCCCTGAAAGATTTCAAGAAGAGCAAAGACATGATTTGACTGGCATTTTAAGAAACTCCTTCTTGCTGACCAACAAGATGTACCCAGTACTCAGAGCAAGAAGACCCGGGGCTTCTCCCAACTCTGCCCCTCGCCAGCTGTGTGTTTTGGGATGACTTGCTTCCCCTCATGAGTTTCTTTTCAGCACCTGTAAAATGGAGCTAACCACAACCAAGGCCTGCTGATCTCACAAAGGCATTAGAAGGCTCCTGCCACGCAAACGAGAACATCGCAAACTACGAGTTAAACAAATGCAACAGGTTGATGACAGTACCCCACAACACGAAAGTCCCACTTCGTCCACAGCTTTAACCCTCTACCAGGAAAAACTCTATTTAGAACCCTCAAAAATGAAAATGTTGAATATGAGTTCCCATCACTCTCTCCAGCCCTCACCCCCACAACAAAGAATAGATGTAAGGCGGCCACCAAGGAGAAGGAGGAACACGGGAAAAGAGGCACTCTCGGCCTTGGTGATGCAGAGCCCTCGGGCTCCAAATGGCCCCAAGATGAACAATCTACCCCAATGACAGAGAGTTGAGGGAAATAACTGCATGTCATGAAGATGGAGTGTGTGAGCCCCATGCAACAGCAACCTCATACGTTACTTCTCTCACCAGACGATCGCTTTCCAGGACCACAGAGCCCCACTCAGCTAAGATGTAACTGCAAATTCATCAACTGAGCAGGTTTGTACCCCAAGGTCCATTCTGCCTCAGGACCTCATTGACAAGTGGTTGGTGCAGAGCTGACACTGTCATCCAACTTCTACCAGCTGGGGTGCTGTGTGCCAAACTGAACATTTGGCAGTCCTGTACAAGTTGGGCCAGAGTGAAAAATTAGTCGGACTTCCATTCTACAGCTGACGAGTCTAAAAAAGGTGACTCATGAGAGATAGCTTAGTAAAAGGATATGTTTCCCAAACAAAATATGCCACTTTGACATCAAGGAATTAGAAAATAACTGCATGGCTGTCTACTTTATGTTAGGGAGGAAAACAGGAGAAGTAAGGCCTGTGCCTGGAAAGTATCCTTCCCAGGCCAACAGGAAGAAGCTCTGTTGACTCACTGAGAGCCTCTGGACACAGAAAAAGGACAAACTGACACCAGTTCCCCACATCAGAGGAATCCTGGGAACATCGGCAAGTCTCCACCAGGGCCTGTGACTCAAGGCAGGGAATGTGCGTTGCCTTCTCACAGGCCCCAAGCACAAGAGGCAGAGATGTCATCCTACAGGGCCGTGTGGCAAGTCCACCAAGATAAGCCTGCAAGGATGTTCTCCACCAGCCTGTGATGGGGGACAAGTGCAGAGGAACTGTCTCATTCAACAGAAAATTTGAAAAATAAAACCATATCTCATTCAACAGAAAATCTGGAAAATAAATTATAGTCCAAGCATACTTTGATCATCTGACTAGATCTGAAAGTTCTAACAGAAAGTTGTCCAAAATCTAGCATTAAGTGAAAAAAAAAGGGGGTGGGGGATTACTTTTGAATAGAGTGTGTTCAATCTGATCTCATTTTTACGAAATCTTAAGCGTCCACAATGCTGGGTGCCGTACCAAGAACTTAGAGTCATCACCTTGTTTAATTCTTTATGGGAGCAGTAACTACTCTTCCCTCATTTTGTAACCAAGGACATTAACTCAAAACCCTTTTCTCAGGTAATTCTGCCAAATACAGAACTATACTGCAAATGAGAACATCACAAACTACACAAACCTTTTCATGGACCAGTGCAAGGACTCTTAGTTTATTTTGAGTGGTGGTGGTTGTTGTGGTTGTTGTGGTGGTTGTTGTTGTTGCTGCTGCTGTTGTTTTACTCAGGGTTATACAGCATTCTAAATATGAAATCTCAAAAAAATTAAAATGCACATACAAACACTGACTCTCCTTTGCTTATGACAAGTAAAAGAATAATAAGCAGAAACAAATACATAAATACCATAATTTATGATTTTACTAACTTCTCTTATTTCAAAAGTGATTTTGATGTTGAACATTTTTAATAAGTTTATAAGTAATGGGTAAGTGGATAGATGGATGGCATTAATATTCACTTATCTGGGTAGCCCAGCTGATCTTGTCCTGCTTTCCTGAAGGTTCTTCCCTGCCTCACCTACCCATTCCCAGCTTCTGGAAGGAGCTCGATCCCACGTGAGCACAAATCGCAGCCCTCCAACCAAGACTTGAGCTATAGTCTTGGCTTCCCCGAAATCATGACCTGTGAAGGGAGCCATACCATGCCCAGATTTCGCTGTTCTAGATGGAAATCTTCTGCCTCTAGACATATTTCAGTCACAGCTACCTCAATAAACCATTACCGCTCACAATCCTGAAATACCAAATGGCTCATACTGAGCCTCTACCTATTCCCATAAATAACCACTCTGTCAATCATAAAGGCCACACAAGTGTGTAGAAGACAGAGGTTGTATTTACTCATCTCTGCACCAACTTGGGTTTTTTGTTATTGTTTTTTAGAGATCACCCTTACTCCACCCACCTGTTCTCCCTAAATCCTGCCTCCAATTTGCCTGAAACCAAAATTTGAGCACTTGCAGGTCAAATAGCCTATCCTCACTCAATGGTTCAAGAAAAAATCATCCGCAGACAAACTATGAAAAGTGATTCCAAATGAAAACACAGAAAATTAGTTGCCCAACTCATAACAATATGACCAAATTTAATATAAAAGAGGAAAAATCAATTCTAAGGGGTCAGGCAAGTTTGACTTCCTGCCTATCCCCACTCCATCCTTTACAACAGTATCTGCAATTTTAAGCCCTTCCCCTCCCAGCAAGCCCGCTGGCTGGGTGAGAGGGTGAGCAGGCCAGTGTCTCTGGGTGGTGAAAGACACTGACCAAACATGCCTGTCCTTTGTTATTAACCACCTTTCTCATTTCTCCTTCTGCCGAGCCATCTGCAGGAAAATGTCAACATGTGCTGCAGAGAGAAAATGTATTTGCTAATTTATGTGCTGGGTAAATTCACTTATTCAGTAGAATAATAAAAATGTGACTGCTCACCACCCTTCCCTTCGAGAGTAAAGACATCTTTATTAATGATTTTAAAACCTGAAGAAACGGGAATGCTTGCTCTGTTTACATTTCCCTAGATTAAATGGAAGACATTCTTTTTGCTGGTGGCAAAACATCGAAAACACTCTTCTGGTCATGATTTATTGCTGGAGAAATTTTATTAAATTGGGATGTGACCATGTGTCTAGCTATCAATTACATCACTGGGAAAAGAAAACAACAGAGATTTACATTTTCAATAATTCCTGCAATAAGTGCTCCGTGTTTCTGGGAGGTGTTAGAAAATATTTTTCAAGACTTCATATTTTAACCCCTAAGGTTCAGAGCTTCAAATACTGCATATTCTAGTGCTAAATAAAATCAAAGATGATCCCCAGTATTTCTCTCATCGCTCCTATCCACATACTAACTGGAAGATATTACATCCTGTCCCCTATGTGCTATAGCTCTGCTGATCAAAGCTTGTTCCACCATAGACCTCCTTGATTCTGAATTTGGCCTGAATCCACAAAGGAACATTCACTTAAGACCATTCTGATATGGGAACTAATACAGCTTTAAGTAAACCAGAAAAGATATAGGGTGACATTCTAACTCTTAATTAGAGAAAAAGAGCCATTTGGAGTTTAAATTTAAAGTAGATAAAGAAAAAAAAATATTTGGGGATAAATACATAAATAAAGATTTGTGAATAACTCCTGGACTAGGGAAGAGACATACATTGAGACTATCCCAAATATTTTGAGGTTCCTATAATAAAAAGCAGTCCCTTCTTATAACAATCACACAAAAACTTCTGAGTTGAATCAGTGCTACTGGGTAACTCTAGCCTGGACTTACTTTTTAAATAGGATTTGTGAGAGAGAAGGAGAAATCCAATTCATGTGTTTATGTGGCTGTTAAAAGCTACTACTGAGGAGGAATTGTGAACTCCATGGGCCCACAGTTGAGTAACATGTACCGAAGGTAGTGGGAAGGGATCTCTAGGATGGGATCGAGGTGACAGCTGAGTCTTCCTTTCTCCTGCCATTGTAAAGAAAAGTGGAAACTGTCTGGATCCCCATAATGGGGCAAGTGGGCCATCATTCCTTGGTCCAGACAAGTTCTTCACCACATCCTAGAAGCTCAACCTCAGTGAGCACTAAGCCAGAAATCCACAAGCAGGAAATCTCCAACTGCTCAATTGCCCAAATGAATCAAAATTAAAATGAAAGCCCTCGTTTTCCTAACGCACTGTCTGGCAGCAAGCCCACTTTGCTTCAGGAAAAAGAAAAACTTTTACTGAACCACATCCACTTACTTGCCTGCTATTCAACTAAATGAAAATACATTAGCTAGCACACTTAACTGTTACTTTGGCAACCCTGAGAAATCATGTATTTCTAAATATTCTAAAATCTCAGGTCATCCTGTTACTTCTCAGAATCCTAAGCAGATAAAAACTACATACTCACAGATCCATGAACCTCAATGGACTCCAAGCATAATAAACATGAAGAAAACTATCTGAAATCGCAACATAATCAACTGCTCAAAACCAATGGTAAACAGAAAATCTTAAAACCCAGAAGAAAAATAGGTATGCTACATATAGAAGAACAAGGGAAAAGGAAAAGAACAAATTTATTGATGAAAACAAGACAAACTAGAAGATGGCAACGTCTTTTTTAATTTTTTAAATAAATTTGGTTATTTAAATTAAAGTACACAGTACATTGGTTAGACATCTATATAGTTCATAAACAACCCCCTCAATTGTTCCCTCTCTCCCTTGGCCCTCCACTCACCCATCATATTAATGCTAACTGCATTTCCTCTGCTGTGCTCCCCATCCCAGTGCCCAACTATCGACTACTAATTTGTATTTCTTTAACCCTTCACTCCATTCTCCCAGCCCCCAATCCCTCTCTCCTCCGTCCGTTACCAAATTGTCCACTATTTGTGACTCTGTTTTTGATTAGTTTGTTCTTTTTGTTCCTTAGATACCGCATATAAGTGAAATCATATGGTATTTATCTTTCTCTGTCTGACTTATTTCGCTCAGCATAATAACCTCTAGGTCCATCCATGTTGTTGCAAATGGCAGTATTTCATTATTTTAAATGGCTGAGTCATATTCCATTGTATAAAGATT
>NW_011888855.1:8284733-8305574 GCF_000151845.1 Pteropus vampyrus
TACAGAGGGGTTCAGGTGGCCTCTGTGGGTATTTGGGCATCTCAGGGATTGCACTTTAATGGAATTCTCCCATCTGTTTTTTTCTCTCCCCGGGGAACATGAAGAAACTGCCAAGTTTCTTATCCCGTGGTGTTTAGAGGAAGGGGGCTGGACACTGCCTGCTCTCAGAGTGAGTGCCTCTTACTAATGTGAGGTCAGGGCGGTCCATAGTCAGGTTCTAGTAAATCTCTATTTATTTTTTTAATACCAGTACTTAAGACCTACTTGATGTTAGAGACTTAATGTGAATATTAGCTAAAACCAGGCATCAGGCCACTGGGCTTTTGAGCATAGCCAGATTATATCATATACCTTGGAGATGTTAATGTTTCAGGCTGGCCTTCCCGATGTGGGTTATGTTTATTTAGGAATTTTCTCACAGGCATAGATTGAATCCTTGTCTTTTCTCTAGCAGGTATGGGTGGTGGGCCTTAATGGGTGGGTAGGGATGGTGTAGGGAGGCATTCCCCACTCCTGGACCATACTGGTGAGTTGGTGGCTGAGGTGATGGTGGTATGTGTCATCTGTGGGATGATCTGAAGTCTGTGACTCCATATGCCTGCCAAGTTTTGCTTATATTATTTATATCTCTTCGTGGATGCTCTTGATGTAACAGAATACCAATTATTTTAAAAACAACTCTGAATTACTAGTAGCTTTTTGTCACTGTATACTTTCTAAAGATTTTTTATGATGTTTAAAGAGTCTCTGTACATATAAACAGAAACACCAGGTAGAGAACTACTGGTTTAGGGAAAAGCTGTCACCGCTGCTGCTGGGTCGTGGTCTGGCCTTTGCGTGTGATGGCATGTTTAGGTGGATGATCACATTCCTTCAGTGCAGACAGGCTTTTCTCTGCTGGTGAAGGTCTTTCTCAGCTGTTGCTTTCCTCTTCTCCATCCATGTCATTGCAAATAGTATTTCATTTTTTTTAAATGGTTGAGTAATATTCCATTGTATATGCAAACCATAATTTCTTTTTTCAATCGTCTGTTGATGGGCATTTAGGTTGCTTCCATATCTTGGCTATTATAAATTGTGCTGCTATGAATATTGGAGTGCTTAGATCTTTATGAATTATTGTTTTGGTTTTCTTTGGATAAATACCCAGAAGTGCAATTGCTGGATCAAAATGCATATCCATTTTTAATTTTTTGAGAAACCTCCACATTGTTTTCCATAGCGGCTATACCAATTTGCAATTCCACCAACAATGTATGAAGGTTCCCTTTTCTCTGCATCCTCACCAATACTAGCTGTTTTTTGATTTATTGATGATATCCATTCTGACAGGTGTGAGGTGATATCTCATCGTAGTTTTAATGATTAGCGACCTTGAGCATCTTTTCATATGTCTATCAGCCATCTGTATTTCCTCTTTGGAGAAGTATCTGTTCAGGTCTTCTGCCCATTTTTCAATTGGATTGTTTGTCTTTTTGCTGTTGAGCTGTATAAGTTCTTTATAAATTTTGGATATTAAGCCCTTATCAGATGTATCATTAGCGAATATCTTCTTCCAAACCATTGGTTGTCTTTTTGTTTTGTTGATGGTTTCCATAGCTGTACAGAAACTTTTTAGCTTGATGTAGTCTCATTTATTTTTTCTTTTGTTCCCCTTGCCCAAGGAGATATATCTAAAAAGAAATTCTTGATAGTAATATCAGAGAGTTTACTGCGTATGTTTTTTTCTAAAAGTTTTATGGTTTCAGAGTTACATTTAAGTCTTTAATCTATTTTGAGTCTATTCTTGTTTATGGTGTAAGAAGATGGTCCAACTTCTTCTTTTTTTTTTTTTACATGTATTTGTCCAATTTTCCCAACACCACTCATTGAAGAGACTGTCTTTATTGTATATTTTACCTCCTTTGTCATATATTAAGTAAGTGTATAGGTGTGGATTTATTTCTGGGCTCTCTATTCTGTTCCATTGATCAATGTATTTGTTTTTATGCCAGTACCATGCTGTTTTGATTACTGTAGCCTTGTAGTATAGTTTGACATCAGGTAGTGTGATACCTCCAACTTTGTTCTTCTTTCTCAAGATTGCCATGGTTATTCAGGGTTTTTTTATGGCTCCATATAAATTTTAGGATTATTTATTCTAGCTCTCTGAAAAATGCCATTGGTATTTTGATAGGGATTGCATTGAATCTATAGATTGCTTTGGGCAGAATGGCCATTTTAACAATGTTGATTCTTCCTACCCATGAACAGGGTATATGCTTCCATTTATTTGTATCTTCTTCAATTTCTTTTTTCAATGACTTATAATTTTCTGAAAAACAGGTCTTCTACGTTCTTGGTTCCCAAGTATTGTATAGTTTTTGACGCAACTGTAAATGGGATTGTTTTCTTAATTTCTCTTTCTGAAAGTTCATCATTGGTGTATGAAAATGCCACTGACTTCTGAATATTTATTTTGTAACCTGCTACTTTACTGAATTCATTGATCGGTTCCAACAGTTTTTTGGTGGAATCTTTAGGGTTCTCTATATATAGTATCAAGTCACGGGCAAATAATGAAAGTTTTACTTCTTTCTTTCCAATTTGGATACCTTTTATTTCTCTTTCTTGTCTTATTGCTGTGGCTAAGACTTCCAATACAATGTTGAAGAGGAGTTGTGAAAGTGGGCATCCTTGTCTTGTTCCTGATCTTAAGGAAAATGATTTTAGCCTTTCCCCATTAAGTATGTTGTTAGCTGTAGGTTTGTCATATATGGCCTTTATTATGTTGAGGTATGTTCCCTCTACTCCCACTTTGCTGAGAGTTGTTTTTATCATAAATCGATGCTGGATTTTGTCAAATGCTTTTTCTGCATCTATTGATATGATCATATGGTTTTTATCTTTTGATTTGTTAATGTGGTGTATCACATTAATTGATTTGTGTATACTGAACCATACTTGCATCCCAGTAATAAATCCAACTTGATCATGGTGTATGATATTTTTAATGTATTGCTGAATTCAGTTTGCTAATATTTTACTGAGGATTTTTGCATCAATGTTCATAAGAGATATTGGCCTATAGTTTTCTTTTTTTGCAATGTCTTTGCCTGGTTTTGGAATCAAGGTAATGGTGGCCTCATAAAAGGAGTTAGAGAGCCTTCCCTCTTCTTGAATTTTTTGGAATAGTTTGAGAAGAATAGGTGATTATTCTTCTTTGAATGTTTGGTAAAATTCACCTATGAAGCCATCTGGTCCAGGACTTTTATTTTTCAGAGGTTTTTGATTACTGATTCGATTTCATTGGTGGTAATCAGTCGGTTTAGATTTTGTTTCTTCTTGATCCAGTCTTGAGAGACTGTATGTTTCTAGGAATGTGTCCATTTCTTCCAGATTGTCTAATTTGTTGGTGTATAATTGCTCGTAGTATTTTCTTATGATCCATTGTATTTCTGTGGAGTCTATGGTTATTTCTCCTCTTTCATTTCTGATTTTATTTATTTGAGTCCTCTTTTTCCTTGATGAGTCTGGATAAGGGTGTCAATTTTGTTTATCTTCTCAAAGAACCAGCTCTTGGTTTCATTAATCTTTTGTATTGTTTTTCTAAACTCTATTTCATTTATTTCCACTCCGATCTTTATTATTTCCTTCCTTCTATTCACTTTGGGCTTTGTTTGCTGTTAATTTTCTAGTTCTTTTAATTGTAAGGTTAAATTGTTTATTTGAGCTTTTTCTTGTTTCTTGAGGTAGGCCTGTATTGCTATGAATTTCCCTCTTAGGACTTCTTTCACTGTGTCCCATAAATTTTGAGTCGTCGTGTTTTCGTTTTCATTTTCATTTGTCTCTAGGTATCTTTTTATTTCTTCCTTGATCTCATTAATAACCCATTCATTGTTTAGTAGCATGTTATTTAGCCTCCATGTGTTTATGTATTTTTCAGTTTTTTTCTTGTAGTTGATATCTAGTTTCATGCCATTGTGATCAGAGAAGACAGTTGATATGATTTCAATCTTCTTAAATTTATTGATACTTGATTTGTGTCCTAACATGTGGTCTATCCTTGAAAATGTTCCATGTGCACTTGAGACGGTATATTTTGCTGCTCCGGGGTAAAATGCTCTGAAAATATCTATTAAGTCCATCTGTTCTAGTGTATTTTTTAGGCTCATTGTTTCCTTGTTGATTCTTTGCCTGGAAGATCTGTTCATTGGTGTCAATGGGGTGTTAAAGTCTCCTACTATGAGTGTTTACTATTGATCTCTCCTTTTATGTCAGTCAGTAATTGCTTTATGTATGTAGATGCTCCTATGTTGGGTACGTATATGTTTACTAGGGTTATGTCCTCTTGATTTATCGATCCCTTTATTATTATGTAATGCTCTTTTTTATCTCTTATGATAGTCTTTGTTTTAAAGTCTATTTCATCTGATATAAGTATTGCTACCCCAGCTTTTTCTTCAATTCCGTTTATGTGAAATATCTTTTTCCATCCCTTTACTTTCAGTCTGTGAATGTCGTTAGATCTGAAGTAAGTCTCTTGTAGACAGCATATGCATGGGTCTTGTTTTCTTATCCATTCAGTTACCCTATGTCTTTTGATTGGAGAACTTAATCCATTTACATTTAAAGTGATTACTAATAGGTACATTGTTACTGTCATTTTATTATTCATATTTATTATTTCTATTTTCTTTTTTTCCCCTTCTCTTTTTACAGAAGACCCTTTAACATTTCTTGCAATGCTGGCTTGTTGGTGATGAATTCTTTAAGCTTTTTTTCTGTCTGGGAAGTTCTTTACCTCACTTTCCATTTTAATCAAAAGTTTTGCTGGGTAGAGTATCTGTGGTTGTAGATTCTTGTTTTTCATAACTTTGACTATTTCTTGTCATTCCCTTCTGGCCTGCAAAGTTTCTATTGAAAAGTCAGCAGACATTCTCATGGGGGTACCCTTGTAAGTAACCAGCTTCCTTTATCTTGCTGCTTTTAAGAGTTTCTCTTTGTATTTGACCTTTGGCAATTTAATTATGATGTGTCTTGGTGTAGGTCTGTTTGAATTCCTCTTGTTTGGCATTCTTTGTGCTTCCTGAACTTGTATGTCTAATTCCTTTGCCAGGTTAGGGAAGTCTTCTGTCATTATTTCTTCAAATACAGTCTCAATCCCTTGCTCTCTCTCTCTTCCTCTTCAGATACTCCTATGATTTGAATATTTTTATGCTTCATGTTTTCCCAGAGGTCTCTTAAACTATCCTCATTTTTTAAAATTCTTTTTTCTTTTTGTTGTTCTGATTGGGTGTATTCAACTACCTTGTCTTCCAACTCGCTGATTCAGTCTTCTGCTTCATCTAATCTACTGCTGAATCCTTCTAGTGTATTCTTCATTTCAGTTATTGTATTCCTCATTTCTGTCTGGTTCTTTTTTATGGTTTCTATGTCCTGACAAGCAACACCTTTAAAGTACTGAAAGAAAAACCTATCAACCCAGTGTTCTATACCCAACAAAAAGTCTTTCAAATTTGAAGCTGAAATACTTTTTTAGACAAGCAAAAGCTGAGAGAATTCCTCATCAGCAGACCTGAACCACGAAAATGTAAAAGAAAACATTTCAGGCAGAAGGAAAACTATGCCAGATAGAAATATATATCTACACGAAGATACAAAGAACTCTGAAAATGGTAATTACATGGGTTGTCAGAATCAACACTGTCGTAGATACAAATTGTTTTCCTTATCGTAATTATCCTATTGAAAATACTTTAACCTTTTAACTTTTGCCTGCATAGCACTGCTTTCTTGGATATTATCTTGAGTTAAGCAGAAGAACAAAAGTAATAGCTTTATATAATCCTGCTCAAAGATAACAATAACAAGAACTCAATAAAATATAATGCTCTCTCAAAAGCACTATAAAATTGGCGAGGGGGGAGATAAAAATAAAACATGAAGTAAAAAAAGTAACCTGTAACTCACTGAAAAAAAGGTAGAAGACTATCAAAAATATAAATAAGAAACTATCAAACATTTTCCAAAACAGCTGTACCATTTTACCCTCTTGATAGTGATTGCTGGGAGTTCCAGGTGCTCCTCATCCTCACCAACATGGTGCTGTCAGTCTTTTTAAATGTTAGCCAGTACAGTGGATGTGAGATAGCACATTATTATGGTTTTAATTTGCATTTCCCTGATGACTAATGGTTTTTAATATCTTTCATGTACTCATTGGCCATCTGTAGATCTCCTTTAGTGAAGTGTTTGCTCAAATCTTTTGCTCATTTCCTAATTGGGCTGTCTTCTCATTATGAAGTTGTAATATTTCTTTATAGATTCTGTATTTGAGTCTTTTGTCATATATATAGTTTTATAGGTTTTTTTTCATTTTCTTAATTAAGCCTTTCAGTAAGCATTAAGTTTTTAATGTTGACAAAGTCAATTTTTTCTTATACGATAAGTGCTTTTTGTATCTTACCTATAACATTTTTGGCTACTTCAAGGTGGTGAACATTTTTTCCTATGTTTTCTTCAAGTTTTAGAGTTTTAAATTTTGTTTTTACACTTAAGTATGTAATCCATTTCAGTTTTTCATATGATCTGAGGTATTGGTCAAGGTTCACTGCTTTTTTCCATACAGATACCTGGTAGCTCCATCACTGTTTGTTGAAAAATCAACCCTTATCCCAATGAACTACCTTAGCACTTTTGTTTAAAACAGTCAACTGACCATAAATATGGGACCCTATTTCTGGACTCTGTTCTGTTACAACAATCTATAAATATGACTCAGGAAGTCTACTCCTAAATATTTACCCAAGAAAATTTCAAACATATGTCCACAAAATATTTGTACCTGAATATTCATGGCAACCTTATTCATAATAATCCCAAGGTGGAAACTACCCAAATGTCCAGCAATAGGTGAGTAGATAAACAAATTATATTATACCTATACAATGGAATTCCACTCAGCAATAAAAAATAATGAATTAATGATACACACAATAACATGAAGAAATCTTTTTTAAAATGTGCTAAGAGAAACAAGCCAGACAAAAGATTACATACTGTATGATGTTGTTTATATGGCAAAACTTATCTATAGTGATAGAAAGTAGATCAGGTCTCCTGGGGCCAGGAGACTGGTCGCAAAGGGGCCAGAGGAAACATATGGTAATGGAAACACTCTAAATCTTAACTGTAGTGGTACTTATATGAGTGTATACATTTGTTAAAACTGAAACTGCATGCTTAAAATGGGTGCATTTTATTGCATGCAAATTACTCCCCCAATAAAATTGATTTTTGAAAAGAAGTCTTCCTTTTTATCAATACAGGCTTTCTATTCTACAAGTTTACCAAAAGATCTGTCTACACTCATAAGTATGAAAGATCACACTTATAGATATAAAGATGCCTGGCTGCTCTTCATTTCTATCGACTATTTCTACAATGCTTTCACAAGGCTAATATTTTAAACTAACACTTAAGATTGGGCTTAGCACAATAGATGACCTTACCTAGTGGAGACACATTTATTACTAATGTACTTATTGATCTGCCCTGGTTGTTTATTTTCTAGAGTCCCATAAAGCCATTGGTATGGCAAAAAACTATGATGCTGGAGACACAGCAGAAATATTTAATACAGATCTATCCCACTGCATAACATCTTCTGCTCACACGTGTATCTCCTCATCTGTGCCTCCACGCAAACATTCTTTCCAACCTCCCCTACAAAAGAGAACGACCTGGAATTCTGTGGCCAAATTCTTCTGCAAAAGAAGAATTATGGTTTGCTTTTTCTGAAGCAAACAGCAACTATAATAATATTGATGAATCACAACACAACACAGTACTGCAGAATACGGAGGCCTGCCCAGACATCCATGTTCACGCCCCAGTTCCTAAAAGCTGATGACACATCTGTAACCTCTGGTTTAGCAAACCATGTATCAAAGCTTCTCAAGCTGGGAACTGCTTACCCCTGGCGGTGCCCTGCATTTTACCAGGGAGCACAGCAAATCACAAAATAACAAGGTGCATCTTCTCTGGAGCATCAATTTAATACGGAAATTTAAAAAGGAAAAAATATTTTTATGGTAAAATAGTGCTATATTATGGAACAGAAAGCAATATTCACATAATTAGTTAAGATTTTAAAAAGGTACTTGTGAGACATTTCCTACCTGCAATAGCTCCTTCAGGTTAAACTCCCCAAATCCTCAAACCCCTTTAGGGTACATGTTTTCTCTATATATTGTCAAGGGTAAATTCCAGGAGAAAAAAAATAGGCTGCCCAAAGACCCAGAACATGATCAAGGCCACTGAACTAATAGGGATCAGAAAACCCAGCTCCTGGCATGTTTCTAGCCTCCTACCAACTCATTCTAGCCCAGTATCTATGCAGAAATTAGTTAGATATTCGACTCAACATCTGGGGTTACAACCCTGGCTTGGCCACATCTCCACATCTCTGCCTCTGAAGAGCAACCGTAGTTTCTGCATCCATAAACCAGAGATGACAGGAGTACCCAGTTTATAAAGTACTGTGCATTTCAGCTACCTGTCATCATTATTGTTGTTTTATTATAGTTTTTAATCTCCGTATACCTTTTTACATAACCTTTTGGCATAACCTTTTTACATATCAATCATACTCCATTCAGTAATAAATTATTGACTATTCACTCTTAGAGGAAGGCATTGAGAATCCAGACACCCAATCTGGATGTACAGCCTTCGAGAATGCTTACTCAAGCCCCAAAGCAGTATGTATGGTGCTCACAAGTCTCCCAAAGCCCCCATGAAAGCGAGATAGAGTTTTCTTCAGTTCACTCTGGTAGAAACAAATAAGCAGTGTCAGGGTTGCATGTGAGGGCCAAAGATGCAGGTAAAAGCCAGGGTTGCCGGTGAGGGCCAAACTCACCTTTGCCTCCCTTGTTTTCTCACAAAGGTCTATACAGAGCTTGGTGGTCATGGACTGCCCTGTGGAGTAAGAGGCCCACCAGAACAAGGGACCTCAGAACTGTGGTCTCACTACCACCCAACCACCTCAGAACCCAGGAACAACCCAGGCCACTATAAAAAGCAATTCTTGGGCTATTCAGCAAGTCCTATGGCCCTGGCCAAACTGCAAGTTCCATGTTCTGAGTCACTGCTGTATCAGGAGTAACTTCCCCTTACTTGTGCCATAGAGTCCAGGAGTTTTCCACTTCTTTCCACTTCTGGGCTTTCCATGGAGAAGCCAAGCTATTATCTCCCACAAGCTGCTCCCTGGGACCACCAGCAGACATATCAATCTCTATATAACCTGGCCTGGATTCAGCTGACAAATGGGCTACCACATGCAAGCGAGAGGGAAAGTGGGGAGGGCAGTGGTAGAAGTGAAGATGAGAAGTTAGCTTGGGTCCTTTCCATAACAAACAGCCTTCAGAGGTGTTAAGCAAGAGGATCCTAAGATACAATCACATCTGTGTTCACTAGGAAAGTCACGTGGGGAAAACAGAAAGGCAGAAAACCAGTCAGGAGGCTGTCACAGGCACCCGGGAGAGAGAGCCATGTGGAAACCAGTCCCCAACTTGTCCTTCCATGCAAATCCCTCAACTTCTCTAGATTTACTTATGATGTGCTGGGATTTATAGGCTCATCCATTATATCATCCATCCTCATCCTGCATCGTTCTCTGAAAAATGTCTAGGCTCTGCCTGTTCACTGAATGGTAGCTTTGTTTTCCCTCAAAGGCACTTTAAAGACGGAGTCATCCGTCTGTTAGACATTAAGTCATCCCCTCTGATTCCCCTCCAGGCCCTCCTCACTGGCCCTAGCCCACCTCCACTTCACCCCCAATCAGATGACCCATCAGAGTTGTCTCAACACCTCTTTCTCACTAATTTTCCTGCTTTGGAGTAAAACACCAACCTCTATCAATTCTATCTCCTGAACCTCTCTCAAGGTCATTCGCTTCTCTGCTTCTCTGGTGTTGCCACCACAATCCAAGCCGGTAGCAGCTCTCACATGGACTGATGAAATGCCCCATCCCGGAGGTCGCACATCTACTCTTGCTCCCCTCCAGCCTACTTTCCATACTGCAATACGACAAAAATTTACATGTAATCATGGCACTCTCTACTTACAACCTGAAGTGTGGTTTTGTCTGTTTGTTTGTTTGTTTGTTTGTTTGTTTATCCTTAGGATAAATACCTAATTTCCACATGGCATTCACTACACTGTAATGATCTCGTCCCTGGCTACCTTTCCGGCAGTCTTTCCATTTTCCTGCTATTCACTCATTCTGTTCCCACAGAGCAGTCTCCTTTCAGTTCCTGAAATGTCACAAGAGTCTCACTTTCTCCTACTGCTTGGGCTCTGGGAATACACCCATGACCACGCCCCTCGTGTCTCTTTGCTCCCACTATCCTTCACCTTTGAGGCACGGCTTTCTCACCAGCTACCCCCGTCCCCAACCCCCATTACCTCAGTTCTTCCATAACATATACTGTGTTCAATATACCGTATCGATTCTAGGTAGTAAATGTAAGTAATAATATGTAGGTAAATACATGAAATGCCATTATATTGTACTTCTCCTTTGTAGCACCTTCCACAACTCTAATTAAAGACTTATGTGGATGATTATTAGCTGTCTCCCCTGCTAGGATGTCAGCTCCATGAAGGCAGAAATTAGATCTTGTTCACTGCTACATCCTCAGTGCCCAGCGCACCTCCACACACAGTAGGTACTCAATACGTCTGATTAGGCCCAGTCACCAATTCAGCCTTCCCATGTATTAGGTGAAAGAAGAATCTGAGGCCCAGAGAAGGGAAGGGGCTTTCCCAAAGTCTTGCCATCTTTGTCAGAGCCAGGGTTTAAACCCGAAACTCTTCATCCACAATCCAATCCTTAGTGACACCTAAGTCGCTCTAGTCTCAATCAATCAATCAATCAATCAATAATCAAAAGAGAGTATAAAATCTAAACTCCTGAGACCAAAGAGTGTATTTAAATCCTGGACTTGCCACTTAAAACTAACAAGGTTGTGGTCAAAATTAAATGCGGCAATGTGTACACTGCAATTGGTGCAGGACTGCGCATATGATCGCTCTAGGGATGTAGCTGTTCCTAGGACAGCTTGTGACAAGTGTTCTTCAATTCCCATGGACCCACCTTAATCAGGCTAGAATAGCCAAGTCCTCGTGAAGGCAGAAAAACAATTCATAATGAGCTGTCATTATTCCCCCCAGGCAGTAGCAAACAGTGTTCGATGAAGGTGATAAACACAATACTGATCTTACCATGCAAATGTGTGTTCAACATCGGGTACACAGAGACATGTGGCAGGTGATCCATCTTAAAAAGGCAGCATTGCTACCTAACTGATTTCTGACAGCCATGTATTTACGAGGAATTTAAATCTTGATTTGAGCGTACTCAGCATCACGTGGACCAAAAGACAATCCATCATCCCAGCTCATACTCAGCCAATGCCCAGAGAGCCTCAGCTTCATGCAGGAAAGTCAGCTGTCCTGGGAGCTTTCCCACAACTGGCAAATTAAAATGATGTTTCAGCCCATTCGACAATCACCTGTTTTTGTCCATGATGTTTCTTGCTCTATGCAAGGCCTTGGGGATTCGGCAGTAAAGACACGCAGTCTCTGCTCCAGGAAGCTCAGAGTCTAGTGGAACTACATTTGTGTAGCACTTCACAATCTACAAAGTGATTTTCCTTAAGCCTTTCTCCATCTTTCCTGGTATTTTTATTATTGTTGTATATGCCTTCCTTCGTCCAGGAAGAACTTGATGTAAAATTTGTTTCCAGTTAAAATCAGGCAGAGGAGCTTGATTATCCTCATTTGGGCTTTAGAATTCTAAGGGAGGAACACATCACGGATTTCTCTAGAAAATGTACAGTGTGGCAGACTGTCAAGTGGCTGCTCATAAGCCACTGTAAACCCCCTTTTCCCTTCCTGCCTCTCGTGACAGAAGTTGAATAGTCAGCCACTTGCCAGCCTCCCTTTCACTGAGGGGTCATCACACAGCCTAGTTCCAGCCACTGCAACACCTGGAGGAATCTGTTCCAGGGCTTCTTCAAAATGACTAAAACGATAATTTTATTTTACGATAATTTTCACAAAGTAGTTTTTTTTAATTAATAAATAATAATTTTAAAAATAATTTTAGAAATTAAATAAAATGAAAAAAACATTTTAATGAGTTCATAGGCTATCAGACTACACGACTGGCTGACCACCAATCTGAGTCAAGCCCTGCAATGTTTGCCCCACTGTGGATTTGCCCCAGATCAACATATCTGAAAGGTATAACATACATGCAGCAAACAGGCACAATCACGTGTCTCTCCAGGAAACCAAAGATGAGTCAAATGGCTTTCTGCCTTGAGAAAGACAAAAGATACTCACAAACAGCCACACTGCATGGTGGAATGTAACACCCGCCCCAGAGAGAAGTAGAAACAAGGTAGTGTCTTCAGAGGTCAGAGCTGCTGCTCTTGGCTTTGGGATATATGAGAAAAGTTTCAAAGAGATGGCACTGGAGCTGGACTTGAAGAATGAGAACTTTCATTGCTGAAACACAAGGTGTTTTAAAGATGTTTCCAACTGACAATAACAGCAATGTAAGAAGCTGAGATGGCAAAGTATCTCATCTGGGTAGAAGAAATTATGCATTGGGATAAGCAAGAGAGACAACAGCCAGATAAAGTCTCAAGTGCCAGGCAAGGAAGCTGAATCTTTTTCTCATAGAGCAAGGCAGGAGATACAGATGTGTGTTTGAATCACGGCACCTAAGACTATTTTAAGCACAAGTTCTCAAAAACTGATAACTCACCAAGTGGCCAGCAGCATCTGAAGGGTCCAACAAAATGACTAGCACCAGTTATCAGGGTGGGCAAGCCCCATTCAGCTTCCCAAACCACCTCCTACATGCTGTTATTACCTGGGCTACTTCTAAAGAACCACAACAAACACCTCAAAGGCCTTCAGTTACTGGTGGACTCCACAGGCCAGTCCTAGCCCCCAAAAGCCTTTATCATGCATGCTCACAGACAGGGGTCCACCCCACCAGACAGCAGGACTTCCCTTCTAAAGGAGCACTGGCCCACCTTCCTCCTAGCACAACTCCAAATCTGGGCATCTGGCTCCTTGAGAGCATTTGCCCGTGTCCCTCTCTACACTGAAGGCAAGTAAACTAGCACAAGTAATTAAGAAAGGAAAGGAGAAAAATGGATATGGATATCCAATGCGAAAGAAAAAAAAATGTATTCAGTTGAGTCCAATTTTAAGAAATTATTTCAAAGTTCTAATTGTTATAAGTGATGAAACAATTCATGACAGAAGCTGCAATTACCAAAGAAGTGATCTGTTCTGCAAGAGGAATTTTGATGACGTTAATAACACACAAGAAATCATGACTCTTAATTATTTGAATTTACTGGGGCTACAGATGCTGTGTTGAAATCTAATTAAGTAGATCCACCAAAATTGGCCATCTGAAAAAATGGCAAAGTTGCTAAACTGTGCCCTGGTTTTTAAAAGGAGTTTGTGAACGGCCTCCAAATAGGCAATGAGTAATGATATATCTTTCTTCCTCAACTGTCATTTGAAAAAAAAAGAGACACTTCTCTATTGATCTTCAGTCCTTTACAACAGAATTTACTTCGACTCCCGAAACACATTCCCCATTCCAGTGATCTCTGATAGATCTCTAGGATACACGGAAACTCCTTCACTACTCACCTTTCCGGTCTTACATCCCAGCTATGCCAGGTCTCAAGGAAGCAGGTACAAATCATTAAGTAGCTGAGAAAAAGATTTCCTGCCTCAACTTTTTAAGAACAGCCCAATATTAATAGCTTCAAGAAGTTCTATAATTCCTGAATATCAATGAATTCCTTGTTTAAATATTAAATACTCAAGTATTCCATGAGGACAAGATTCTAATTATAAAACTAACAATGCTCAAAGAAGAAATATAGAAAACACATAAAAGTACAGAAAGGGAAGTTAAAATTGCCAACAATCCCACAAACTATATATAATCGTGATTAACATTTTGGTCTCTTTCTTCCAATGTGTTTTCTAAGCGTACATATTTTTTATTACGATGTGACCATGTTATTTTATCTTACATCTTGTTTTATCATTAAACATTATATCAAGCACATGTAACATTATTTTTTTAACCAATCCCCTATTTCGGAATGTATAGCTTATTCCCAAGTTTAAAACTTTCATCAATAAACTGACTCACATCTTCGTACCTAAACCTATATCTCTGATTAATTCCTTTGGAGGGATTCTGAGGAAGAAACTCTTGGGATGGTGTTCATTGACTTTTTAAGGTTCCTAATAAGACAAGCCAAATTGCTTTAACTCAAAGTTATATCAATCTGCATTTCTACCAATAGTGTAATGAAGAGCCCAAATCGAGAACTATCTTTTTTTCTTTCCAACAGAATTATTAAATTTTCAGTAAATGCTTTACCAAATTTTTCTGTATGTTTCTGTTTTACAAATTTTGATATACTATTTTGCCCTGTTTTCAACTAACATTACAATTAATAGTAAGGTCTTAAACGTTCTTTAAAAACAGGATTCTCTTAATGAGCACATACAGACCATTATATAAAATGTATTTCTTTAAGTAAGAGAAGTGTTGAAAGGTTGAATACTTTTTCATGTTTATTAGCTATTTATTAGCTAATAAATTAGCTGTTAATTGTCTGCTTATATCCTTTGCCAATTTTCCTTCCAGAGTTTTAATGTTCTTAGTTATTTATATATTAACAAAATTAATTCTTTGCTGTGTGCTTTTCCAATTTTTTTTATCAGCATTTTACTTTCTTGAGGAAGTTTTTTGACTTCTGGAAATGTTAATTCAATGTAATCAGTCATTTTCTTCCCTTGAAATTTTTTCTGTTGATTCCCTTAATATCAAAGGACCATCTACAATTTTTCCTACTTTTTATTTCTTATGATGGTAATCTTTGCATTTAAACCTTTAATCCAACTAAAATTTATTTGAGTATATCGTGTGAGGAAAGGCTATTATCGTATTTTTTCCAAGTAGTTAATTTATAATTTATTAAATAATTCATCATGCACTAAACCCTCTTTCATAATAAGCTTTTTCAAGACGATTCTATTCCATTCAACAGTATGTTCCTGCACCAATAACCACATGGTCTTAATTAGCATAGTTTGAGTACATTTTATATCTAGAAATGCAAATCTCCTCTGATTATATATCATTTTCAAAATTTTCTTGGCAATTCCAGCCAGCTTATTCTTCAAGAATTTGAGAATAATTTGACACATTCCATAAAAAGAAGAAAGAAAGAAAACCCCAGCTGAGATGTTGATTGGAATGAGGTGAAATGATACATTATTTTGGAAAGAACTGACATCTTTATCACACTGAGAGAAACTCGCATGACACATCGCCATTTACTCTTCTTTTATGCCAGTCAATAAATTTTTGTGATTTTCTTCATATGGATTCTGCAACAATTCTTATGTTATTCCTGCATGTTTTATATATTTTTACTACTAAGTAAACTACACCAAGCAAGGAAAGTCTGAAATGATATGCCTAAATTTCAGTGCCACATAGTGAAAGATGTGCTTATCTTTCCAAGGCCTGACAGAGAGGCTTGAGGTTTCATGAATGAACAAAAGAATGAATGAATGCATGAATGAATGAATGACAAATGAGTCCAAAAGCCCTGGTGTTGGAGAACTGGGTTATAGCAACTCACCACGATGCTTAATAGCAACTTTATACTTTCAAATGAAAATAAATCATCTTAAAATAGTCACACAACTATCTCTGACAGATCTGCCCATCATGATGCACTCTCCCTCTTACTCCTGATCTTCTATCCCATCCAAAGCTATGGCCAAAACGAAGCCAAGGTCTTTCTAGAGCAGCGGTTCCCAACCTTTTTGGCATCAGGGAGCAGTGCTCCTATAAGAATCTAGTACCTGATGATCTGAGGTGAAGCTGAGGCAGTGATGCTAGTGCTGTGGAGCGGCTACAAATACAGATGAAGCTCTTCTTGCCCACTGCTCACCTCCTGCTGTGTGGCCTGGTTCCTAACAGGCCACAGACCAGGACTGGTCTGTGGTCTGGGGGTTGGAGACCCCTGTTCTAGAGAACTTCAGTTTTGAACAGAGTGACACCGGCCTTCGGAACTGAGTCAGGATGATGGTGTCAGCCCTGATGGCTATCAGAATATAAAAGATAATTTTATTGAGATACCATCCACATACAATTCACACTTTTAAACTATGGTTTGTAGTATACAGTATTATGCAAGTATCACCCCAAAAAGAAACGCTATAGCCATCATAAGAATTTTTTTTAAGTTGTGGAAAAATACATATAACATAAAACGTACCATCTTAAGTATTTTAAGTGTATAGTTCAGTAGTGTTAAATACAGTCACACTGTTGTGCAACCAATCTCTGGAACCGTTTCATCTTGCAAAACTGAAATTCTGTATCTATTCAACAACTCCCCCATTTTCCCCTCCCTCCCAGCCTCAGCAACCACCATTCTACTTTCTGTTTCTATGAATGTGACTGCACTAAATACCTTATGTAAGTGGAATCACACAATATTTGTCTTTTTGTGACTGGTTTCTTTCACTTAGTATAATGTCTTCAAGGTTTACCCATGTTGTCACATGTGTCAGGATTGCCTTTCATTTTAAGGATGAATAAATTATAAGCTCTTTTAAAGGGAAGAGAAAGAGGGTGAAAGAGGCAAGGAGAGAAACAGGGAAGGAGGAGGCTCCTGTACTAGGCCCTCCAGGAGGTGATGGTGGCCTGCCCTAAGGCAGTGATGGGGGGCAGTGATGGCAGAAATATATCTTGAAGGCAGTAGATGCATTCAAGATATATTTCTAATTATTAAACTATATTTAAAGGCAGAATGGCAGGTCTTGATGGAGGATTTGAATACTCCCCGATAATACTCTGACTATGAGAGGGAAGACTGCAGAGGGCAGAGGAAGGAGGGAGAAATTGTCAAGTAGCTGCTGAGAGCTTCTCTTAAAAAAAACCAAAGTGAGTCCGAAAGTGATAGCGACAGGAAAGGTGGAGATGACAGCTATGTGCCAGGCCTGGAAGGAGAGCAGTCCACGGTAGCCATGGTCCGGTGGCTCTAGGAAAATGATGGAAATCCAGATGTATCCGACTATCTGCAGAAGAGATTTATAACTTACAATGTTTCAGAGGTTAAATTTGTGATAACTATGTATAAAACCAAGCAAATAAAGGTAACACGATCATTAGTACCAGAGAAAACAATAAGTTCTGGAGGAAAGAAAAGTAAACATGGTTTGCTACACGGTTAAATTAGGGTGTATTTATAAAATGGGATACTATATACCTATCTATAATAAAGAATGAGGACACTCTCCACAATGGCTGTGGAAATCCAAGATGTATTTTGAAGTGAAAAAAAAAAAGCAACGGACAAAATAGTGTGTTATAACAGGCTACCTTTTTTTGAAAATGTGGAGGAAGTAAGATATATATTATTTTTGTTTTTCATTCTTGAGCTAGAACTGTGGAAGGATGGACACATACACACGTATGCATGTGATGCACACACATAAACTAATAAAAATGGTTACCTGGGGAGCCAACAGTACAAATGGGATAGATGCGCGGTGGAGTGGAAAGGAAACTCTCCATTTAAACTTGTTTGGAACAATGTGAATGTATTATTCAGTTCTGGAGGCTGGAAGTCCGAGATCTGGGTGCCAGCATGGTCAGGTTCTGGCTTGCAGACAGCTGCCTTCCCACTGTGTGCTCACATGGCAGAGAGAAAAAGATCCCTCTTCCTCTTCTTTTAAGACCCCAATGCTATTGAATTAGAACCTACTCTTATGACTTTATTTACCTTACAAAAGCCCTGTCTCCAAATACAGTCATACATTAGGGTTAGGGCTTTAACACATGAATCTGGGGGACACATGATTCAGTCCATGCAGAGGGACAGAGTTTACATGGCCCAAGAATGTACCGATAGGGCAGAATATGAACATCTAGCTTTGGAAGAACGTTCATCAAAGAGCAAAATCAAGATCAACAGGAACGACTAGGTACCTGGGACTCTCAAATGTAGAATCTTCTGATTACATCTGGGGTTAATCCCTACCACCTGCAGTTCACCACTTTTTTAAATGCCCCTCCAACCTCCCTGAGTACCATCTAGTAGGCCTATCTGTACTTTTCATCATGAGCAATCATCTTCCAGAATTCAGAATTGAATTTTGAATCTCAGTCTCATTATGATGAAGTACAGATTTGGATCACTGGAAGTTATGCTTTGTTTTTTAATATCTAAATCTGATTCTAGCTTTATTCTTATAATCTCCCAGTTTTCTTTCTTTCTCCGAAGCCTATCGCCCCAAAAGCAAATTCCAGGGGGGGAAAAAAGCCTGTCTATTATTGAAAAAAATAAAGATAAATATCTTATGAAAATGACGTCTATTGACCCAGATCCTGCTGAGTGAGCAAGTGAATCCTTGGGTGCAAATGAGGCACTTATTACTGCTTTTCCAGACTCAGGAGGCTTCATTTAGTACAGGCCTGTCAGAGGGCACTAATAGTTCTGTAATACTCTGAAGAGCAAGGGAGTTTCCTAACATCACAACTGATCCTCTCTCCCTTGTCTGAAAGTAGTTAGGCATTCGTCACAACTATTCCTGTGATTCTGGATAGATAAGTGAAACAAAATCAAATGTTCAAGATCAGAGTATCTGAGAAGGAACCCACCCAACATTCATCAGAAGACTGATGAGGTTTCACTAATCTGTTTAGGACATTCTTTTTCAATTCTCTTGGCCAAGAGGACAAACCTCAGAAGGATTTGCCACTGAAATATATGAAGTCAGAGCCCAGAAAAATCAGGGGTAGGAGGGCTGCCTCAGTTTTGACCACTGCGTCTCTTCAAGACATAGCCAAGGAAATTCCCTCCTTTTTCCAGCTTCTGTTTTCTTAATTACAAGATAAAGAGCTTGAACCAAGGGTCTTTTCAGCTCCCAAAGTCTGTGCTTCCATCTTTTATTAAATCACACTACTTAGTAAGATAAATCCAATCATCAGTCGCAGCCTCCTGCCAGGCTTAAACCACTGCTCACCACAGGCCAGTGAGCAAACGTGTATTTGCAGGACTCATATACAAGAAGGAAATGGGAAAGTGGCTAATGGCACAGCTTTGTAATTACCTCAGAGGCTCTGACCTCAGGTTCCAGTCACACAAGGCTGGCAGCTGTGTCTCATGCTGCATGGATGGCAATGCCAATCCACTGTGTATGGGCCACTGACTCCTAGATAACCATTAGCAAGAAAGCACAGGGCCACCTTGGTGACGAAAGAAAATCCATAGTAAGAAGCTTCAAACAAAGGAAATGTTTCTAAGTGTGAAGACACTGACTTTTAAAAGGACACTCACTCCAGGTCTCCGGTGATAAGCAGTTACCTATTCACAACTAAGCAGGTGCAGAGCTCCCAGCAGAGGCAGAAAGCATGCTCCCTGCAAGAAGGAAGACATTCGTCACAGCTGCCTACAGCTGCCGCTAAAGGGCTACAGACTGTTCAAAGGCATCACAATTTCCAGAGTCTCAGAAACAGCCTCATTCCACCTCTAAAGAAGCAAAAGAATGAAGCTTCGTCAGTGATGGGTCTGGAGTGTGCGCTTACTGATGATGCCCCTGCAGACCATGGGGCTTCGGCTATTCCCCAAGCTTCAGCTCTGCACAAGGGGCTCTAACTCCTGGGTCATTCAGCCAGTTACTTCTTAAACAGTCTTGTTAGCCTTCCAGGGTCTTCAAGGACAATCATAGTGTAGGGCCAAAAAAAAAAAAAAAATAGATTCAGTTAAAGGAGATACTGACTGGATGAGATACCAGCCCACAGCAAATGAGGGAAGATGTAGAGATTAACCGGAGATGGTCACAGAGAGCTAGGTTCGAATCCCTCATTTGCCACTTATTAGCCAAGTATCTTGGGCATGTTAACTTCCCTCAGTACAGTATCTCTGCCAGGAAAATGAAGATACTACCTAACTCACAGGGTTGTGCCAATAAGTAAATAATATAATACATGTACCACATTCAAGTACATTACTTTACATCCAGTAGGTGCTCAGTAAATGTTAGACAAGGGTGTGCACCCACACTCATACAAACTGAGGACCCCCACAAACACTTCACAACACAGCAAGACAATTTTACCACCGGGATCTTTGATAAAAGCTGATCCATCATGTGCACCCAGGGAAGAAAATATAAAGAGGCACTTGTCAACAAGAAAAAAAAAAAAAAAAACAGAACTAATTATAGTAGGTCCTCTGTGTCTTGTGCCCAACAAGAAAATGAGTTTGTTGCTAGGCTCCTTTTCTGGCCACAATTCATGGTGCAATTAAATCACTGGCATTGTTTTCCATGTTCCATTTTAAACAGCCTCCTTTTCCAGGTCTCCACTGTGTGGCCTGCTCAGTGGGGCCAGCCAAGTGAGGAGGTCAGCAGACCAGCCACCACCCCAGATTTGTACCTGCAGTGGTCAAATTCCATGAACTTGGCATCTGCCCAAGTAGCTGAGGTCACCTGAAGGAGGAAAGATTTCTGGACTCTGGTGCCTCCCTCTCTATTGCAACTACTAGTGTCATGAGATAAAAAAAAGAACATGGGGCTTTGAAAAAAAGGCAGATCTGCCACTTTGGCTGGATGGCTAACCTTGGACATGTTATTTAGACTGAGCCCATAAATTGTGGCTAATACCATCCACCTGCAAGATTGTTGTGGGTTTAAAGAGTGAGATACCTGAAGTTCCCA
>NW_011888855.1:8305624-8308072 GCF_000151845.1 Pteropus vampyrus
GGCTATTCCCCAAGCTTCAGCTCTGCACAAGGGGCTCTAACTCCTGGGTCATTCAGCCAGTTACTTCTTAAACAGTCTTGTTAGCCTTCCAGGGTCTTCAAGGACAATCATAGTGTAGGGCCAAAAAAAAAAAAAATAGATTCAGTTAAAGGAGATACTGACTGGATGAGATACCAGCCCACAGCAAATGAGGGAAGATGTAGAGATTAACCGGAGATGGTCACAGAGAGCTAGGTTCGAATCCCTCATTTGCCACTTATTAGCCAAGTATCTTGGGCATGTTAACTTCCCTCAGTACAGTATCTCTGCCAGGAAAATGAAGATACTACCTAACTCACAGGGTTGTGCCAATAAGTAAATAATATAATACATGTACCACATTCAAGTACATTACTTTACATCCAGTAGGTGCTCAGTAAATGTTAGACAAGGGTGTGCACCCACACTCATACAAACTGAGGACCCCCACAAACACTTCACAACACAGCAAGACAATTTTACCACCGGGATCTTTGATAAAAGCTGATCCATCATGTGCACCCAGGGAAGAAAATATAAAGAGGCACTTGTCAACAAGAAAAAAAAAAAAAAAAACAGAACTAATTATAGTAGGTCCTCTGTGTCTTGTGCCCAACAAGAAAATGAGTTTGTTGCTAGGCTCCTTTTCTGGCCACAATTCATGGTGCAATTAAATCACTGGCATTGTTTTCCATGTTCCATTTTAAACAGCCTCCTTTTCCAGGTCTCCACTGTGTGGCCTGCTCAGTGGGGCCAGCCAAGTGAGGAGGTCAGCAGACCAGCCACCACCCCAGATTTGTACCTGCAGTGGTCAAATTCCATGAACTTGGCATCTGCCCAAGTAGCTGAGGTCACCTGAAGGAGGAGAGATTTCTGGACTCTGGTGCCTCCCTCTCTATTGCAACTACTAGTGTCATGAGATAAAAAAAAAAAAAAAAGAACATGGGGCTTTGAAAAAAAGGCAGATCTGCCACTTTGGCTGGATGGCTAACCTTGGACATGTTATTTAGACTGAGCCCATAAATTGTGGCTAATACCATCCACCTGCAAGATTGTCGTGGGTTTAAAGAGTGAGATACCTGAAGTTCCCAGCACAGTGTTTCAATCATAACAGACTCTCGATTAATGACAACATCTTCTCTGGCCATGCCCTTAGATTTCCTCCTGGCTCTCCTGCTAGTCCTCCCCAGCATCCTTTGTAGACTCATCTTTTCTTGGCTTCCCCTTTAACACTGGCATCCTCAAGGCTCATCCTCAAGGCTTAGTCGTTGACTTCCTCGTCTTCTTCAACACATTCTCTCCCTAGGCAGTTGCACCCACACTGATGGCTTCCAAGATCACACACAGCCTGATGACTCCCAAATGGCTGTGTCCAGCCTAGTCTTCTCTTCTAAACCCCAGACCATTACTTACGGCTCCATATTTGACTTCTGTATCTGGCTGCCCCATGTTCCCTAAACCACATGTCAAAAACAAATCTCAGTACACTTCACTAAGCCTGTTCTTACTGAGTTAGCTTTAGCAGTCCCCTCACTGGACAGCCACGGGTTCACAAAGCCCTATGGTCTGTACCTTCTTGCCAGTTTTCCCATTGATGCTCTCTTCCCAGTTCCATTACCACTGCTTACTGCAGTCCGTTTTTGCTAATCTTGCCTCCAAACATGCTCCCTACCCCACCGCCCTCACCACTGCCTCCTGAATCATATCCCCAACTTGAAATCTCACTCTGTCGCTCTGAAGTTTAAAATCCTGTAGTGGGTCCCATTACCTACAAGTAAGATGAAGATATCACTTATTATCAAACCTGGACGTTTGTAGAATGAAAGGAGTGGCACTGTTCAAAATTATATCAGGCTAACAGGCATAAACTGGGGCTGCCCCGGGCAAATCGTCATGTTACCTCTGAGGAGTGAGCTTCAGCCAGGCTCTTGAGGCCCTTCATAATCTAGTTCCTGCCTATGAACACAATTTTACCTCCCATTCTTTCCGGAACACCTCCTGCTCTGGCCTTACGAATTTTCCCCACCTCCTCAAATGAGTCGTCTTCCCTACCTGGCATGCCCAGTTACCTCTGCTCCCACTGTTTGCCAGGGGGTTCCTACAGCTTTTACTCCTGTGCTATCCTCCCCACACCCATGTCCCGCAGTGCCTTACACACACCTCCATCTGAGCACTTGGAAGGAAAGGAGAAGAATGAGAATGAATCATGATTTTCCAGTCCCTAGGACCCAGCCTTGGACTCCATCTGCATGTTCCTACTGCACTCCAGCTATGTGTAACAGCAGCATCTACTGTGGAATGCAGTATAAGTATCCAAGGTTCATCAAATGAATATGGAAGCATCCACCCAATGATCCCCTCTTGGTTCTGAGATCAGCAGAGGTGGCAGACTGACACAAGTACACTAGGACTAAGCCATTAAGCCTGGCC
>NW_011888855.1:8309642-8317465 GCF_000151845.1 Pteropus vampyrus
TGTTATCTTTTGGGGAGATGGAAGTACCCAAAGATTTTCCTGCTGTACCCTGTATAAATTTATTAACAGCAGAGTTGCGATTAAACCAAACCCAGTGATTCAACTTATCAGTGCAACCGCAGAGAACAACACAATATTGGGGTCTTTAGAGAGTGGTTAGGCCAGGAAGAAACAAATCATAGATGGTACTCAGTGATGAAGAGCAGAAACCACCATAGGAGGGCTCAGATGGGGCATGCAGGCTTCCTACTGGTCTCTCTAGGATGCCACAGGTGAGAGATCCCAAGATAAGTCTAACCTGGATGCTGAGGAATTCCCATAGGAGGAAGGTATATGAGATAGATGCACAGTAAGAGAAAATTGGGAATGTGCCAATACCAGGGAAGAAACGAAACACAGGCACATAAAAAAATAATAATAGTAATAATACTTGCCATCTTAACCATTTAAGCATTAAGTGTACAATTCAGCAATGTTATGTACATTCACATTATGGAGCAACAGATCTCCAGAACTTTTTCATCTTGCAAAACTGAAACTCTATACCCATTAAACAATAACTCCTGATTTTCCCCTTTCCCCCAAATATGGCAACCACCATTCTACTTTGTCTGTATGAATTTGACTATTCTAGGTACCTCATGTAAGTGGAATCACATAGTATTTGTTTTTTGGGGGGTTTTTTTGTGACTGGCTTTTTTCACTTAGCATAATGTCCTCAAGGTTCATTCATGCTGTAGCCTGTCAGGATTTCCTTCCCTTCAAAGGCTCAATACTACTCCATTGTATGGATATACCACATTTTGTTTATCCTTTCACCTGTCAAGCGATACCTGGGAAGCTTCTACCTCTTACCTACTATGAATAATCCTAGATTACGACCTGAGTATATAAAAGTGGCAATGATTCTTATAAATTGATTCTCCAATATATGCCTGTTTTGGACCAAAAAGTCAGCCTAATTTTTCTTAATATTTCCTAATACAAACTATCACTCCTTCTTGCCTACAGTGGAGGAGAGGAAAGCAACAGCTGAGAAAGACCTTCACCAGCAGAGAGAAGCCTGTCTGCACTGAAGGAATGTGATCATCCACCTAAACATGCCATCACACGCAAAGGCCAGACCACGACCCAGCAGCAGTGGTGACAGCTTTTCCCTAAACCGGTCGTTCTCTACCTGGTGTTTCTGTTTATATGTACAGAGACTCTTTAAACATCATAAAAAAATCTTTAGAAAGTATACAGTGACAAAAAGCTAGTAGTAATTCAGAGTTGTTTTTAAAATAATTGGTATTCTGTTACATCAAGAGCATCCACGAAGAGATATTAAATAATATAAGCAAAACTTGGCAGGCATATGGAGTCACAGACTTCAGATCATCCCACAGATGACACATACCACCATCACCTCAGCCACCAACTCACCACTACGGTCCAGGAGTGGGGAATGCCTCCCTACACCATCCCTACCCACCCATTAAGGCCCACCACCCATACCTGCTAGAGAAAAGACAAGGATTCAATCTACGCCTGCGAGAAAATTCCTAAATAAACATAACCCACATCGGGAAGGCCAGCCTGAAACATTAACATCTCCAAGGCATATGATATAATCCGGCTATGCTCAAAAGCCCAGCAGCCTGATGCCTGGTTTTAGCTAATATTCACATTAAGTCTCTAACATCAAGTAGGTCTTAAGTACTGGTATTAAAAAAATAAATAGAGGTTTACTGGAACCTGAGTATGGACCGCCCTCACGTTAGTAAGAGGCACTCACTCTGAGAGCAGGCAGTGTCCATTCCCCTTCCTCTAAACACCACGGGATAAGAAACTTGGCAGTTTCTTCATGCCCCCCGGGGAGAGAAAAAAACAGATGGGAGAATTCCATTAAAGTGCAATCCCTGAGATGCCCAAATACCCACAGAGGCCACCTGAACCCCTCTGTACCTGGGCCAGGGAGCCAGGACTCAGCAGATCCCTCTTCACAAGATACAGCCACTACGTGGAATCCAAACACAGCTAAGTTCATGTGTAAGTGAAAAAAAATCAGCCGTGTTTTTAAATTTTACTAGTGAGATTTCCTTGAACTTTAAGTTTCCAAACAGCAGAATATTTAAAAACCAATTTTTCCTATCAGTCAATTTGAACTGCTAATTTAGAATTAATTCAATGATGGATTTCGGATTCCAAAACAATCAGGTTCTCTGTTGTTCTGACATTCATAGATTCAGCAGACACTTTGTACAAACACCTCCTGCACTTGGCAGCTGCTCCACTTTTATCCCCTCCCAATGTCTCTGTTCAGGTCAGGCAGGGCCCCTATTCAGAAAAACCAGGGCCTGGGGAGGGAGGTCTGACATGCAGCAGGAATCTGGCCTGAGGTCTGATTTCTGCTGAGTTGTCAGCTGGGTGCCCAGAGAGAGAGAGACAGCCCTTTCCATTCAAGGGCAGATTTCTCTTCCACAACCTCCCAACGACCTCCCTCCTTCAGGGCCTGCTCCGTGGCACTGGAGCAGCTAAGAAGCCAGGAAGGAGAAGCTGGGCTTTGGTCCCCAGGATGTCTGGAGGACCAGCTGCCCTGGTTCCTCTGCAGCCTGATGGCTGATCACAATCCACACACTGGAAAACGATTTCTCCTCAACGGACCCAAAAGGCCCAAGAACTTCTGCCCAGTGAGACAAAAAGAGAGCTCGTCTCCTCCAGCAGACCACAGGTCCTCCTGCGCTGGTTTGTCAGAGATGATCACCACCCAACCATAATTTTACCCCAAAACGTTCTCAGCCTCTCCTCTCCTCTTCTCTAGGCCCTGCACTCCCAAAACCAGTCACTTCCCTCAGAAGATAGTTTTAACATTAGTTTTACTATAACTTTTTAAAAAAATCTTTATACAATGGAATATGACTCAGCCATTTAAAATAATGAAATACTGCCATTTGCAACGACATGGATAGACCTAGAGGTTATTATGCTGAGTGAAATAAGTCAGACAGAGAAAGATAAATATCATATGATTTCACTTATATGCGGTATCTAAGGAACAAAAAGAACAAACTCATCAAAAAGAGAGTCACAAATAGTGGACAATTTGGTAACGGACGGAGGGGAGAGGGATTGGGGGAATGGGGTGAAGGGTTAAAGAAATACAAATTAGTAGTCGATTTTTGGGCACTGGGGTGGGGAGCACAGCAGAGGGAATTCAGTTAGCATTAATATGATGGCGAGGTGGAAGGCCAGGGGAGGGAGGGAGCAATTGGGGGGATCATTTTATAAACAATATAGATGTCTAACCAATGTTCTGTATACTTGAAATTGATTTAAATAAATAAATTTATTTTAAAAAATCTTGAGCAGGCCCTTATTATCTGTGTTTCCATGGCCAGCAAAGAGGGCAGCATCAAAAGGAGAGAAGGACTCTGCCAACTGGTGGCCATGAGGCTTTACAGCCACTTGCCTCTCCAAAGCTCAGTTTTCTTATCTGTAAAATGAGGTAATAATATCTACATCAAAGGATCAAACACGATAGCATTCATAAAAACTCTGGAAGAGTGTCTGACGCAAACATGGTAGACACTCAATGAAAGGGTTAGTACCTTCTTCCCTCAATGCAAAATTGCCCAGCGAATCTTCAAGCAATGTACCTGGTGAGTGAGATGTTGGTTATGGGGAGAGGGCAAAAAGACTGGGAAACTTCTAAAGTCTCATCTGCTTTAATAATTTTCACTCAAATTTCAACTGAGACAAATATCCAAGGACTTCTGCCTTCCCCCTATTCATATTTGATAATAAGCTTATCACTAATACTAGAATAGAATAGATTCAGTTCCATTCAGAGACTGTGATGATTCTTGTACATCTCAGCCCTGGTCCTGCACCTGTGGCGTCCTGCATGAGTGCATGCAGGCCTGCTCTGTTCCTTTACTCGGGCATTCCCAGGCATGGTGCTGGGGATGGGAACCCAGGAAGGGCAAAAGCTTGTGGTACACAAGCATTTCAGCACCTTTGGTTCAATCAGGGACAACTTCATGGGTGAGCAACCTGTGCATTCACACAGGACCTCATACTTACAAGGGCCATACTCTGCTATCGCATATTTTGAAAGTCTTAGTTTTTGAACAAGACTTGCATTTTAATTTTGCACTGGACCCCACAAGTTACACAGACAGTCCTGAGCTTCACAACTATAAGCTTTTCTCCCCAAACTACTCTCCCTGTTCCTTATAATGGCACTACCATCTTCTCCATTACCTGGGCTTGAAATCATAGACCCTCTTTGCTCACAACGCTCTCGCCCCCCAAAAGCTGCCAAGTGCTGTCGATTCTAGTTTGATCTTGCATCCATATCGTTCTCTCCATCCCCATGGTGGGATGTCTCACCTGGACTATTAAAATATCCTCCCAAATAAGTCTCCCATCCTCTGGGCTCTTCTGTCACTCATCTACCCTGCCTGCCCTTGCCAAATTAATCTCACCAAAGCAGGAGTCATCATAGCATTCTCCTGCCCAAAGTCCTTCAAAACGCCTCACTTTCTCCTACGGCAGCAGCTCCATTGCTCTGAAGCCACAGAAAACCTCACCCACCGCCCAGTCTAGGAACAGACCCACCCTGCCCAGAACTTGTAAACATTTTAGGAGAGCCATAGGCCAGGAGCAAGGTCCCCTTCCCTTCCTCAATCCTAATTCTACAACAGAACAGGAGCCCCTTCTAATTTACATACTATCCTTATTATATGGTATGCTCCCTGCGGTCAGAATGCATGTTTGATCCACTCCATCTCTGCTTACCCCAAGCATTCCAGCACAATGCAGAATTTTTAAAAAATGACTGCTCCCAACACAGTTTGTCACTATTGCCCCAAGCTCACGTTTCAGCCTTGGCAGGGTAAACTCAGTACTATCACAGTACTTTACACAATGTATTCAATTTTGCAGGACATCTGTCACCTCTTCTCCTACCTTTTTTTTAGTGACAATAAACACAGACGAATTACGTTAAGTATAAACAGACTCTTGAAATCTACCTCAAAGTAATATGAAAGAGCTTTACTAATCCAGCTAATGTGCTTTCCCACCAACATGCATTGAAATCTAGTTCTCATTTGAATATTTAACAAGCATCATCTTGGTAAACCTCTTTCCCTTGATCGATGTAGAAATTTAAAAAAAAAAATGGATTTAGCCTATTCAGACTGTGTTTGGTCCTGCATGTACGTACATTTTATGCCTCCATCTGAAACCACATCATTTCTGGTTTGTATGAAATGCTGCCAGCAGAATCCACTGATTTGCTTCATCCATTTATATTAGTTTCCTTCAGTGAGTCCCATAACTTTTCAGCTCAGTAAATATGCATGTATGTTTTCTAGTTCTACAGATTACAATAACTACAGACACTATAATAATTGCATATTTTAGACCACTAACCAATAGAGAACCTTGAAAATGTGTTTTGTAAAATAAACCAATATGTAATGATCTACATTTGCAGTACATAATCTCACCACCATGTGCTGTGTGTTTTTATCACAACAATGGTAATCTCATTAGATGAGCTTTTTGCCAAGGAAATATATTTTTGTATAAATTCTTCTGCTTATTGTTGCACAGAATAAAATAAATAAAAATCAAATGTTTTGCCAAGTTATTATAAAGCTATCATTTTGAAAGAGTAGAGCTTATTCGATCCCAAGTGATTCAGTTATCCTTTCTCCCATTTGAGTTGGCTACTGCCTAATGCCACTTAGGAACATAATAAAAGTGGATTTGCGGTCAAGGTTTATAACATATTAGTTTTGGAAAAAATCCCCCTTTTTAATTTGGATGTTTCTAGCAGATATCCTACTGAGACTGTAATGTGCATAGATGACACGCCCCATTCAATACTCATGTAATAATTCCTAGTTAAAAAATAAATTCCCAGGACATAGTTCTTACAATGGTACTTATATTGTTATGACTAGCATTTCAGATGCAAATACATAGCTTCACTCTTTGCTTATATGGCATTCTTAGTACATGGGCAATTATTTATCCTATATCTATTTTCTCTACTGCACAGTTATCTCTATGAGAGCTCAGCTATAAATCATAAATATATAAAATTGAGTATCACTTTTGATCCCAGTGCTGATATCAAAATAGTACAGTTATGAGCATGGAAAAGAAAGCCTTCCCTTATTTCCTGAGAATCTTCTAGAGCACCAGTAACTTATGTATCCAAGATACCTTCAAGTCCATGCATCTTAGTTTAGGAAAAGAGAAGTCAATTTTTTACTTTACTTTTTAAACCCCTTTCCTCCTTACCATGTTCTTCATCTTCATTCAACTCAAAGACAAATATTAGGGGGCTTGTGTTTTCCTCAACTGTCACAACTAGTTGGTTTGCTTAGCAAAACAAGGCATGCTTCTGAAATAAAATTCAAAACTAAAGCTCATTTGGTCCCGCCAGAAAATAATTATAGAATTCACTGTCAATGCAAAGAGCACCAGAAGCATATCCTAAACCCTGATTCCACTAAAAAGCAGTGCAGGGAATTCAGAATGAGAAACCATTTCATATACACCTCTCATTAAAAATAATTGTCAATTCCCTGTGCACTCTCTGTGATCCTCTAGGGTAGCTACAAGAAAGACAAAAATGAAAACATGAGCTGTAGCTACCAAAACCAGCCCAGAAGTTAGAAACTTTCCCCATATCTAAGACCAAGAGAATTTGGGCCCAAATTATCAATGTCCTGAAAGCTAAAACTATTATTTTACTAAAGCCTATAAAATAATTGTCCTCAATTCTTTACTTCTTTCAGTATGGCAAAACCCAGCCATGAGAATCTAAAGCTTGAAGTTCAAGGAGCAAAAGATTTCATTCATCTGAGGCTGTGTTCCAGAACAGTTTTAGTGTAAGTTTATCAGCACCATGGATAGTTCAGAGTAGTATTACTGAGAAATAAATGTCAGAACAGTGAGGCAATTAGGGAGTAGAGAGGAGATCAAGATGTCATTGTGTGTTCTAGTTTGCCCTGTTTCTTTGGGAGAGGACACGATGCAGAAGAGGATAAACAGTTAATGAAAAATCAAGATCTTAGAACTCTACTGTGACTGTGGTAGAGCCCCCTTACATCCTGGCTTTCACTTCTCCAAGCTCAGTGTAGCTGTTTGCGTATAGACTAATGCAAACACTTACCATGCTCCCTAATGGCAAATATTACAGTGCATAAGGATGTCACGAGCAAGAAGAGAAGACAGATATTATTTGGGATGAGGAAAAAAAATGTGGGAAGACAAAATCTGAATCTATCCACTGCATTCAAGGAACAAATAGGTAAGAACAGGGAATATAAATCTTCACAGGATAAAATAGGATCATATTTGTCCCTATTAGTGTGGTCCAGTCTGTACAACTGAAGACTGACTGGCTTATACGACAAGCAAAACCTGGCCCTGGATGGGTGTTGATGAGAACTTGGCAACTGAGAGGAAGCCAGGCCTAAGAGGGCACTTGTGCCTACACCCACTCTGGCACCCCTGGGTGGTTTCTGAGTCAACTACAGAGACCCTCCAAAACACCTAGGAGAGTGGAACACACATTCAGAGGATCACTGAGTTGCTGCTTAGACGTGGTTCAATAATGATCACATGAAGGAATATTTAAAATGTCTTGCACCACCAATAATAGACTCTGAAGCAAATGTCGCATCCCTGTAAATGTACACAAACACCTCAAAAGCCTGCTAATGTTCGGGGAGTGCACAGAAATCTAACTTGCTGAGATAATGAGGTGAGTCCCCTAGAAAAATTCAAAATTATTTCCCTCAAAATTATCTCTCTTG
>NW_011888855.1:8318470-8322378 GCF_000151845.1 Pteropus vampyrus
CTCCACTGATTTAAAGGGCTTTATCAGATACATGTTCGATTTTCAAATCTGTGTATGAGTTTACTAGGCTAGGAACTGAGGAGAAACCAAGCCAAGTTTTGAAGAGTTAACAACAGATTTTGCACTTTATATAAGAGAATGCACCCATTTTTCATCATGATGACATTGCTCCACTATCTTCCAGAGCATGTTTCCTTGAAGATCTGGGTCAATTGAGAGATACCACCTTATTTTAAGTACAATAAAGAAGTTATCTTGTCCAACTGAGATAGATGTGAGGCCAGAAGTGGAGGAACTTGCCCAGAGTCCCATAATAACTCATCAAGGAAGGAAGGACCCTTCTTTACAGGTGGTTTTGTTTCCAGAGAAGTGCTGTAGATGCCAGGCTTTCTAAATCAAACTGAGGTATCTGCTTTCAGAATATCAAGCATGTTTCCTAAGAGACAGAAGCCATGCTGGCCTAAAAGGATATATGACAGACAGGAAGAGCTGCTTCATGGAGCCTTAATAAAGATACTAAAGAGTGAGTGAACTAAGTCAGAGCCTGAATAGTGTGGAATGGTAGAAACCATTGTCCAGGAGGGTGTATGTTGATGTGGTCCACAACAGGTTGCTCCTTGTCTCTAGTACCTGCAGCTGCAGAATCTGAGACACTTGGAGGATTCACTCTCGAAATGGAATCTCTCCTCTGTGCCAGCCACCACCTTTCTTCATGGCTGAGAATTCACAGACTAATTTCTTTTCCCAGCTTAAATTAATACACCATACTGGTCACATAAGGGACCACAGGCTGAGGCTGAGCCTGAGCAACCTCTACCAGTAATTGTCCATGGTCTTTGATCATCACTGCTTCCCAAGGCTCAGTTGCTTCTCCTAACCTTCAGCTACTGGTGATTCCTGCCCAACCCAGTGCTCACAGCTCTCCTTTTGACAGGAGAGAAAAATATGACTTTAAAGTGCCACAGAACTAACATAACCAATAACTCATATGTCATGATTTATGTAGCTGCTTGTACATCTTTTAATACTTACTAATGATTTCTTCTCCTTTTTTGGGAAATTGAGAGGCGATGTGCCCTTTATGCCTTCCCTCTGATTCTCCAACTATATTAAATGCTAAAGAACCTCAATAACTCCTGATCCCATGGTATCTTCATGTTCTGACCCACCAGCTTAAGACTTTTGATGTATTTATTCAATCAACAAACGCTTATTGAACAGAAATATGTTCTGGCATAATTATGTTCTGGCATAAATATGTTCTGGATATGTTTATGAAAAAGAGATAATTCTTGTCCTTGAAGAGATGATAATAAATGATGAGGCAAGAACCCATAACCAGTAAAAGGATGACCTATAAGAACTACGACAGAAGTCTGCAATGAATGCCATGGTGGACCAAACAACAACTGGCCACCTAAAGCCAATGGGAAATTTGTATAAGTTCTATTTTATCTATGAGATTATAATAATAATTCAAAATATAATACTCCACATAAGATAGCTCAACATCTATATAAGAAATTCTTTGTTAACACACACTACCAACTACTGTACATCTGCTAGTGAGCATATTAACCCTTGTTTCAAGAGACTATTCAATAAATTCCAAAAAGTTTGCAAGTTGTTCAGTCCCTAGTGTCTTCTAGGTACTCTTCCCATTTAATGATCTAGGGATTCTCAGTTCAGCTTGATATCTAAGAGAGAGAAAATTGAAATTTGAGAGCAACTCATCTGATAGAGAAATCTCTAGGTAAGATGAGGCTTCACTATCAAGAAGGAGTTTCACATATGGCTAGTTCTGAGCAGAAACCCACATATAAGCAGATACGTGCAGAGGTCCTTATAAATTTTTCAGAGGAAGATCAAAGAGAAAATAGACACGAATGGGTTGGAGCAGAATGATATGAAGTGGAAAGAATGCTGGCATAGATTGGAATTTAGATAAAGTCTATCCATGCGGGATGAGCTTGAGCAGAGTATAATGTTCCTGGGCCTGAGACAAATGAGTCATATCAATGTGGGACAGTGGCAGAGTATAAACAGTTCCCGAACATCCCAACTCAGTGCCACTACAGAGTGTTAAAACCATACCAAAAATCAAGAAGCTATTCAAATTTCATCCCCTGGACTGACTATTGCTTCTAGACAAGGCTGTGGTACTCAGCCACACAGGCCAGACAGTGTGTGAAAGTTATGCAGTTTGACAGCCCTGTACCAAGGAAATAAACCAATAAGTATGTGTTAGTGTTTAATTCAGTAATTCAATTAGCCTTATTTGAGTACCTACTAGGTGCTAAATAGTGTGAAAGTTACTGGAGATGCAAAGATTAAAAAGCACTTGAGTCCGCACTCACAGAATTACCACATCCCTTTTATTTCAACAAAAATATGTAGGCTTTTCTAATTACCTCAGAGAAACAAAAACAGGCATTTGTTCCTTGAACAAGATAAATCTCTTTAGGTACAGAACAGAGTAGGAGCTGCAGGTGAGGGATAAACTGAAGGCCACAAAATGAGAAAATCCACAGAAATCACTCACTGGGCACTGAAAACGGAAAACAGTGTCAGTCAGTGGATTGCCAAGAAATATGAGCAGGTACTTAGAGAAATGTTGAGGTGTCTTCTAAAGAGACACAATATTCTTTGTAGACTAAGCAGTATCACTCCAGCGACCCCTTACTCTAGATTAGGCTTAGCGCTCATGGACAGGTCAGAGCAGTACATTTCAGAGGAAACAGGCCATGGGCCTGCCAAAGGACCTACGTAAACAGACACGCTTTATTGCAAGGTTCAGGACACATGCATTGGGTCAGCAAAACATTCCTGAAGGCTACAAGCTTTAGTCATCGTCTCCAAAAATGGCTCCAAGATCAGGTTCTCTTGCTGAGCCTGGGAGAGTCTCAGAAAAAAACAAGCGCTGTCTCTATTTTCTCAATGTCCTACAATAAATATATATTACTTTTGTAATAAGTGAATTTAAAATAAAAAGACAGAAAGCACTAAATACTGCCTGGGGCACATTTTTCAGCCCTGGATGCCTTAACATTGCAACACAAGCCATACTTGAAAAAGTCAGTGAGTCCGGGCCTTCAGTCAAGCTTCTACAGTAAGAACTCATGTGCTATAAAATTTAGGGAACATTTCTGTTCTTCAATTATCTCATTTTCCCCCATCGAAATTTCTTCTTGAGTCATAGTTTTATGTCTTGTTTTCTTGATTTTACTAATAAAGACAAGAAAACATCTAAAATTCCTGAGCATATTATATTGTCCCTTTGAGAAGACACATGCGCTCTAAGGGGGAACTTGGCCACCAAACGAAAATACAGTGATTAGTCACTCAGCTAATATAAAATACTACAGAAAAGCTTATGTCGAAATGAATATTAGAGGAAGCTAATCTGGATGGTTTTACTATTCTTTAAGCCCATAAGGGTAGATCACCAACTTAATTGTGCTTACTGAAATGATGTTTACCAACAGAGAAACAGAATACACACAAGGAGGAAAGTGTGGGCATCCCTCATATTCTGGCCATGTCTTGTCATCTTGTCATTCCTCAAAGAAACTGCACATGCAACTGAAAGTCAGTGAGCAGCTCTGTGAGTTCAGGTTAAACACCCTGTCCCAAGTGGGTGTGTTGGTGACAGCACGTTGAACGAGGGCCCTCTTCTTGCTCAAGATGAGTGGTATGGATGTATGTGCTACACAGTCAGTCTCCCAGGAACTAAAAAACCGGACTCATTACTGAATTCAAGGGCAGGGAAAGCTCCCCAAGGTCTGAGACAAAAACATTTATCAAATCAATGCCAGAAGCAACAAGACAGTCTCTGTGACCGGGCCCGACCATCTCTAGAACTGACCTTCCTCCTCAGACAAAAAGGGCACCTCCAACGCCAAGCCTTG
>NW_011888855.1:8324270-8325742 GCF_000151845.1 Pteropus vampyrus
ATTCTTACTCATCTAAATATGTGGTTTGTTGTCTGTGTCCCTAAAGAAGAATTAAAAACCCAGTTGAGCGGGGACTTTTTCAGTCTTATTTACTTCTGTCTCTCCATCGTCTATAAAAGTGCCTGACACATATTAGTGCTCCATAAATGTTTGCTGAACCAGTGAAATAATTAATTAATCAATCCAGATCCACGAAATTTCACCCCCCTGAGTAGAAAATCCATTTAAGAGTATGTGAGACTCACGCAAATCTTAAAGAGACTAAAGCTATAGAGACTAGTTTCTTTTAAAACATCTGCATCCAAAATGTTGGCAGTTGAGTATTGTATGTGTTCACATCAAATGAGAAAAAAGCAACAGGGAATTTGCTAAACACACAGTCAGTAAGAAAAGAAACTTCCTTAAATGTCTTCATTAATGAGCAGCTTTTGGGGGCAGCCCCTTGAAATTCTATTATAGTTGGTAATAAAACATAGTTGGAATTAAGGGCAGGGGAGAGGAGTCAGGTTAACTGGAATTCCACTACAATTGAAATAAGAGTCTCTGGAAGGCTTAGGCCATAAGTCATGCCTGCTCTCGGGCCTGTGTCTGTGTTCTGTTCCTGTGTCTGGGCTCTAATGAGTCTTTATGAAAAGCAGAGCTGCTTTAAGAAAACTTCAGCCTAACCTGGAAACAGTAAAATATAGCCAAGTCTCACTTACTGGGACTAACGAGATTGAGAGACAATTAATGAAACTCTCAGATAATTCAGAAACATCTTCCCACAAACCTCTCTATGATCTAATACTTAAAACCTACCTCCATTTCCGTAGCATTTGATCATTCACAAAGCACTTTCACATCCCATCGCCTCATGTGATTCTTAAACCTCCCGTGAGGCTGGTGCTGGCATCAACAGCATCTTGCCCAGACAGGGGGCAGATTGACAAGCAAGACCCTCTGCCTGCTGAGGGCATCAGCTCCCCACCAGGGCCTGCACCTCCTCACTAAAACCAAGGGTACATGGGAAGGTCCTGCGGGCCAGGACCAGGAGCCTCATACCTGGGCAGCCCCCAAGTCCTCACAGTTGCCTTTATTTTTTCTCATTTTTCTTTGGTGGAATTTGTTTTTATAACTTCCTCCAACTGTTACTAGTATGCTCATTTCTCCTCAACAACCAGGACACAGAAAAGCCCAGAAGCCAGCAGACATGGCCACTGCACCTGCTATTCCTCTAGCAACATCCAGAGCCCGGCACTTCCAGTCCATCAGGTTGTTGGGGACCCTGTAGCTGGGTGCAGAAAAGGCTGCAGCTCTCACACGTAGGTGACAAAGGCCTCCTCAGGGCAAACACATTCCTGCACACCACAAGCTCTGGGAAGCTGGACAGTGCACTGGTCAAGGGGCAGATTCATGGCCGAACTGCCTGGCTCAGACCCCCAGCTTAGTCACTTCCTCGCTGTGTGACCTGGGGCCAGTCATCTAGCCTGTGC
>NW_011888855.1:8328197-8343938 GCF_000151845.1 Pteropus vampyrus
AAAAGACAGAGATCTCAATCAGGAAGGCCATGTCAGAAAAACAGGAGAGAACAGTGCTATGGAAGCCAATAGAAAACAGAGAAATACCATGTAATACCAGAATCCTGGATCATGACTGGATGGGGGAAGAAAATAACTAATGAGCAACCCAGGCCACCAATTTTGGTTATATTTATAAAATACTTCCATGAGGAAAATATAACTTACCAATCTAGATGAAAGCATTTCTCCAAATTTAGGTAGTTGAAGAGACTACCAAATCAAACACTTGTTTAGTTCACTTGTGATCTCTCTGAGATTGGAAACCAATTCCAATGACGAAAGGCTGCCAAAATCATGACAGCTGAAAACAAATTCAAATCATGACAGCTGAACATTGTGAGCAAAGAAGAGCCTCGGAATATGAAATCCAAGTTCCATCCACACTCCTTCTCTTAACATAAATCCAATGTGCACGATTATACTTTTGACAAGTTGTTAACTGATCTTTTCATAAGAGCCCAAACTTGATTCTTGTTTATCTGGAAAAGTTCTGTTGAAATGCCAAAGGTTTTTACTATCAGACACCCACACAAGTATGTTTCCAGAAGACAGGAACTTACCTGAAGCAACATTTCAAATAGTTACACATTCAATATATGTTTTATACCCAACACTTATGTGCAATCTGTATATGCCTGGTTATTTGTCCATCATTCAAAGTGAATCTACATGAAGCAATTTGATACAACTCCACTGCACTCAAGAAGTTGGCAAAAATCTATCAGTTCTGAGGCCAGAGACACATAAGCACACCAGAGGACAGAAAAACAGACAACAGAGGAGTCTTGGTCTTCCATAATGTCTCTGGAAGAATGTATATTCCAGAAGCCAGGGCTCAGAATTATTCTGTACACGAAATTAGTTCCCAACACAAGGCCTTGGAATATCATAACCTAAATCCATATGATCTTATACAACATTAGCCTTTTCCCTAAAAACATCTTACATTCTGTTCTGTTGCATTTTTAGGTCTATAGATAAATGAGATAAAATGGAACATAAGCTTAAAAGGCTTTATTGCTGGTTTAAATACTCACAATGCCACAATCTGCTGCAGACAGATCAGAGTCATGTGGTTAAATGTGCAAACAATTACTCAAGTTAATTTCATCTTGCAGAAGTTGAAAAATAAGCTGTAATCACAGTGGATGTTCATTTTATTCCAAAAGCCACCATCTTTTATGTTCCTGATTGAATTTTATTCTTGGCCACAAGAGGAGTGGGCTTCTACACCAAGCGTGCAAATTCACAGAGCATTAAGAGGGCATGCCTAAATAAGGTGGCTGGATCTCTCCTAAAGGGGCTGTCCAGCTCCTTAAAGAGACAGGGTCCAAGCTAAGCCATTGCCCAAATCCTTACACTGAACAGTCAGTGACATCCCACTGCACTGAGTCCTGGAAGCCTGTAGAGTCAGAAGCCCTGGTCTTTGGGCAAGGAAGGAGCCCAAAGCCATTCTAGGTTATATTCTACCTTTAGCACAGACGTCAGGATTACACTACCAGTGCTCCGCCAACACCTGGGACAAGTTACTCAACCTCTCTTTGTCTCATTTTTCTCATCTGTAAATTCGACATAATAATAGAACCTATATCATAGAGTTAATATGCGAAATAGATGAGTGCACATATTAAGTGTTTAGCACAAGACCTGATGTGTATTAAGTTCCCATAATCATCATTAATATCATCTAATAACCTAATAGAGAAAAGCTTGCATATTTAGTTGTCTATAATGGTATAACGAATTACCCCACAACTTAGTATCTTAAAACAATAAGCCTTTATAATCTCACAATTTCTATGGGTCAGGAATCCAAGCACAGTTGAGCTCAGTGCCTCCGCCTCAAGGTTTCTCACAGGCCACAAGCAAGGTATCAACCAGGGTGACATTTGAAGGCTCAACTGAGGGGGGATAATGCTTCAAAGTTCATTCACATGGTTGTTGGCAGGATCCAGTTCCTCACAGGCTATGGGGCTGAGGGTCTTAGTTCCTCACTGGCTGGTGACCAGAAGCCTCCCTCAGTTCCTTGCACACAGCCTGGGCCTCTCACTGGGCAGCTTGCTACACAGCAGCTGGCTTCCATCAGAGCAAGCAAACGGAGCAAGAGCAGGCACACAAGATGGAAGCTACATTCTTTTTGTAACCTAATTTTCAGAAGTTATATTCCATACGTTTGTCATATTCTATCTGTTAGAAATTAGTCACCAGGTCCAGCCACATTCAAGGGGAGGGGATTACACGAGGGCATAAACACCAGGAGGTGGAGATTACTGAGGACCCTCTTAGAGCTCTGCGTACTACAATCTGAAAAGCCAGAATCTTTGCAATAAGCTTCAGACTCTTTCCTTCTTTTAACAAACATCTGAGGACCTATTCTGTGCCAAGCACTGTACAAAGGCCCTGAGAGTATATTAAAGAACAGAGACATGTCTTTGCTTTCATGAAGCTGATAATCTAGCAGGGGAAACCGACATTAAAGAAATAAGACAAATTATTATTGAATTGAAGTCGTGACAGTTGCTATGAACAAAAAGTACATCATATAAAATTCCTTGAAGAAGAGAGCCAGGTTGAGACCAAAGATGAGCAAGCATTAACCAGGCAAAGGCAGGGCCAGGAAAGAGAACAGAGGTCTTGACACAAAGGAACTTAGTAAAGGAAGGCTGTGAAGTCAGACACTACAGACTCAATAAATGGAAGGATGTAGGCAGGACGGTGTCCAAGCAACATTAAATGGGAAAGTTTCTATTGGCACTGTCCACAGAATTCGCAGAACACAATTCAGATATATTGGCCCTCCATGGTTTGGGTTAGATCTACAAACTACCACATAAACAGTTAATAAAACCCACTCTGGTCTCAGTCTTCCAGACTTTCAAACCTCCAGTGTTTAGGGGCCCAGGGTTATTTTAATAATTTGTCCATGAAGGCAGGCTTTCATAATAGGACATATTACCCCTAACCCAAATCTCATTCCGATGAATTACTGCTAACCAAAAGCACTCACATAGAACAATGAAGACTCCTTATCATTCCATTTCATTAAATCCAATCAATTTTTTCAGAAATAATGCTGCCTAATGACTCTTGGAGTTAAAGAGAAGACGAGAATGCTGATCCATGGCAGAGGCTGACAGAAACGCTCAGTATGAAGATGCTTTAATGTTGATTCCCAAAGTTAGAGAACAGACCCAGAAACACATGCAGCCCAATGGAGATTTAAATAAAGAACTTTCCTCTAAGGCATTCAAATTCTGTTCAATGCCCTCTCTTGCTTACCAGCAAGCTGTAGGTTCAAGTGTCAAACAACTACTACATGTCTGAAACTTGATACATTTGTGTAGGAAAAGAAATTTATAACCTGGGCTGAGATAAGTATGACAAATGGCCTACATTGTAACCCTATTAACAAAGGACCATCTTCCCTCTGATGTTGTGAATATGCCTAGTACATTGCTGGTAGTCAATACACACATAATAATGCAATTAACGTTTAGGGGTTGGTGACACGTTTATTATGCTCCAAAATTGAGTGTCAGCTGTAAGCCAGCCCTGGGAACAGCACACCTCTGGCCCTGCTTTCTTCAGACCTAACACCAGGATGGATTTGTAAGGTAAGACCCACAGACAAAACAAAGCAGAGTTGATCAAAGTTGCATGTTTTCCTGGGGAAGGAAGGTATAGCAGGATAAAACAGGGACTGCCAAAAAAAAAAAAAAAAACTCTGACAGGTTCCAGTCACCCACATCGTCACAGCTTCCTCCATGATAATGCGAAGAAAGAGAGTCAAAAATGGTTCATATATACAATGGAATATCACTCAGCCATAAAAAGAAAAAAAAAGGTGGAATTCTACCATTCACAACAACATGGACGGACCTAGAGGTTATTATGATGAGTGAAATGAGTCAGACAGAGAAAGATAAATACCATATGATTTCACTTCTATGCGGAATCTAAGGAACAAAAAGAACTAACTAATTAAAAACAGACTCACAAATATAGAAGACAATCTGGTGATGACCAGAGGTGGGGCGGAGCTGGGAGAAAGCAGTGAAGGGTTAAAGAAGTAGCTGATAGACAGTCACAGGGATGGGGAGCACAGCATAGGGAATGCAGTAAGCAGTAAGGTAATGGCTAGGTGTAGAGCCAGAAGAGAGAAAGAGTAAGTGGGGGGATCATTTCGTATCTGTCTAACCAATGGACTATATACTTGAAACTAATAAAATAAAATTTTAAAAATATGATGGACCAGGAAAAAACTACTTAATAAAATGAAAGTTTCGTAAGCTTTTAAAGTAGCTTTAAGAAACCACAGGAGACTGTAAGGCCTAAATTTAGAGTTTGTTGGCTGGCAAAACAAGCCTCTGGCTGGAAGTTGAAAGATCTGGATTCCAGCCTCAACTAATTAACTCTTTGGCCTTTAGCAAATACCTTCAATCAAGCAATTAGCAAGTAATTATTGAGTAACTACTATATGGTCAGTGCCAAGCTGGCTGTGGAGTTGATGCAAAGGAGGTTAAGGCTCCATTGCTGCCTTCAAGGAACTTAACATTTTAACTTGAAATATACATATATTAATAAATATATATTAATATATTAATATATTAATATGTATATTTATTAACATATGTATATTAAAAATATACTTATTGATATTGATATTGCTATATTAATATGTTTATTAATGTATATGTATTAATATAAATAAATATATTAATATGTGTTGATATCTATATTAATATATATTAATAAAACCTCAGCTTTCCAGAACCTGCCAGGAATGACTCTTTGTTACTCAGTCCTCGGTGAATTGGAAGCTAAAATTTTAAGTACAGGAGCTTTTAACAGTTAATTGCTTTTAAGATGGAGATCTTTCAGAAATATACTATCTTAGCATTTCCAAAGTTTTCAAAGAAAAAAAAACCCACAAACACCAGTTCTTTCGGACATTAATAAGAATTATACAAAACAAAGTTGGAAGTTCTCATGGTCAATAAGCTTGGAAAACAATGGGTTGAAAATTATATGGGTTTCTTTATCCTTAGACTTTTCAGAGCTTATAAAAAATGTGTACTGCGCTGGGTGTGGGGACATGATGTGCTTCTGCAGGAAAGCTTGTTCTCATTAAGGTCTGTACTTTGGAGAGACCACTGTCCACTTCCCTTTCTCCTTAAGTAAATGCTCTCGATGGCTCAGAATGATTGTATCATGGGCCTGAGTCATGGTGACGGGCTGCTGATGGGGACGAACTGCAGCACAGAAAATGACTTCGCTCCCTGGCCACCCTTGGCACAATGAACTGTGTCGTGGTCGCAGCTCTGGACAGCACCCAGTCACACTGCATGACTGTGCTGCTAGAGTGGGCTTTCAGAGCAGCACAGCCTTAATATTTATGTCTGGAACCCAGAGGCTGGCTGTGAATACCTTTCAGGACCTAGAATGCTCTGCCTCCATATGCTGCTCCACTGCAAGTTATCCACCCCCTTAAAAGCCCCATACCCTTCGGGAAGATTCCAGACCACAGTGACCTTTTCCTGTTCCACTCAGAGCACACATGGCCTACAACAGAGGTCCCTAACCTTTCTGCCACCAGGGACTGGTGCTCCTGTGAGAATCTAATACCTAATGATCTGAGGTGGAGCTGAGGCGGTGATGCTAGAACTGGGAAGCAGCTGCAAATACAGATGAAGCTTCACCCGTTCACCCACTGCTCACCTCCTGCTGTGCTGCCTGGTTCCTATAAGGCCACAGACGGGTATCAGTCTGCCACCCAGGGGTTGGGGTGCCCTGGCCTCAAGTTCTTGTGCCTTTCCCGGGCACGGCCTTATGACACATCCTGTGGTTCTTTTTGTGACTACTGTCCTCTTTGACCACTTCTTTGTGGAGGCATTTGTAGGGTTTGATTTCTCTCCACAAAAGCAGAGACTCTGTAGCTCCCTGTGGCACTGAGAACACAAGCCTCCAAATTTCTGTTGTTTGCTGCCCCACCAAGAAAAAAGAAAAAAGAAAAGAAAAAGAAAAATGCAAGATATCATTAGGAAAAGAAGTCAGCCAATCTTGGAGAGCGACCCTAACATTGGCCCTCCTGAGACCAGAGCCATGCTGTTTGTCTCATCTCTGGACACAGTGTGGGAGGTGAGACTGTCCCCCTGTGGTGAGAAGGTCAAACCCAAACAGAGGGAGAGAAGCCACAGGTACATCTGGAAAAGACTTCTGAGTATGGTACTCCTAAGACCCCAGCAGGCCCTGACAGTGCGTCATCTATCTCCAAATCCAGTCTGGTGGCTCCTGCTGCCCAAGAAGCCAAGCACTCTGCAGCATATGGAGGCCATCCTGGTCCAGGCTCTCCAGCAGCAAAAAAGAAATCTATCTGATTAAAGTCACTGGTCCAAGAGATCACCGACAATGAATAGCAACAGATCCTAGCTTCCCTCCCTAATACCCAAAGGGAGGAAGCTGCCCAGAGGTCTGGTGGAATTTCCCCAGCCTCACGGAGGGCAGTGTAGTATGCGAGTGAGGAGCACCAGGGTCTGGAGACGGACCACCTAGGGCTGAATCATGGCTCTCTAGAGATTAGCTCTCTGTCCTTGGGCAACTTGGTTAACACTGAGCCTCAGTCTCCTCCTCATACATAAACTGGGCTAAAATAGCTCCTTTTTCATAAGGTTGTTTGAGAATATATGAAATAGCTGCTTAGCCCAGCACTAGGCACACAGTAAATACTCACTGATCATTGCCACTGTTATTAATCACCACTCCTGCAAAGCTTAGCTCTGCTCAACACTCCAACCCAGACTGAGGTCTCCACAGCCACATGGGGTGATCCTGAGCTGATCTATTCAGATGATACATGCTCAAGGAAGGAAATTATTTTTCACATAATTGGAATGATGAATTTTGCCACCTTCCTTGCCAAATATAATACTCCCTCAAAGTCCAATTACTTTTTTACTCTCGCTTCGCCAGGTAATTGTTGCGAGGGCTTGAGCAGCTTCCTCAACTGTAAAATGCAGATGGTAATAGCACCAACTTTGTTCCGTTGTTGCAAAGGTTAAATAGAAATATATGTCAAGGGATCAGCGCATAGTAAATTCTCAAACAAGAGTAGTCGCAATTACTATTTGTTGTGTGGCTGTATTTGCCACGGTCAGGAGAAAGATCCACCATGACTGTTTTTGCTGCCCTAGTGTGACTAACGAACATTGTTGAAAACTGCAGGGCCTTGGTGGCTATCATGAGATAATGTGAAAACCCAGAAGCAGTCCCTTTACCACCCAGCATAAATAATGATGGCTTCTGGGGGCCAGCTGGGGACCAGCAGTCAGTAGATGAGACCCAGGGCAAAAGGCAACCAACCCACGGAGGGCAGGGTCACAGAAGCAAGAAAAGGAACACCTCCTCAGAGCCAGACGGTCCTCAGCACTCTCTCCACTCTCAGCAGGAAATGAGAGGCTGATCAGGGGGCTCAGGGAACTGGGCAGCCTGGCCATCAGCACAGAGGAAATCACATGTTCATAGGCTCTGAAGGCCCAGAAATTATGGGGCAGAGTGATCTGGCTCAGGTGGGTTGGGTGGGTGGGAGGAGAGAAGAAAACACCTGACATAGTGAGAAGAGGGATGAAAACATCCTGAAAGTTGTGGTCCTTGAGTCAGGCTCTCTCTCCACTAAGGAAATCTGGAGAGCAGCTCACCAAAGACTCACTGGGGGAACCTGGCCCAAGCACTGCCAGCAGACCATGTGCACGCTCAGAGTGGACCCTAGGAACAGGACACTCAGAAGTGGTTTGGTCTGGGGCTGCAATTCTCTAGAGACAGAGCTCCTTGTCACTGTCTTCTCTTTTGACACTGCCCACCCCCCATCACCACCTTGTTGAGGAAGAAAAATGATCTGCCGAGAAAAAGGGCCCAAACCTTAAAAGAATGTAGGAGACGATAATACGGGAAAAGACTATAGATATCTCAAGTACATAAAAAATGCTCCGTGCAAATTAAAACCTCACTGAGATTCCACGTTTCACCTCGCAGGATAAAAATCCAAAAGATACTAGCCCAGTGTGCTCACAGGCTAGGATGAGATAGGCACTCCAATGCATTGCTGGTGGCGGTATTAACTGGGGCAGTCATGGGAGGAGGCCATAACTTGGCAATACCTGTTAATGTTTGTTACCACTGCATAGGCCCTTTGCATATATCCAAGCAAATCCGCTTCTGAAATTAAGCTACGGGTACAGCTACACATAAGTGAAATGAGGTTTCCGTGAGAACATTCATTACAGTGTCATTTTTAACAGCAAAATATAACAACTCCAATTTTCACCAATAAGAGACTAGGTAACTAAAGTATATCAAGACAATGGAATACTATGCAACTTTAAAAAATATGAAGACCCAATAGAAAAATGGGCAAAATTCATAAACAGACCACAGAAAAAGACACACAAAATATATGAAAAGATGTTCAACCTCACTTATTATAAGAGAAATGCAAATTAAAACTACACTGTGATACCATTTCTTACCTACAATAGTTGCAAAAATTTGAAAGCTTCATCACATTATCTGTCAGCAAGGCTGTTGGGAAACCAGATTGTCATATGTCACCGGTTAAGAGTGCAAAATCGTTCAGTGATGGAGAGGAATTTAACAATATCTTACAAAACTGCATGTGCTTTTACTCTGACCTAGCAATCCCACTTATAGGAATTTACCCCAAAGACATAACTACACAAATATGAAACAGATGCACAAAGTTATTTACTTGCCTTCATGAATATGCCAGAAAATGCTGAAATAAACTCAATGCCCATCAACAGGAGATCAGCCAAATAAACGACTATAAATCGACACAGTGGAAAAATTCTGCAGCCATATTAAAGAATGAGAAAAATCTTTATCTACTATGGACTCTTTCCAAAAGTATATATGATACGTGCACACACACATACACACATACACACACACACACACACACACACACACACACAGCAGAAATAAAAGCTTACACATACATGTACTTATTTCTGTAGAAAGAAACACAGAAATAAACTAGAAGCTAATGAAAATGGTTACCTATGGGATGTAGGTGGAACAGAGAAGAAAGGATTGCAATAGGGAGTAAAATTTCTAAGTAGACTTTTTTTACATAGTTTTGATGTTAAATGTAAATATTTTACATTTTCAGTAAAGAAATTTTAAAATGACAGAAAATAGTAATAAGCAAACCTAAACATGTATATTATTTTATTACTATTTTAATATACATATCATTCAGAAATAGGAACTTATTCAGGTAATTTTGAAAGTATTCTGACTATAAACCCCTAGTGAGATATAGTTTAAGGACAAAATGAACTGCAAAGAAATTCTGAACTTTACTTGATAGGTTTGTTGTAGTAACATTGGTGCTATAATTCCTAAACTTCCTTGTATATAGAAGGATAAAATAAATGAGTAATTGTATCAATATAATCGAGAATCAAGGTTCTCATTGTGGGAAAAAATAGAGATTTATAGCATTAGCAGTGTGGTGTTAGATTTAAATTGAAAGTATCAGTATGAGCTCATGATTTACATATTCCTACCTCCATGCACTTAAAGGGTTTAAAATAACGACAAGTCTCAGGAATGACAACCACATCCAGCACCCAGATTTTGGTTTCTAATTACCAGTTCTCATTTGAAGGAACTAGGGCTCTTTGAATAAACATCGGATTCCAGGATTAGGGAGGAAGAAATACAAGGTAACCCTGGAATATCTTCTATGCCAGAAAGCAAGAGAATGCCTATAAGGACATAAGAGCAAGTTTGAGTGGATTCCCACAGTCCAACTTGAAACAACAGGAGCATCAAGAGGGCTAATGATGACAACACACTGAATTTTTAAAAATTCATGTGTCCACAGTGTCATAGTTTTAGCAAAAAGGTAAGAGAATGGTGAAGCTCTTCTTTACTAAAAAAAATACTAGCTAAAAAGTGTAGAAAGAATAAATTGGAAAATCATCACTTTCCAAACACCAGTGTAATCACTGATACAGGCAAGGACCATCAATGGGTGCTAAAATCATTGGGTAAAAGGTCTTTAAGAACAAGATTTTGATATAGTCTCAACATTCCACCCCATGGATTATTTACTGAATACAAAAGGCACAGTGTACCTCTGCAATGAGGAATCTGGCAGACACTATCTTAACCAAGTCGTTACACTAAGCATCTCCGTCAAACAATTTGGCATTAGGTGCTTTACGTGATAATTGGGAAGTACATAACATCACCCATGTAGTCTTCTTGCCAAAATGTCTAATGTGAATCCAATCATGAAGGAGCAATCAGACAAATAGAGGTTTTAGGACATTCACTAGAACAACTTGCCTCAATTCTTCGAATTTGTGTATATCCTAAAAGATCCCCCTCCCAAAAAAGGCACAGGTATTTTTCTCTTTTCTAGACAAAAGATGAAATGACAACCAAATTCAACATCTGACTGGATCCTGAAATGGAAAAAGCTATACATGATATTTTTAGAAAGAAGGAGAAATTTTAATGTAGACTAGATAACACTATTGTATTAATGGTAAATTTCTTGGGTCTAATAATTTTATTATTTTAAATGAATTATTAGGAAATATATCAGGTAAAATGTCTTAAAAGTAAAGAATGAAAGATTTCTCTACGTCTTAATATTTTAAAAAGTATCTTCAAAATATTTTACATTAAAAAGGCAGTATACGCAAATATAGATTAGTGTATATAGACTCCTTGGTTTAAAAAGTGGAGGAGAGAAGATAAATGATACAATTATTTGCTTGTGAATGCACATGAAATCTGGGGAAGGATATACGAGAAATTAGTAACAGTGGTTATTTGTGGCAGGTAGCAAAGAGAAGCAGGGGACGGAACAAGGCAGAAAAGGAACAGAGGTGGGAACAAGCACATTCACTGTGTGCTTTTTAAAGTATTTGGGATCGTGAGTATGCGCAAAAAAAAAAAAGTGAGTAGTATTTTAGAAAGGAAACATGAGGGCTAATAAAGTGGAAGGAATAGATCAATGGAAGGACTTAGGATCCTTCAGGGAGAGGCCCTAACCTTCTTCTAGAGGTGTTAAAAGATGTCCTGGGTATGCAAAACACCGTCTTCTCAGACTGAGTGGGGGACAGTAGCTGTGCGGTTCAACAAGGGTTATCAAAAGTGTTTTGATTTCACATATTCTTGTCTTCTCACAACCAGCCATTCTTTCTCTAAAAATTATCTTAAAGACATAAGAAGGATGAAAAACGATTTAATTGCCAAAAATGTTCACTGCAACATTGTATTAATAGGAAAACTGAAAACCAAATATAAGCAAACAGCCTAGAAAGGCTTATTAAAATGAGTCATGGCATACTTCAAAAATACAGTCCAAGTATCACCATGACACAGAAAGCTGTTTAGGTAGCATTTTAAAATGAAAAGGGCATATACATTACATTATTTCACTTAAAATTGTATATAGGTAAGTATATAAAGGCATAGCTGTCTTTGGCTGATGAGATTGCAGGTACTTATTTTCTTCCTTCTGTTTATTTTTTTTAATTTCCTCAAAAAATAAGATTTTGTAATTAATTTTTTAATAATGAATTTATTTCTGTAAATGGGACTGGAAAGACCCTGTGCAGAAAGCTTGTAGAGAGGTACAATTCAGACACCTTTCCCACCAACTTCAAGGTTGGGAATAGACTTTCAGACCACTCAGAGTTTACGGACAGCCATCTCGTGTCTCCAGCTCCTGCAACATTTCTCAGTATAACCTGCAGGTAAGGAAGGTGGTGGGGTCGGGAGTTGGCAGGGAGAGTGGGGAGGCAGCCCACTGGCTAGGCTATAAAAACAAACCTGTCAGCCTGCCAGCAACCCCTAAGAGCAGCTCTGCACAAGAGTAGGTCAACATCTACTGGACCATGACAATGCTTCTCCCGCCTCACTAACTCCCCAGGGAATGATCACACTTGAAGGGGAAAATGTAGCTTCATCTCAACAGTGTCCCTTGCTAAGCTCCACATGTCAACTCAGACAGCACCTGAAGCTAAAAACTGCTGTAATAAACTGACAGAAGCCCATATCAGCATATCCTTGTGACTCTGGAAAGAGGGACGCTGGCTTCATGTAACGAAGCTGGAAAAAAAAAAAAATCCCAGTTTCCATCAACTTGCCGGCTGCCACGCCAGGTAACAGAATGAGGGTTACTTCCATTATTAGCACAGCACGCTAAGGAATGTAGGTTTGGAATCCAACCCAGATTTGAGGCTCCCTTTCTTTTCGAATTAGCTCTTCTACTTGGCGAACCTCTTAACCACGCAGGGCCTCAGGTTCCTCGGAGGTCTCCAGCAGAGCTTGGAGGTGAAATGAGCCATGTGTGGAGAGCTAGGTACAGAAGTTTAGCATGTGTGTGGGCGCACACATGCATAGAAGGGGCTGTGATGAACGGAAAGCAAAGTGGTGGCCAGGCTATCTCAGAGCGCCTGGCACATACTAAGTCTAATAAATAACAGCTGTTATCCTTTCTAGCGCAAAGATTAGTGAGCTAGAGTCATCCACCAACTGATCGGATAAACCAAACACAAAGACCTGAGACCCGATCACCTGTGGCTAGACTCAAAGTCTCCAAGAGGTAAGACTGGCATCTGTATCCCAAAGAAGTAAGAAGTTACTGGATTAAAAAATAATCATATCCAAGTCTCATGTATATCAGGGACATTCAGATTTGAAAAAAATCACTGGTTTTACTTTATATGGAACACAAACTAAATGGCCCAATAAAATGTTTAAGAAATTAAATGCATATTCTCTCAAACCCCTAATTTATTAGAACAGAATAAAGAAATCTGCATTCAGCAAAGGTTCTAGTGTAACTATCCTAAGCTAGGTGGCAAGTCTGGAGGACTTTTAAATCAGTATGTATTACTAAGATTTCCTATTTATCAATGAGCTACTATGTTGCCAAGCAGAGAGGCCCCTTACATCAGAAGTACGTTATTTGTGTGGGACTCATGTTGCCGCCCCTCCACATTTGACTGAGACCAAAGTTTGGCTCCATATTCCTATATATCTGCCCCCCCACTCCCCACCGAAAAAAAAAAAAAAGGGCAAGCAAAAAACCTCCAAAAGGCAAAAAAAGAATCCTGAAAGCCTTGCAAAAGGGGGAGAAACTGATCCCACCATTATTCCACATGGCCATCACCTGCTCTCCGGTCCAGAAGAGAAAAGGACTAGAGAGGGGAGAAGCTGACCATCAGCCTTCTGGAACATGTAATGTTCACCAGATTCCCCAGTGAGGGGTATTTCCCTCACAAGTGCAATTAATGGGGTATTATAGGAGAAGGCTTAAACACTTAGCCTTGCAAGAGAAAAATATTTGTTTCTCCAACTGGAAATCTTCTCAGGCAGTGGGCTTGCTAATCTGTCCTATGATCAACTGAACAGAAAGAGAATTCAAGAGGGCTGGCCAACTGGGGAGAAAGGGCAGTACTGGGAAAGCATCTCTGTTTAGTAGGATAGTAAGATGAGAGTGTAGGGAATAAAAGAACATAGAAGGCAGCTCAGCTGGAGCCACTTGTGAGCATCCTTCCACGGGGATCACTCTAAAGGCGAGAGGACCTTATTATCATGAGGCTTTGGGGCAGGCAAACATCTAGGAGAGGATGTTCTCGGGATGTTATGTCATTGGCTAGTCATGTGACTTCTCCTCCTTTCAGGTACAAGGTGGGATTACCCTAACTGCCCCATTGATGTGGAGTCTGGCCATGTGACTTGATTTGCTCCAAAAAAAAATGGTGTCTCATTGAAGAAGATGCAGTGAGTTGCTAAGGCAAGAAGACCCTGCCGCACACTCTTCCTCCTGCCACAGTGACTGTGAATACACGGAGACGCAGTCTTCAACACCCTGTCACCCTGGGGACAAGATCAGAGCCCCTACCAATCCCTGAGAGAGATGCAGCACGAGAGAGAAACAAGCCTTTATTGTTTTAGGCCAAACATGATTTCTAGGGTTGTTACCACATAATAACCTAGACTATCCTTACTGATAAAAGGGATCAGATGCAAGAGGTTCATCTGGAGTCAAACCACCAAAGAATTAACATCAAAGAATTATATAGTAATCAGGTCCTGTGCCTGAAGCTCCAGAGAGCCCATTCTGATGAGAACCCTAGAAGGAAGAGGGTTAAATAATCAGTTATATATTCAGCACCACGCCCCTCCTCAAGACACAAGCCTAGACTATGAGGGCAAAGAGGAAGAGAAAACTCCAAATCTAATATGAGATGGAAATTTTAAACTCAACTGGACTTAGTTTTAAAGCTAAAATTGATGAAAAACTATGGAATCTGCCCAAAATGTTATTAAGAGAAAGTAGCAATTAAAAATAAATAAAAATGACTCATGTTTATTTCCCAAATTGAAACTCCTCAATAAGCTGGTTGCCCATACATGTTTGGTAAACAGGAACATATGTTCATGACTGGTCTCAGAAAGCTGCAGCTGTTCACATTTGCTCTCCTTAAAACACACACACATTTCTAAAATAATTCTCAAAAAGCCATCAACATTGCCCCCAAGACAATCAATTCTAATCAACTCTACCAAGCACAGTACATGAATCCTATTACATGGCCTTCCTGCTTCTTTTAGAGATATAGTCATTTTTCTCTGCACAAAGAGTACACCCTACAGGGAGAGAGAGACAATTAGGATATCCGAAAACTGTGTCCAACAGAAGTAAGTTAGAGCTCAGCTACCACCACGGAGAGGGGTGTACACCGAATAGCCAAAGTGGGGACCACAGGCATGACAGGAAGCAGAGTCATCAACATGCAGAGGTTCCCCAACCTCCCATTCCATGTTACCCACCCTCTGCCCTCTAAAGGACAATTTTGTCTTTTTCCAGCATAGAAGTTAGGACGGTAGGAAAGCACCCAAGGAGCCAGAAGAAAGTGAGAGGTCTTTAGCCAGGAGAAAGGAAATCAAACTACATAAGAAATGGCTGGAAGAAGAGGTAGGAAGAGAAGGAGAATTTTATGGGTTGTCCTATAAAGGACTCCTGAGCAACACAGAGACCAAAAGAATAAGGAGAACATAGCCTTCGAGAACTGTAACTGTGGGTTATGAATTGGGTCTTCTCTAACATGCTTTGAAAGATAGAAGGAAAAACTGGACTTCCTTGGGAAATCCTTTGGCTGCTTGACTGTGCATCTGTGCATGGGACTTTAAACAAAGCCTTGGCTCTGTGGGGCCCCCTTTATCTGATCTTCCCAAAAGGCACAGCATAATCTGAGCAGGTGTTCTTCTCCCTGCCAGCCTCCCTGACATCTCCAACGGGATGCGATGATCCTCCCTGGGGTCCTCACAGCATCCTGTGCTCCCCTGCATTAACCTACATTGCCACGTTACGACTGTTTATTCACTAAGATTTGGCCTTGAATTTCCACACTTCTAGGCCTGGCACCACACCTAGCACACAGGTATTCAATAATTAAGATGATCTAATCTTTCTTAAACTCAAAATTTACTTGACCAAAATAATGGTAGGAATGTAATTCTTACCTGCTCCCCTTGTCCACATGACACAAACAGTTTCTTGCCTATGTAACAACATCTTTATTACCTCTACAGAGCCCTGGCTACTCTGCAGGTCAGTTTTCTGTATTATGAAAACATCTCGCATAAATA
>NW_011888855.1:8343988-8359607 GCF_000151845.1 Pteropus vampyrus
GAAGGAAAAACTGGACTTCCTTGGGAAATCCTTTGGCTGCTTGACTGTGCATCTGTGCATGGGACTTTAAACAAAGCCTTGGCTCTGTGGGGCCCCCTTTATCTGATCTTCCCAAAAGGCACAGCATAATCTGAGCAGGTGTTCTTCTCCCTGCCAGCCTCCCTGACATCTCCAACGGGATGCGATGATCCTCCCTGGGGTCCTCACAGCATCCTGTGCTCCCCTGCATTAACCTACATTGCCACGTTACGACTGTTTATTCACTAAGATTTGGCCTTGAATTTCCACACTTCTAGGCCTGGCACCACACCTAGCACACAGGTATTCAATAATTAAGATGATCTAATCTTTCTTAAACTCAAAATTTACTTGACCAAAATAATGGTAGGAATGTAATTCTTACCTGCTCCCCTTGTCCACATGACACAAACAGTTTCTTGCCTATGTAACAACATCTTTATTACCTCTACAGAGCCCTGGCTACTCTGCAGGTCAGTTTTCTGTATTATGAAAACATCTCGCATAAATACTAATTCTATGTGGAGGGGAGAAGAGTGGAGAAAAGTATGTGCCTTAAAAACTATGACCAATTAAAAGTATCTAAAAACTTACTGTAGAAGATTCGTATAGGTGTCAAGTGTCACGTTAGATAACCAGTAACACAGTAGCAAGCAAGTCAGCTCCAGGTCTATAGAAACGTCACAAAGAGAGGACAAAGGACGAGATCCAAAGAGTTGTGGAAAGGGGAGCAGAGGTGTGGCAATATGGATTTCTTCTCTTTCCTCCGCTACCTTAAGTATGCCTAAGAACGGTGGGCTTTTTGATGTAACTCAAGGCTAGAAAAGAGAAAGATACATGTTTAGCTTGGCATTACACAGGAGTTCTGCTGGCGGAAGTTATCTTCCAAGTGGGAAAGATCCTTCAGAGCAGACCAAAAAGAAGACCTTGTCTCCACACTCCTGCCATCGCCTAAGACATCCAACCTTCCCCAGGAGTGAGAGCAGACAGGGCAGATACAGGAACCCATGATGGTCATTAGAGAAGGAATTGGTGGAGCTTGAGGAGAGTGCAGAATAAAGGAGAAAAAGAAGGGTGGTCTTAAGGGTAAAAGGACATAGTGGCAATGCCCAAGGGTGTTTCCATGGGGCAGGGTGCATGGTACAACCTGTAATTCCAAACAAAGTCTTCAGATCCATGAACGGAAGCTAGAGAGAGAAACATCCAACTAGATGAGAGACATTACTATCCCCATGCCCACTACCATGGACTCGGTGTGGACTCACAGACTACTCAAACCAAAGTAAATGTTTCACCAAATATCCTACGGGAGGCTGAGTGGACTTGCTCACTTTCTTTTGGACTGTGTCCTCTTTCCTTTCCTAGGGCAAGAGAAAAGGCTCTCAGAACATCTCTGATATGTACTAAAGATCTGGTAGCCTCGAAGAGGCCAGAATTCATGAGCTAAGGTCCCAGAATGCAGGAGTTTACAACCCAATTGTGTCTCCAACAGACAAAACAAGAACTCAGTATAAGGAATATGTTTCCCAAAACAGAGTTGTGTGGCACTGGCTGTCACCGATACAGAATTCAGAGGAGTGGATCATTAAAACTTGCTGTGCAGTGTATGAACAAGAAGTGAGTCATGAGCAAGGATCACCTTGCTGGAAATAACAGCTCCTACTCGAGATGTGCAGGGAAACAAGATTCAAGAGAGAGTAACCTGCCCAGCCATCTGGAGACCGTCATTTCTTTGGGGAACAGAAATATTTTTATGTTGCATTTTCCCACTCCTCAGGGAAACAAAATCAAAGCGCAGCCAATTTACTGAGACTCGCAGGTAAATACACAACATCTCACACAAAAACTCCCTGTGGCTGTTTGTCTTGGCAAAAATAATAAAAATTACATGGTTTTTATTATATGTGATTGGCTGCAATAATGCCTCAGATTTCCTGTAGATACAAAAAATAATAATAACGTAGTTACTTGATTGATCCTCCTTTGTTTTGGTCCTGGAAAAGTCAAATATCTGGAACAAGAGGAACTTACGCCCTAGAATATGAGCTCTATGAGAGCAGAGAATTTTCTTTATGGCTGTGTCCCAGAGTCTAGGGCAGTAGCTGATATATTTATTTCTTAAATGAATGAAAGAATGGTTCATCATATGCCCCTCACTCTCAATTTCATCCACCTGGACTACACCTTGCACTAAAAAAATAATAATCATAAAAGAAGCAACCATATCCCCAGGCCAGCATTTCTCAACACTGGCCCTATTGCCATTTGTGGGAGGGAAGGAGGGCTGTCCTGTGCCTGGCAGGATGTTTAGCCACATCCCCTGGCCTCTACTCGCTAGATGCCAGTAGCAACCCTACCCTCACTCCCCAGCTGTGGCAACCAAAAATGTCTCTAGACGTTGCCGATGTCCCCTGTGGGCAAGGCCTTCCCTAGTTGAGAATCACTGCTCTAGGCCTGTAGAGAGCTCCCAGATTGCTGACAGACCCAGAGACCTGTTGTGTTTTCCACGTTGCTCACAATGCTGAAACAGCAGCCAGGGAAAACCCTTCTCCCTGCCTACTCTGAGGTGAGCGCATCAGACAGGCCTGCAGTGAGGGCGGTGGGAGGAACCATGGGGCAATGAAAATCAGGCAGATGTCTTGAACGCAAATGAGGACTGAGATGTGGGCCCAGGCCTTATCTGTATTCGACAGGAGGAACCACTTTACGGCCATGGTGTGGATGGAGCTGGTTTTTAACGATCTCCTCTCACAAGGGCATTAAAGAATCTATATGTTGTGCAGTTGCAGGGGAACCATCAGTAGCAATCTGACTTGCAATCTGACTTGGAATCTGGCTTGGAGCACCTGCTCCTGTTCCTAATTATGAATGAGCCTGGGATTCATTAACATCTCCACATCGAGTTCAAAGGGCTCTTCAGAAAACAGGCTCTGCAATGCATTCACAAGGCCAGATACAAATGTGAGAAAGGGCACCAGCTTCTGCTCCCTAACTCTGGGTGAGCTGTGGGTCTCTCTCACACCCAATTCCCTGACAGACTCAAGATGGATCAGGGAAACACATCTCCCAGTCAGGACTCCTGCACGCATCATCTCACTTGTGTAGATTCAGTAGTTGCACATTACTTGGCATGCTATGTTTCTATCACATTTTTCTTCTTTACCAAAAAGTCCCTACTAGCCAATGCTGGCAAGGGTGCAGTAAGACATACACTCTATAATTCTGGGGGTAGGGTCAGTACGATGTGGTAACATATATCAATGGTTTAAAATGCACATGTCAGTACACCATGCATTTCTCCTTCTGGGAATATATCGCAAACAAATAATTCTAACTATAGAAAGGCTCATGTGCCCAAAACATTTGTAATTATTTAGAATAAGGAAAAAATGGAAACAACCACCTGTCTATTGACAGATATTTCGGTTTTGTATATAGTAGTATATACATTCACTGGACTAATATACGCCATTAAAATGTCACTTACAAAGAAAAGCATTATATTATACTAAAATGTTTACGCTCTGTCATTAAATTAAAAAAAGGAGAGAGAGAACATCAAATCATATCAACAGCATGATGGCAACCATGAAAATAAAAACTTTGGCATTAAAAAGTCTTCTGGAAGCAAATAGACTCCAAAAAAAAATATTAACAGTGACTGTACATGGAAGGGATATGATTTATTTATGTATCTTCTAAATTCTCTTTTTAAATTGTCTATTTTTTTAATTAAGTTTATTGGAGTAACATTGGTTTAAACTGTCTATTTCTTTAAATTTGGGAAAGAATAATTTAAAGTCAAAAGAAAAATGATAAATCGATAGCCAGGGCATAAATACATCCCCTCCATATTCTCTTTATCCTGGTATTTTTTCCCGGCTTTATTGAGATATAATTGACATATAACATTGTATTAGTTTAAAATGTACAATGTGATGGTTTAATACATGTACATAATGCGAAATGATTACCAAAGTAAGGTTAACACATCCTTCCCCACATATAATTGCCATGTTGTTTTTGTTCTTATGGCAAGAACATTTAAGATCTAGTTTCTTAGCAACTTTCAAGTATAAAATACAGTATTGTCACCATGCTGTACATCAGATCCTCAGAATTTATTCATCTTATAAATAGAAGTTTGTACTTTTTGATTAACACATCCTGATTTCCCCCAAACCACCCCCGCATCTCCCCAGCAAACACTGATCCACTCTCTTTTTCTATGAATCCAGCTTTTATAGATTACCTATATAAGTGAAATTATACAATATTTGTCTTTCTCTGTCTAACTTATTTCACTTAGCATAAGGCTCTCAAGATCTATCCATATTGTTGCAAACAGCAGGGTTTCCTCCTTTTTACGGCTAAATAATATTCCATTTTCTTTATCCATTCATCTAACAAAGGACATTTAGGTTGTTTCCAAGTCTTGGCTACTGTGAACAATGCTGCAAGAAACATGGGATGCAGCTATCTCTTTGAGATAGTGATTATTTCCTTTGGATATATACCCAGACGTGGGATTGCTAGATCATATGGTAGTTTGATTTTTAATTTCTTGAGAACCCTCCATGCTGTTTTCCTAGTGGTTGTACCAATTTACATTCCCACCAGCAGTGCACAAGGGTTCCCTTTTCTTCACGTCCTTGCCAGCATTGATTTCCTGTCTTTTTGATAACAGCCATTCTAACAAGTGGGAGGTGACATCTTACGGTTTCGATATCCATTTTCCCGATAATTAGTGATGCTGAGCATCTTTTCATGTACTTGTTGGTCATGTGTATATCTTTTGAAGAAAAATGTCTATCCAGGTCCTTTGCCCATTTTTAAATCAGGTTATTTGGTTTTCTGCTGTTCAGTTGTATTAGTTGTTTCTATATTTTGGTTAATAACTCCTTATCAGATACATGGTTTGCCAATATTTTCTCCCATTCTGTAAGTTACCTTCTCATTTTTTTGATGGTTTTCTTTGCTATGTGGAAGCTTTTTGGTTTTATATAGCCCCATTCATTTATTTTTGCTTTTGTTGCTTGTGCTTTTGGTGTCATATCTAAAAAATCATTGCCAAGACCAATGTCAAAAGCTTTTGCCATATGTTTTCTTCTAGGAGTTTTATGGATTCAGGTTTTACATTTAAGTCCTTAATCCATTTCAAGTTAATTTTGTTAGTGGTGTAAGAAGGGGTCCAATTTCATCCTTTTGTATGTGAATACCCAGTTTTCCAAACACCACTTACTGTAAAGACTATCCTTTCCCCTCACTGAATTACTCTAGTTTATCTTTGTCTATAGAACTTATCACAGTTGTATCTTAATCTCCATATTATTTTTCTCCCCCAACTAGAACTCCATAAGGCTCCATAAGAGTAGGCAAGTGCCTGTTATGTAACAGGTGCTCAATTAATACATTTTGTTGAATTGAATGTACAAATGAGACTGTAGGGTTTTTTCCCCTCAATCAGTAAAACAAAAATGTTGTTCCCAGTGAACTTTCATACACGTGTGGTGAGACAGTAATTGGCACAACCACATGGGAAAACCAGTCACATCTCTGAAAGCTGAACATTCGCCTATCTTATGACCAGTTAATTCTACATGTAGGTGTGCACCAGAAAAATGCATACATAGATTCACCAAGAGACATGCCTAAGAAGTGCCTTTATGTAATAGCCAAAACCAAGAAACTATCCAAATGTCCTTCAATAACAGAACAGGTAAATACATTATGGCATAGTCACACAGCAATGAACATGAGCAAACTACAGCCAAACACAACAATGTATCACAAATTTGATATTGAACAAAAGAAGCCAGACCAAAAACGCAAACAAAAAATCCTTATGATTCCATTATAAAAGTACAAAGGCGGCAAAAGTAATCTATAGTGGTAGAAGTCAGGGGAGTTTTCACCTGGGAGGGGGACAGGTAGTGACTGCAAGGGGCACAGAACAGACTTCTCAAATGCTGATAATATTCTGTCTTGGTCTGCTTGCTGGCTATATGGGTGTGTTTACTTTGCGAAAGTGCACCAAGGGTCCCTTAATGATTGGTACCCTTTGCTCTATGAATGTTCTACTCCAACAAAACGTACTCCCCACCAACCCAGGGCTGCTGAAGACAGGGAATCTTTTCTGATTATCTATCCACTTGGTACAAACCTTGACCTAGAGCCCTGACAAGGCTAAACTCACCACATTTCGGCATTCATACGCATCAAGTCCTATCTCAATTGTACAGACCAGCACCCTCCTGTTGGCAGTGTCTGGGTCTCTAAACTCCATCATAATAGCCAAGGCCACCCATGTACATCAGTAAGAGTAGAGGTAAGCTGAAGTGGCTTGACCTCCAGACAGATTCAGAGATGAATGCTCATGCAACTTTCCCACAGAGACATGGCTCAGGTCACAGTGCCTCTGGCTGTCCAGCTTGCAAGGACTGCTCTGGTTCTTTTGTAGATCAGGCCTTTTCCTTTGCAAAGTAACCCTCAACAGGTCCCTGACCAACAAACACCCCTTCTTCTTCACTTTGTCTCAGACAAGAAGCCCATAGACTCCAGAGGACAGGAAACAGGTTTGTTTTTCTCCCTGCTGCCTCCGAAATGGCCAGCACAGTACCCGGTACATAGTAGCCTAGCCAATAAGTATCTGCAGTATCAATGTGTGAATACGTGAACAAACAAACATAACCAACCTGTGTACCAGGATCTGGATACTAGTATGGCAAGGATCTAGGTCCAGAATGACCATAGAAAGAAAAAATATATTTTTGAAAACACATACATCTTTCTGAGGAAAAAGTTTTAAACCACCAATCCGGTTATATAAAAATCACACAATTTATCTAACACCAGTAAAAACAGCATGCTTTTATCTTCACCATGGACAGCAATTTTATTCTCTCACTCATTGAAGGTGACAAAGGCCTTATTCAAGATGGCTAGTCAAAGGTCACAGACCAGGTCCAGAGTCATGGCAGCACTAGCTGGCTCAGATGGAAGTGATGCCTTGGCCAAATAAAAGTGCTGGACACCAATGAACCAAGCCCACCAAACTCACAAAGGAACCAGCATGTCCAATGAACATAGAAAAATATGGAAATATCCCATTATCCCTTAACAATGGGGTATGGAAAAATCGCATAGCCATATAAATCTGTTCATATCCAGCCCTTATCCCTCAGACCTTATCTGTGCTTCCATCTGTCACCTCCACACCCAAGGGAATCCTCCTATGAAAGTAAACATTCTTTATTACATGTACCATTCCTCATCTACTTCAGGCTTTTAGCATTACTTAGGCTTCAATACTCACTTCTCTACAAACTAAAGCCAGCATCAGAGTCAATTTCCTTCAGTTCATCTGTGCACAAAGCATGTCAGTTCAGCTAGAGAAGTCAGACCAGTGTTGGCCCCTTTGGAGACAGGAATAGTTGTTGAGATGATCTCCTAGGACTTTGTCACGTAGAATGTCCCATATCAGTTCCACTCTGCTCACGTGCACAAGCGTCTCTTAATGCCCTAGAAGCCGAGGAAGAACCAAATGTTCTTCTACTCCAGGAGAACCTCATGATAATGGCTGCTGCCGAGACCCATGCAGATACAGACACTAGAAAGCAAGAACTTCCTTTCTACTGATGGCAATGGTAGCCTTGTTGGCACAAGGAAAAAAATAATGCACTCATGATAATTTACTGCAAGACAAAATGTTCATTTTGTCTAAAATTTTATTTCTCATTGGAGCTAATGGTGTTGGCTATTTGGGATGAATAATAATTTTCCAGGATTTTTCTGAAAATACAATCTGAGAACTACCTGTGTCAGAATTACCTGGACTTATACAGGTTCCTAGGTGCCACTCTTGACCTATTGAAGATTATGCTTGGTACTAGGAGGCTGAAACCCACATTTAAACAAGCCCCAACAGTGATTTTTCAAGATTATAAAGACGTAAGTCTGAGAACCATTACTCTAACACCTCGCTCTGCACATCTTCCCTTTTTGCCTTGGCCATGGCCAGTCATCTCAATTTGGCCTAGCCACTGTCAGAACTGAATTAAGAGTGATTCCATCTACATAGTGGAACAGAAAAGGTAGAGCAGAAATAGAAAAGTGGAGGCTTCTGCTCTCAGCATATTTGTTTTCTCTGTGTTTTATCTGTGTATTTTATCGGTGAGCGAAGATTGCCTGGAACACCTGCAGTAAGTTCTGCTTCCCTATTCCAATCACAGGCACCAACGGACTTCACATAAATGTCTGCTCACCCTCCACATAATTATACTGCGGAATGTTGGCAGTGCCCTCTGTAGTGTGACGTGTCACAGATCACACAGGAAGAGTTTGCAAATTATAACAAATACTTGTATAATATGTCCTTCCTTCCTCCCTTCCCCACTGGGCCAAAGAAAAGTCCTTTTTAAAGGATCAAGGGAGAGCATCATCTGAGGGACCTATTTGCATAGTATCATAAGAAAAGCAACCCAATCAAGTTAATTTGGACATTAGCGTTATCCCTCCAGTAGAATCTCCAATAATTCACATCACGAGTTTGTGAATGCACCTTTCCTCCTCCCTCCCAAAAAGAGCATTATCCTAGTATCTGTCAAAGTAAAGTTGGGAGGACCCAGACCCAGGAGCCATGAAATGTCACATACTATTCAGCAATCTGACATGGTACCGAAGGAACTGAATGCATGTTGTCTCTCACCCTAAACTGTGACCCTTGAAGGTGGAAATCCTGGTTTTCATCTTTAGCTTCCAAGCCTGGTATCAGCAATGGTAGTGGGGAAACAGGCATGGGGAGGAGAGCAAGGAGCAGCTCATATATACCAGTTTCATTTTTGAAAGATAAACTTCACATATCATTACTTTATCCAAGAAATTCTATGGTACCCTTATTTCCAAACAGCAATGGGACTTGTAGGAGCTCTGCAGCCCAGGACACTTGACCACAGAGGAAAGGAGAAACTCATGGGCCACAAACACTAGAGGGGTAGGAAGTATTTTTTTTGAAAGAGGAACTCAAGGCAAGCAATATTTACACAACAAAGATGGCTACAGAAGACCACACAGAGACACAAAGAGGGAAGACAAAAGAACAGGCCATCCTTCCACGTAAGAACATACCCTATCTGTGTACCTCACTTGTCGCAGGTGACTCATTTCGCTGCCCCCAAAACGTGTGTTAAACTGAAAATGTGCAAACCATGTTCTTAAATAAACTGGCAGAGGTCTTTCCCACTTTGAGATGTTTGGACCAGCACTTTGCACTCACTGCCTCGAAGACAAGTGCCTCCTCTCCTCGCCTGGTTCACTCCTGTCATCCGACATAGCTCAGCTGCAATGTCTTTCCCAGGGAGCCATTCCTGGACCAAAAACATTCATTAGCCCCTTCCCTTCCCATTCTTTGAACATTTGTACCTCTACCTTGTAGCACTTTTCTGAATGATTACTCGTGATTGTTTATCTGTCTGCCACCGTAGAGCCTAAACATCAGGAGGATAGAAACCTCACCTGTCTTCTCCACCACCACCAAGGCCTGGCACACAGCTGGCCTATGGGGAACATTTCTGTATCAACAAACCATCATGACCTGTGTTAACTACCTCTTGGTGTTTGAATTTTCCTGAACCATGGCTAACCTGCAGTGAATTATAGGTCCTCTGATGGCTTGTAATGATCTGGAACTGAGGAGCTGGGCCTGTGATAGAAGGAACAAAGGCCTGGCCAGTCTTCCTAAGTACTTTTCTATTGATTCTAAAGCCAACAAAAAACATTTGCTAGACCCCATGAACAGTGAAGCAGAAAAGACAGCCTGGGACCACTCTGTGGGACAAGATGAAGTTTTTACCTTTTGAGGTGGGCTGGAGGCACCTGGATCAGAGCTTAGCATTAAAAGTGAAGCCAGTTAGGGCTTAGTCAACATAACAGGGCTCCCTGGGGAGTTCTTCACATAACTAGGGTTTTAGGCACAGCTGGGCACAAACCACCTCTCAAAATTCATAATGGGAGTTGCCAGTTTCAGGAGAGGTCCAGTGATAATGTGAAATATGAAGAGAAAGATTTCTGTGCCAGGAGCTGCAACTGGAAAATGATAGACTGGACCATATGGAACCTCACATGGCCTCCCAGACTGGCAAAGAATGGCGTGAAAATAAGCTCAAGGATAGCAAGTTTCCCCAACATTTCTCTAAGACATGAGACAGAAAGCAATGTCTTCAGCTGTGTGCCAACAACCCACCCACGCTCACAGAGCAGAAGTTAAGAGAAGTTGAATCTCAGAAGCAAATTATAATAACAGGAATGCCAGCCACTGAAAGACCATGAGCACCTACTTTGATGAGCTCACTCAGTCCTCCTCAAAACCCCACAAAGTAGGTAGCATCACTCCAGTTTTACGGATGAGGAAACTGGCAAGACTGGAATGTGAACTCTGGTTAAAAGTGGGCCCTTGACTGTGACGTGACTCAGCCTCAAGAGCTTTGAGTATCTGGTTTCAAATATATTGAGTAAATGAATAAGAAATGCCTTATTATAAAATATTCAATTACTAGCATTACTTTGTCTCCTCTAGCAAGATAAAATAGTTGAGCTAACGATTAGGTCCCCCTCCTCTAGGGGAGTATTACAGGTGCAATGATCCATTTAGGATCGCTTCTTGCCTTTGAAAATAATCTTATCAACATATAGGGGAGTGTACATCCTCTCAGCAACCTAATTCAGCTGAAGTACTGTGGGGTCAGTGTTTGAGGAGGACCAGGAGAAGCAGGGGAACTCAGCCTGGGAAGGTCAGCTGGGACAAGATGCTCTGCCGTCCTTGCCAGTCAAGAACTAGGTTTTCCCTGGCAAGGGCAAACTGAAGGTAAGGACCGAAAACTCAAAAATGGTCTTAGGCCTACCAACTTTCAAACTGTCCTTTTATAATGATTCCTGTGAAATAATTATTTCTATCAGTGGTCACCTCAAACAGGGGATTTAAGAGAGTGGGTTCATTAAAGAGAGCCAGGATCACAAACTCATTTAAGTCTCCTTGAACCTGTTTAATCAAAATGATTTTCTGCTACTCTCTATTACAAACCGAGTTTCTGTGGTGACAGATTAATGACTGATCCACTAAGCCATACCACATCTCTTGTCACCAACCCCCCCATCTGAGCCAGCCACTATTCTATCAATAAGCCCCACTTGCCCTTGAAACTCATTATAGCTGAGCTGTTAAGATCAAATGAGTAGATCAGATGCTCACTGACACTCCAGTTCTGCTACAGAGACCACCAAATCCCACAGAATGTGCACCAGAAGGAAAAAGAATGTGGGCTGGTCCTTGTAGTCTCATTAGAATTACAAACTCAGGTCACTCGTAGTGAAATAAATGTCAGGCAAGGCAACACTTCTGATTCTTTGGGCCTGCTAAAGGTAATTATCCTGGAATTAAATGTCAGGGCTAATTTCATGTGTGCAAAAGAAAGAAAATGTTATGTTTGATGTAAGCAACATTATTTTAATTAAATGAGACGCTAATTATTAGCAGAACATAAGCCCTGATGTGACCCTTCCAATAAACTGTGTCTACTGGCTTCCCATTCTACTTTGTCTCAACCTAAGGTTCTTCATTGATTGCCACCAGACATAAAGCAGGAAAGACCTGCAATGTGATATCAGTGGAGGCCCACACCCAAAATCCACTCCACGCTTGACTGGCTGCCGTGCATAGGGAGCGTATAAAATTGGACTGCCTGGTTCCAGTCTAGGCTCCTCCACAGCCCAGCTCTGTAACTCTGGGCAAGAGACAACCTCCCAGCAAATTGGGGAGAATAACTGTATTTCTCTCCTAGGATTATTATGAATTAAGCCAATTAATATATATAAAGTACCTTAAACAATACCTGGCACACTAAGTGCTTCATTAATGTTAGGTGTTATATAACTAGAACATATGAACTTTATAAGAAAAAAAAAAACACTTATTTTTTTAAAAAAGACAAAACAGAATAAATAAGGAAGAAACATGTGATGGCACAAGAATTTCATCGAGGAGACAAGAGGTTACCTGAGTAAAGAGATCACATTATTTATCTTGCTCAGCCTTATAGCCAACTGCGCTAGCACATGGTAGACAGTCAAATATTTATTGGAATAAATGAACGTACAAATGAATGTAAGAATAAACAGAGAAAATTTTCCTTACAGGAATGGTTATGGAAAGCCAAATAAGATTCAGAAAAAAAAAATCAGGAAAACGGCTATGGCATCTTGACCCCTCAACCTCAAACCACAGAAAAGTTAAACGCATGACAGTTTGAAGTAGGAAATTATTGTACAACTTAATACAAACATCTGTCCTTCTTTATCTTCTCCTTCTTAATAATGTACTTGTGCAAAAGTCTGGGTCTCCATCTGGCCCAACCATCCCAATTACTAGTCTTTATAAAAAGAATGATGAGCTATGTAATTGGAAAATTATATTAATTAAAAAAAAAAAAGAACAATGACCAATCCAATACATCTTAGGAGCAAACATCTCCTAACATCTGAATTTTATGTTTCTTCTGGATCCATCACTCCAGGTAACAAGACATGGAGAAGTTCTGAAATTTTTACTTCCGGGAAAAAAGAGATAGCCAGTATTTGTGTACCTAGAGCAAGAGGACCGCTTCAAAGTGCTAAGTCCACGGTATCAGGTCATCTCTGGCAATGTTACAGCACACTCAACAGGCAGGGGAACATGGAAAACACAGCCTGCCATAATTTCTATTTCAAAGTTAGCCCAATAACACCACCAGTAGGCATCATCAACTTTCTAAAGGGAGTCCCTAGTTTTCAGTTTCACAAGTTCAAAAATCACTTCTAAATCTCTCTTCCAACTGCAAAAGAACTGATAAGCATCATAACAACAATCTCAGGGCAGTCTTTCAAAGTCATCAGTGACTTCAACAAAACAACTAAAACAATGGCAGAGAAGCTGAGTTCTGTCCACCTTAAGCAAGGCCTGGCTCAATGAAAACTATCAGGCTGGCTGAGCAACTGTACTAGTGGGGGCTTTGTCCATTGTCCAGTGAACAGCTGATTTCTATACGAAGCAACCTTTCAATCCCTGGTCGCGGAGGACTGAGGCTTTGCAGTTATTCCAAGTAAATTACCCAAATGAAGACACTTGGAGTTGGCCTAAAAGATTATCTAGTTTGAGTTGTTCAACACCTGAAAAAGGTTAATGGCATTAAACTATGTCTGAGCCACAGCTAGCACCAGAAGACCCCATGAAGCATATAAACTGATTGATGATTGAAGATCTTTGGGATTTTTTAAACATTTTTAGATGTTTTTAGTGATATAATGAGTTAAATTATTTTAAAAGAAATGATATTGCTTAAAATATTAGTTTCATACCTAAAATTGCTCCAGGAACAGAAAAGTAGCACATTTGAACAGAGCAGCTTTTCTCTTTTTGTTACATTTTGGACACTTTTACAATATTTAAGGTGGTATTTCTTAAACATCATAAGAATTACCTAGAATGTTTGTTTAAAATATAGATTTCCAGTACCTATCCCAGAAATGTGGAATCATAATTCCCAGGGGAAGGGGCTGGGTGCTGTCATTTTACAAACATCCCCAGTAAGCTTCATGATCAGTCAGGTTTGGAAAATACTGACCCAAGGATAAAAAAAAAAAAAAAATCACCATTTGCAAGAAAGATGAGAAATGAAGAAAAGCCCAATTTTTAAAATTTAAAGATGGGAAATAAGAATAATTTCATGATTATGGTACATTGAGGCTAGAACCCCTTGAACAGGCACGAAAACACAGAAAACCTTTCCGCTCGGCCAAAGACCACAGCTGTTCTCAATTTGACCCAGCTGCCATGTGAACCAAGCTGTAGGCAAAGGGGCCCCTTCTCTACACCTGGCCAAATCCGCCTATCTCTAGTATCTGCCTTGTTCCTCAACTCTAAAATGTAATGATAAACAAAAAAAGCAAAATGACTTCTATTCTATGTGAGTCCACGAATAGAAGCCTCTTTAGAACATCTTTTTTCAGTCATAAGCAAAGGTAATCAGTGCAGGGCTCCTCAGAGCTGATCAGAAAGGGGATTGAAGACGGTTATAACAGGGCAGGTCAGATATAGGGCAGGGGAGGGCAAGGAGAATATCTGCTGCAAAATTAAGACACTCCTCCAATAACTATAGAGGCTTAATGAAAGTATCTGAAAACCCCTTTCAAAGAGAAACAGCCCACAGTCAACTAGAAGGACAGGGGAAGAAACAGAGAGGAGACAGAAGTAAATCCCCACCCAAGGCTATGGTTGCACCTGCTCCTCTGGAGTGGGACCTGAAGAGATGCTCTTTATAAAGTACAAGAAAACATCTAGATTCATTAAAATCCTCAGACTTTCCTTCTACAAGGGCTGGAGATACCTGGAATGAGGCTGACTTAAGGAGGTGACTGTCACACATCTCCCACCTCCAAGAGCCCTGTGACAAGAACAGGGCCTAAACGGTACTGGTCTCTCTCAATGGCAGGAATTCCTAGTGTTAAGTATCACAAAACTTCCTTCCTACTCCCCTAGAGGCACCTGGCCCCAGCCACTGGGGGCAGCCTGTGAAAGAACTGGCAGCAGCTCTCACAGCACAGAGGGGATGCCATCTTGCTGGAAACACTGCGCCAGGTTCGTCTTGCCCGACATCCTGTTGGGCTTATCTGGGCAGTAGCATACAGCTTTGGAGCAGAAACAGGTAGAAGATGTGCCCCTGGGTGCCCAGGAATAGCTTTCTCCCCTGCCGGGGCTCCCAAAAGGAGCAAACTTCTGCCACTGGGCTTCTCTTCAGCGTTCGGATCTAACTGCATGAGCTGCCTCTTTTTCCCTTCCTCTAAAGACGCCAAAAGTCAAACCCACCACACTCCCTTCTCCCATCATTTTATCAGGCCCGTTGCCATGACCCTCCAAACCTCCTATAATACCTGGTTCCCTAATAAACCTAACCTCTACAGCAGAGATTTTTCTGGCATACCCTAGAGATAGTCCCAATCACTGCTGCCCCAGGGAGGTTCTTTGGGGGGCTTGGCAAAGTCAACCACCACCAATTGGAAAACTCAAAAGCGTAAGGAGCCTCCCTCCACAGCAGCTGCTGTTCATACCATGTGTGGTGCAGTCACCTCCCCCAGTCCTACACACACCTAAGACCGCAGGTAACAGGCACAGAGCATCAAGCCTTCAAAGTTCTCTTTAAAGTTCTTCTCAGGCAAGACGCAGCCAGGAACCCGGAACCAACAAGCTGCCCTGAGCGGTCTGCACCAGTCCACTCCCCGCCCTGCTTCAAAGGCCCCTCTTCAGAGGCTCGCCTGCCCGCAGGCCCGGGCGGCGGCGGTACTCACGTCTCGAAAGCGGTTCCAGTACTTGTCCCGGTCGTACTGGGAGACGGTGCTCAGCCACTGGTCATTGTCTAGGAAATTGCCGTTGTTGGGCTCCGCGGCTCCGGCGAGCGCTTCCAGGTGCCGGCTCTCCACCTGCAGGAAGCACCACGCCGCGGCGGCCGCCGCGAGCACGGCGATCGCTGGCATCTGCGGGGCAGGCAGGGGGTACGCAGGGCGGTGAGCCGGGGGG
>NW_011888855.1:8360897-8378353 GCF_000151845.1 Pteropus vampyrus
GGTAAAGAGGAAAGATAGAGCAGGCTTCAGGGACAGGACACAGAAGCGGCAGGCTGGCCTTACCCTCCATCCCACTCTCGCTTTCCAAATCCTCAGCTATGTCTGGTCAAATAGGGCTGGAAAGGAATTAATGCAGTCCCTCTATCAACGTACAGGTGACACTTACCTGCTGCCTTTCTCTTGTACCACCGCACCTCATTCTCTAGACACCTGAGTATTCTTTTAGAACAAGTCTAACACACTAAACCTTCTCCCCTCAGCACACACTTAAAACTCTCATATTGCTTTCCTGATAGAGAGCAAATCCCGTGGCAGGAGCCCGCAGGCCTGCACACCTGGCCCCTGCCTGTCTCTGCTGCTGCCTGTCATGCCTCTCCCTCCTCCTTCCCTGACTTCCTGGACAGGCTGGTCTTGGTGTGGACTCCAGTGGAGATGGGCTCCCTCCAGCACTGCACGTTCACTTCTGCTGGGCCACTGTCCACACCCACCCCCAACACAGGCCTCATTAATTCTCCTTTAGTTTATTTATCTGGATCTCTTCAGAGTAACTCTTGTGGAACCTGTGGACCACACCAGGACCCTGATGACACTCTCCTAGAGAACACAACGCTTCCCCAGCTGTAAGCTCACTGCACTTGAAATCACTTACTCCACGTCTGTGCTACCTGGCTGGAGCTCTGTGAGGGCAGAAGCCACGTCTGGCCTGTTCTCCACTTATCCCAGTGCCCAGGTCCAAGCTTCTGACACAAAGCAAGTGCTCAGAAAATATCTGATGAATGAATGAATGACTAGCACCCAATCATGGTCTGGAACCACACTTCTCAGCCAACATGCCCCAACATGTGTGATGCAGTTTGTTGTAAGTTGTACTGTACGTAATTTGGTTGTGTGTAGTTTAATGTGTAGAAATTGGATTATGATTTTTCCTAAAAAGTAGCAGATGCTTATCCTGACATTACTCTGACTGATTTACATTCCTGGAAGCATTCTTGAAAGGAAGAGAAAGGAGTGGAGTCACAGCTATATGTTGGGGATTACATGTCATCCATGGTTTATTATCATGGGAATATTTTAAGTGTTTCAATGTCATGTCCTGGGTATATTAGAGCAGGAGAGAGGTTTAGAAATGATGGAGAGAACACTTTTTACTTTCATAGAAACCCAAGGAAACAGCTACTTCCCCATTTCCCTGTCCAGTTTGATGGCAAAACTCCAAACAGTTGTCCCCAGATGTCAATTCAGCCTCCTCAGCTCCAATTCATTCTTCCACGCATTCTAATCTGCCTTTCATCCTCACTGAATAATGAAATGATTTATCACCATCAGCAACATCCTCAAAGTCACCAAACCGAGTGGGCAACCCTCACTTCTCCCCTAGTAAGCATCTAAGAAGTTACTGTAGGCTCCTGTGGCACCATTCCTCCTGGCTTTCCTGCTCCCCACTGGTCATTCCCACTTACATACCAGAGCTTCTCTGGGCACAGGCCTAGGCCCTCTGCTCTTTCTATCTAAACCATTTCCCACGGTGCTCACATCCAGTCCTGTGCTGAGATTCTCTAGTTGAATTTCCAGCTCACAGTATCTGATGACTGCCAACCACACATCCAACTTCATACCTGACGTCTCCTCCATATGCCCCACGGGTATACCAAATTTTACCGGGTCAAAACAGAAGTCTAGATTTCCCTCCACAAACCTGTGCTCTGAGTCATCCCTATTCCAGTAACTATATCTCCATCCATGTGGAGATGCTAAAGCCAGAAACCTATGAGTCGCCTTCAATCTCTTGATTTCCTTTGCCCCTCACTGCCGGTCTAAGAGGAAGCCAATCCATTCCATTTCCGAACACCCCTCCAGTCTATCCACTTCACTCCACCTCCACTGGCACCACCAGTTCCACCTGACTATCACTTCTTACCTGGAGGACTACAGTGACTTCTTGGTTAGTTTCCTTGATTCTTTCTTTTCACCTCCAACTCATTAACCACTCAGGGGTCAGAGCTATCTTTTTGGAACAGAAATCATTCCTTTGCATAAAACCTTAACCTTTCAATGGCTCACCGTGACACTAAAACAAAATTCCAAATGCCTTCTCATGGCTGGGAGAGCCCTGAATCACCTGGCCCCTCCCTGCTTCATTCTTGGGATTGTCACCACACTCCTGGTCACGGTTTTGCACATACGCCAAGCATGTTCTCACCTCATGTTCCTCTGCGCTGGCTGGGCCCTCTGCCTGGAACGACCCTCTTTCTGCTCTTCACAGCTTAGCTCATATCTCCGCTCCAGTATCACCACTTCGCCGAAGCCTTCCCTGACCACCCCATCTAAAATGGGCCCTCCTACTTCCAGCCACACCTCCACTCTATCCCTACACCCGGTTGTTTCCTTAAGAATATTTTGTTCTTTGGTCTCTCTCTTCCCCAATTTGAATATTCATTCCAGAAGGGCAAACATATTGCCTTTTTCACTCCTGTAGCCCCAGGTTTATCTCAGAGCCTAACATTCAATGGACACTCAAAAAATATTTATACAGTGATTGAATGAATGAACGAAGGAAATTCCATAATCTTTAATGCATTCCAAAGTGTGAAAACTCCATCTGGAGACATTTCCTTTGGTCGCCCTTAAATCCCTTGTTCTGCAGATCCAAGCTTTGCTTTTCTGGCAGGGCCTGTCCCCTTAATCAGAGGGCATCTGCTCTTGGCCAAGCTCCAACCTCACAACTGGAATCTTCCCTATAGCCACCTACCAAGGTGGAAAGAGCAGCCAGAGCACAATGGGCAGGTGTGGGGGTGCTGGATCTGGCCTGAGCAGAGAAAGAACGTAACCTTGGAACAGGGGCAAGGAGGCTGGAAGCTGGAGACTTGCCATCAGCTCAGCCAGCACTAGAGGGAAGAAATGTCAGATTTATTTGGCTACGGGAAACACCCAGGACCAAAATCAATACTGAGCCTTGGGGCTGTATTTCTGCTTTTCATTGGCTTATGCACAACTATAATAACTCCTTGTTTTAACATAGTTCTTATTTCCAAAGAGCCCCACATGTTTTATCTTTGGTTTAATGGATCCTCAAACATGAAGCATTGGGTAGTCTGAAACAGACAAAACTATCACCGTTTTATGCTGAGAACAAGGGAGCACAGAAAGGTTAGATGAATTGCTGAAGGTCACAGGAAGAAAGAAAGATGAATCTAGTAGTGGGAAGTTCCAGGTGTAACCCCCCACTTCATGAGGCTGTCCTGGCTAGAATGAGCTTCACCCATGGGGCTCCATCTGATAAAAGAGGTGCTTATAATACTTACCTTGTCATTCTATTTTTAGCTGCAAACTCATATATCTATCCCCTACATGGCATCTCCATTTGGCCGTCTCACTGGCACTTTGAATTCTGTGTGTCCAAAACTGAATACTTGAGCTGCATCCCCCAGCCAAACCTGCTCCCCTTCCCATGTCCCCACCTCAGGAAGACAACCACCACAACCACCCCAAATGCTAGTGTCATTCTGACCTCCTCTCAGCCCCCACTTTCAATGAATCGCCCATATGTCAAAACTACCTTTGCAATATTTCCAATTCCAATCACTTTTCCCCACTGCTATACCTCTAGAGTCCCTTCCCACCATCTTTCACCTTCACTCTACAAAGGCCCTTACAAGGGTCCCTGGCTCTGGGCTGGCCATTCATTCTCCATACAGGCACCAGAGTGGTCCTCTCTCAGTGTAAGTGTAATCACTCCTCTCTTCTTACTGACCATCCCGTGCTCTCAGGATAAAGATCAGATACCTCGCTATGACTACCTGTGCACCCTGCAAAGTTCTGGGGCTGCCAACAACCTCTGTACCACACATCCCTTCCTACCCTCTCTTATCACCTGCCCCATCCACATCAGGGCCTTTTTGTGGAGGCTACCTACAGCCTGAATACTCTCCTCCCTTCCTACCCTTCTTCTGGCTATCCCCAACTCACTCTTCAGGTCAAAGCTTCACTCCAAGTCCTCAGAAAAGGCTCTCCTGACCCAGACAACCTCATGGCACTCATCACAGCTGCATAATATCTATCTCCCTCCAGACATGCTGGGCAGAAGGCCAGGGTCCAGGTGTGTGTCTCTCTGGTTTGCTGCTGAACCCATAGTGCTTAAAAAGGCATCTGGTACATAGTAGGTACACAATAAATATTAAGTAAATTCATGAATGCTCATGGCTTAATACATTTATTTCCTTCCCGTCTTAGAAGCAAAAGACTCCCAGGTTTATGTTGATATCTTAACCCCAAGACAATCCGAATGGAAAGTGGGATGACATGACCTCCCCACTCCCAGGCTGTTCTGAAGGTTTGAGGGTGATGCTGCACTTATCCTGGCCCCAAGAAGAAGAAAAATGAAATAGATGCATTTCTTGGCACCACTGAAAACAGCTCACATAGCAGGGCCTGTAACTTTTACCAACACATCGATTTCACCTATTGATTATATGTATTCAGCAAAGCCAGGCTCACTCCATCTCCCCACATCCCCCACTGCCATCTCCACCCCACGCAGATACCTTTTTGCATTCTACCCCCCATGCAGAGCCATGGCAAATGGGTGACCCAGCTTAGGAAGAATTGATTTTAAGCAAATGAATACTTCACAAGTAAATAAAAATAACCATCGGAAAGTCCTAACGGCCAAGTAATTACCCAGGGACAGAGCAGAGGGAGCCAAATTCCTAACCACAGAGAAAAAAAGTCATGAGAGTGACAATACTAGTAACATTTGCTGACATGCACAGAGCACTTACGATGTGTCAGATACCGCAGTCCTGTTATCTAACGTAATCCTCACAACAACCCCCTATGAAGAAAGCTCTGAGACAGGCCCCATTTCACAGACAAAAACACTGAGTCTCAGAGTTGTGTTATCACTCATCCAGGATCCCTCAGGGAGTAAATGAAAGAGCCAGGATTGAACCCAACACTTCCCGATGTCAAAAGTCCCACTATAACCCACCACGGCACTCAACCCCACCGCTGCCATCTCCCTAGCTGCCCTCTGTGATTCCCTCACTTCCGACACTAAATTTTACACAGTGAAAAGTCATGTTTTGATATAAATGAGCTATAACTATGAGCTAGTTATAGCTCATTTATACATGATATATGTTGTTCTCATGAATGGAATATATGTCTATTCCCATGTATGGAATGTATGGTCTAGTTGGCAAGATGTTAAACGGGAAATTATACTAATTATTTATAATTGTGACTATAGATGCTTCAAAAGGCACTGACAACTGTGACTCATTGAACATGGTACCGAAGGACTTAATATGACCCAGGGTCCTTGATGATGATGCTATAACATTGCCATCATAAGGTGTAAAGTAGTATTTGGCTGCCAAGGGCCACACATTTGGTCCTCACCCAGGAATAGTGAGGCCCTCTCTACCTCTAAGAGGGATGGCTGGTAAAATGAGGTCTTGACCCACCTCTGTGTGTCTCTGGGTAAAATCTAAATGGCCAGGAATCACGGGTTAGAGACTTCCAGGGACTGATGTATTTATGAAAAGTCACTGGGGATGGGAAAAAGGGGGCTTTTTTGCCCTGGGGAAAGCAACCTCAGAATCTCCAGTTAACCATTCAACAATCTGCCACAGAGCAGACCCTTTGTGCCAGGCTCGATGATGCTAGGGACACAACCAGGGAATGGGACAGATATAGCCCCTGTCCTCATGGAGCTTATTCAGGCAGGGAAGACCTCAACGTCTGTGTACACAACTGAGACAAACTTGCTTGGCCCAGCTAGAAATAATATCTCTTTGTTTCATTCTTCTGTGCTCCTCCAGGTTCCAAAAGAATTCTGACATCCTTCTACCTGAAACATCCTCTCAATTCCCTAGTGGCTAAAACAACCCCTAGGGTTTGTAAGACACTGTCGGCTATCAGATGTATCCCATTTCAGAGAATTTAAAATAGTCTGCACCTTAGAATCAACAAAACAGTATAATGCCTATCTCACAGGGTTATCAAGAAGATTAAACAAGTTTATATTTATAATGTGCTTAGAACAGTGTCTTACACATAATAATGCTATATAAGTGCTTGTTCGCTAAATTAAAGGTTGCTCACCCAACTCAAGAACTAAATGCCTCAGTCCTCCCACTTCATGGTTAAGAACTCTGAGGTTGGGAGAGGTTAGATGGCTTGCTCAGGATTATAAGGGATCTGGACCCAGGCATCTTGGCTCCTGAATCCATGTCTATACCTTGATGCGGGGCTGCCTCACTCTTGTCCCCTTAAGCTATGCTCTGAGATGAAAAATTGGAAGATACCTGTTCTCTGCTGAGTAACAAGCCCTCAGAAACTTTAGGACAATTTTATTTTCCTCTCCCAGAAAAGCCACCCAAGCTCCTCTTCTTTTTCTCATTAGCTAGGTGTTCATTTAAAGAAGAGAAATGTACCTACATGTTGGCATCAGCCTGCACACACATTGCAAAGATTGAAAATAGGCTGACAGAAGCCTCCTTCCCCCTCAGGGTCAACATTAGATATCTGCCTTTAGAAGGGTTTCAGTTTGGGGATGATGAAGGATCATATTTTGGAAAGACAAAGGCTGGGGATGAGGGTCAACAGAGGACTTGACTGTGTCTCCAGAGAGCAAGGCTGCTCAGAGAGGCCCCAACTCAGCAAGGACCCCAAGACGGCAAAATGGAGTTGCCTCTGGACAAAGCTCTCCAGGAAGCTTTCAAGCTGGGATGGGAACAAAGAGCAAAACTGGAGCTGGAAAAGTCACACTGAGCCAGGTGGGCCTTGGAAACACATCAAAATGAACCAGACTGATGTGCTGAGCCCCTACAAAAGTCTGAGAATTAACAGTCCTTCTAGAGCATGAACTAATTCAAAATGATTTGTAAAACCACCCAGATATCTAGTTTGAACCAAAACCGAACTCCCTGTAATATTTCCTACAAAAATTCCCAAAATGAAATACAGTTGGGTCAGCAAAGTCCTACACACTAAACTGAATCATCTCAAGCCCCCAGGAATGAATGACTCTAGGAAGGTATCATCTCAAGGCAAGACAGACTCGGAGGGTCTTGAAGGATCTTTGGGGAGACACAAACCTCAATCACTGTGCTAACTGCATGAAGCATTGAGGCTCTGGTGAACCTTGGTTCGAACACCAGCTCAGCCTCTTACTAGCCATGGACTCTCAGACAAGGTGATTAAACCCTCTAGACCCATTTTCTTGTTTGTAAAATCCAGAAAACAATGGTGTACCATCTTTACAGGGCTGTGGGGAGGATTAAGAGGTATGGAAAACTCACAGTGCCTAGTGTCTGCACATAAGAAACGCTATAAACGTGATAAGGCAGTGTTACTACCGTTCCTAGAAGATGCTTCGCAACTTACTGTGTGATTTCTTATTGAAGTCTCACATATGAGGCTCACACAAGCAGGTCAGTTCATCCCTTTATAGCCCGATAAACTGAGACTCAGAGAAGAAATTGTAATCACTTACACACTCCTCTCCACTAGATTTTTCTTAGTCAAAGTGTTAGGAAGAATGTGCCTGGCTGCACATATATTCACATATAATTTACAGATGCCTACAACTATGAAAAACATCCTCAGGCAATCTGCAAGTTAAATTTATCATTTCACTCAAGTCATAAAGTGAAAAGGGAGTTACCAAGCCAAAGAGAACTATAGAAGAGACAGCAGGGGTCCCCAGAAGTTCTCCCAAGATCTTCAGTGGGAGAATACTAAATTCAAGTCGGCATCTGCCTAACAAAGGAATATTATGCAGGTCATTAAAATGATGGCTATAAAATCCAGGGAGCAATATGGAGAAACACTGAGTAAAATAAATCAAGTCGTAGAATTAGATATACAGAACGATTTCAGCAGGAAGAAAGGGTGAAAGAAAACACACCAGAGACTAGCAATGACGATGTTACAGTAGAACTGTAGGTTATGTTCTCTTTCTCCTTCCAAAAATATCTTAATGTGGAAATGTAATATAAGCAGTATATCCTTCATTAAGAGCATGTATTCAGGATTTAAGAGACCTGGGTTTGGACCTCAGCTGTGTCCCTTAATGCCTATGCGGTTTCCACAAGTTTTTCATTCTCTATATGCTTCAGTTTCCTTATCTGTAGTATAGAGGTAATCAGAGCACACACCTATCAGGATTTGGAGACAATAATATAGGCACACAGTGCTTTGAACCATCTCTGACACGTACTAAGTGCTCAATTAATGCTAAATGAGTATTCACAAAAAGATGTGGAGGCTTATTCCTCCTTATCAATGGGGATCGGCCGATCGTGGTTGCTCTTCTGTCGATTCTTCTCAGTCCTCACCTCTGATGAAAGTAATGGAGAAAGAACTAGCTTGGGAGTCATAAGGCCCAATTATGCCATATTTTCCTGGCTCTTCCTAGGACTCCATCTGTCCTCCCCTAAAATGAAAGGACTACAGTGCCTCTACCCCAGCATTCTACTCTGAGGAGGTATGAGATACCCCTAGCATTAACAATTTAAGGTTCTATACACTTTGACTCAATTACAAAGAGAGTTCAAACAAATCGACAAGGGAAATAATACATCAATGGGGAAATGGGCAAAAGCCTTGAACAGGCAATTCACCGAAGAAATACAAATGGCCAAACTATATATGAGTCAATTGTCTAGAAACCAAAATAAAGCACATTAAAATAATAAATCACCTATCAAATTTGCAAAGTTTTTTAAATCATTTTTCTCTAGTTGGCAGATATGAAGAAAAGTCACCCTCCCACATTGTTGATGGGCTCATAAACTGGCACAACTCTCCTAGAGGCCAAGTTCATGATATATATATTTAGAGCCATAAAATGTTTGTGACTTTGATTTTGCAACTTCGCCCATAGGAATTTAACCTAATAAGATAATTAAGAATGTTTACAAAGATTTGCCAACAATAATGTTCTTTTCAGTACTGTGTATAACAGTGAAAATATGGAAATAATCTAAATGTCTAGAAACAGAAGCCTAGTTAAGTAAACTATATTTATATAATAGAACATTGTGTGGCTATTAAAAAGTCATGTTATTTGGAAGATCTAACAGCCAGGAATGTATGACATTAATTGAATAAAAACAATCAATATTATCTTAGGTTGGTTCTCTCCCAAGGGTGTCTTCTGAGAAGGGAACCACTTACACCCACTTCCTCCTCATATTACGGTCACCACATCAATCCACAGCTTCTCCAGGATTCTGATAGGTTACACATTCTGGAAAATCACATAAGAGTTGCTGCACTTGGTCTGAAAGTCATGACCCTTCCCCTCCCCTTGGCTAGCACTTATGCCAGTGTAGGTGACTTGCCTGGTGAGGCAACACAGACCCTTATCCATAAGAGGCTGAGCCCCTGATCACCATGCTCTTACCGGGCTGTGGCTGCTGCATTTGCCCATTTACAGTTATAACTGGCCATGGAAGTACTAAGGAACCACAGGGAATCACCTGATGAAAACATGTTTCTTCTTACCACCATCACATAACAGCAGTCCTACTTCCTTATGAGGATCAATTATTCTTTTCTGGGCTTGCCAGCCTTCTGGTGTGAGATGAGGAGCCCAGAGTGACAAGACAGCAACCATAGCATAAGGTTTAGTGGAGCACCTTCTATGTACCCTGGTAGAAGCATCTCCCTCTGGAACCCAGGATCTCTGGATGGACAACCTGAAGTTTTAGACAGGAAGCGCAAATTCTCTAGATGGGTTACTGAAAGTGAAGACAAGCATGGATGCTCCTTCTTACGTTCTTTGATTTTCAGACCCATGTTTTCCCTCTGTTGGGAACACAGCACCATGTAATGACCATTGATTTAAGATATATACTCAGCGTCACTGCAGGATATCTAAATTGATACCACAGCTACACCTTTAAGAGATCATTCCTACTCTTAATCAGGACAGCTGCTTCAAGATGGTGCAGTATCTAAAAGGATCAGTGGATCCCATGTGTCCATTGCCACATCACCTTTGCCATAAAATGGGTCCCTGGTCCAAGGCAATGTTATGTGGTATCCCGTGTCAGGACATCGAACACTGATTTGATCCTTATGTTTGCTAGTGACGCTGGCTGAGACACTCCAGGCAACAAAGGCAAATCTGAACCCAGAATATGTGTCAGTCCCAGTCAGAATGAAATGCTTCTAATTCTAAGTTGGAAGAGGTCTGATATATAAATGGTTTAGCAATGATTTCTGTTTCTGACAGGTCAAATACCTAGCTTTGGCAATAAGTGAATTAACCTTAGGAAAAAGAAACCCACATTGTTGGGGCTACAGATAGCCTTCTCTGCCACTATGGCTACTCCATTCCCTCGCCCATTGTGCAAGAAAGAGAGATGTATGTACATGCATGGGCTAGTGCACATACATAAATCTCCTAGCCCTGTCTACTGAGAGAGTATAGGATAATCACACCCCAGTAACAATGAACAGACCTGGTGCCCAGGCTTGGTTTCTAAACACTATTCTCCAGTGAAGGAAACTATGGCTCCTTAATAAGTGGTTGATTGCAGGGCTACAGCAGGAAACATAGAAGAGGGGGGAACATCTTGTAGTACTAGAAAGTAAGAAAGTGCTTTAAAAGATGTGGGCTTGTCAAAAGAACAGGGTCCAACCTGAAAGAGCTCCTAATGGCCAAAGCTGGAAAATTTTGGGAAATAAAACTTTTAAATGTCTATATTGGATTTAATTTTTGGAATAAAATAAATATCCATGAGTCCATACTGCTATGAATTAATGAATGAATAAATGAATGAGGGAGGATAGACAACTCTTCTTTACAGTAGAATTCCAAAAAATAAATGTAAAGGGAAAAGGGAAACAGAAAATCATCATTAGCCCAACACTACAGTAATCATTGTTGCAGAGAGATCTACCAATGGGTGGTAAAATTTGTAGGTAAAAGTTTGAAGAGAAGCAGGACCCAAATAGTCTTAAGGTATCCTCCTCGAGGATATTTATTAACTATAATAACACAGGAGAGAAACCTATCAGAAACCACCCTAACCAACTGACAAAAGTCAACATTAATAGTAATAAGAAATAATGACATCAGGAACCTCTTGTTATGATACGTAAGAAAAACATAACTAATTTCTTTGGTATGCTTGCAAAAAAAATGTGTAACCTTACTCCAAACATGAGAAAATATCAGACAAACCCAAATTGAGGGGCATTTTACAAAACAGTGATCAGTATTCTTCAGAAGTATCAAGATTATGAAAAATAAGAAAAACTGAGGAATTGTTCAAAATTAGAGAAACCTAAAGATAAACAACAAATAAATGTGGGATTCTGGAAGAGAAAAGCAACATTGGTAGAAAACTAGTAAAAATCAAATAAAGTCTGTAGTTGGTTCATAGTATTGTACCAATGTTAGTTTCCTGGTTTTGTACTATGGTTATATATGATGTTAATATTAAGATAAAGGATATAAAGAAACTCTTTATACTATTTTTGCAACTATCTTATACATCTAAAATTAGTTAAAAATGAAAAAGTTAAAAAATAAACATTCACAAATAAAATAAAGCACATTTCGCATTCTTATAAAACAGGGAGGTGGGGGGGTGGATGAAAATGTAGGCCCAGATGCAAACTCTTTTTAGTGTTACTTGAGCCCAAGCAAAACAAATAACTCAGGTAGAAATAAAAAATTATGTCCACTTCCTAAACCAAACAAAAACTGTATTTAGAGTCTCCACATGCTGTGTTCTTCCATTAGCATGGATAATTGAAAATTGACTGCCTTTAGAAATGATGCCCAGTTTCTCTCTGGGTACAACACAAGATAAACTCTCAGGGCAATGGCCTATGTTATTGAATTCTACAGTAATTAAGTTAATGTATCCTATCTTGTACGTAGAGGTGTAATTCAGGTGGCATAAATCCTTTATTGAACTCAAATTCAATAGTTATGTGTAATTTCCTATTTGTGGTACGTACAAAGGTTGTAAGAAAATTATAAAAGGTTATATATTATAATTATATTTCTATAAAAATTGGGTGTTTTCACCTGACATAGGACATTCATGGGGCACCCTTTCATTTGCACAAAGGAAAACATTCAGGTAAACGAACATCCGCACATAATGGAGCAAAGATCTGTGGCTTTTGCCTGCCCAATATTCTTTTATTTTTCTTCTGCTAAATATGCCCTGATTCTCCTTTGAGGAACCACCTCCTCCTTTCTCTCAGCCCATATAATTCAGGAGGGCAGGTGGCACACCCTAGCTCCTGGGCACATGACCCCAGCCTGACCAGATAGCATTTATCTTCCCTGACCACGGTGTGCTGGTACAGGAAGAGCACATGACCGAAGCCTGGTTCATTCTAGGGCTTTTGTTAGAATTATTAGAAAAGAGAGGGCTCCTCCTTTCACAGATGATACTAAGGTGATAGGAGGTAAACCCAGAGGCAGGGGTGCCCATATTGCTGGTATCTTGGAAGAGAGTCTGAATGAGGGCAACAGGGAGGAAAGCAGAGCTGAGAGAAATGGTGAGCAACCAGGCACGTTTGTCAACACATTCCCTTTCTCGCTCTCGCTCTCCTCTCTCTCTCGTTCTCTCTCTCTCTCTCTCTCTCTCTCTCTCTCTCTCTCTCTCTCTCTCTCTCCACTTCCGCCCCTGCCCCCTCTTAAGCCAGCTTTAGTTGGGTTTCTAATACTAATATAGTAAACAATTAAAAATAAAGATTTCCAGGACAAAAAAATGTGCATATCTTATTTGAAATCTTAGCACCCAGATCTGTCTCTAAATTCACCCACTCTGTTATACCATTATAAATAACTCTATCTTTGTAATTCTTGTAATTATCTTCTCTCTCACTTTTCTGATCTTTGCTCTCACTTGACACCTCAACAAAATTTAAAATCTCTCCTCTCCCCAGAGCAATGAAGTGTCCCAGCTGTCCTCTTCCCAAAGTGTGACATAGTAGAAACCTCTGTGACTCAGACTTTGAATTTTCTCTAATCTCTAAAATAAATAACGGGGGTGGGGGAGACTTGCACATTCTGGGGTTACATATGGAGGTTTATTCTAACAAGAGAGGCAGCCAGACTGGAAGTTTCCATGATCTGTGTTTTCATGCCAGCCACCAACAAGCTCAGCAGTTTTGGACAAGGTACCTAAAGGCGCAGGCTCCAGCTCTTAGGCCATGAAAGGAAGGGTTTTGTGCTAGATAGGAAAGGAAGCTTTTTCCACAGACAGTGTTTTAATCAAATCAGATCATCCTGTAGAAGGCGAAGTTGCAGAGAGAAAACCAATTTTCCAATGTACAAAGAAACTATACAAACTTCCATTTCCTACGACTGAATCCCAATGATAGTATTCAGCTTTAACATTTTACCCACCCTCCTCTATTAGACACCTCTATAGGGCAGAGACCATCTGCCTACAAACAAAGAACATTGATAAACACTTTCTATGTACCTACTATGTGCCAGTACCTATACTAGACATGCTTCTAACAGTATCTCCAATTCTCAGAGCAACTCTTTGAGGCTGGTCACTTTAGTCTCCTTTGTTAAACAAGAAACCTGAACTTCAGAGGTTAAATAACTCAACTGAGAGCCTTCAGGGAGAAAATGTCAACACCATTATTCTAATCCAAGTCTGTCTAGCCACAAAGCCTCTGCTCTTTCCTCTACCTCTTGTTCCTTCCCAGAAACTCTTGGTTTTATCAGCTTCCCATCGGACCAGAAAAGCCACAAGCAGGAGCTCTTGTATTGAGCTGATGTCATTGGAGGTGGGCTGAGAACAAGGGGTCTGCCAAGTGAAGAAAGACCAAACAACCACCTCCACACCTGTCATTCAGCAGTCTTTTTTATTTTTTTCAGGTTACAAAAAAAGTTTATAATGGCTTTTATTTTTTATTTTCTTATTTTTTCATTAAGTTTATTGGGGTAACATTGGTTAATACAATTATATAATTTTAGGTGTACGATATAATTTGACATCTATTGTGTGTTTACCACCCAAAGTCCAGTTTCCTTCAGCTACCATATAGTTGATCCCCTTTACCCACTTCACCCTCTCCCTAAACCCTATATTTGACCTCCTGTACCCTGTCTACCTTCCCACTCCTCACCTACCTCCTACTCTCTGGTAACCACTAGTCCATTATCCATGTCCATGAGTCTCTGTTTGTTTGCCCTGTTCATTCGTTGCTTTTAGGTTTATATCCCACATATAAGTGATATCATGTAATTTTAAACTTGATCTGTCTGGCTTATTTCGCTTAGCATGATTATCTCGAGGCCCATCCATGTTGTTGCAAATGGCAGTATTTCATCTCTTCTTAGGGCTGAGTAATATTCCATTGTATATATGTACCATAGTTTCTTTAGTCAATCATCTATCATAGGTTGCTTCCATGTCCTGGCCACTATGACTAATGCTGCTATGAACATCAGTGTGCAAATATCTTTTTGGATATGGGTTTTCAAGTCTTTGGGGCAAATACCCAGTAGAGGGATTGCTGGATCATGTGGTAGGTCAATTCTTAGTTTTTTGAGGAAGCTCCATACTTCACAACTCAATTCAAAATGAAGAAAAAAGTCTGGAACCATCTACCTCAGGAATGGCTAAACGGAGTGCCTTAGATTACTAGGATGGAGATCATGCAGCCCTCAAAAATAGTATTCACTATTCTGTATATGAAACAAGTTCAAGCAAAATGAAAAGGAAAATCATAAACCAAAAGAATTCCAACATCAACTACAACAAAATAACTTTCTTGATTATATACTATGTGCAGACATAGTAACTAGCGCATTACACGGATTATCTAATTAAATCCTCAACTATAACTCTATGAAGTAGGTATTATTATTCATCCTAAGTTTTCAGATGAGGAACTTGAAGCTCAGGGTAAGTAAAATGACTGGAACCCATTTTTGGAGCTAGGGAAATTCCTCTCCAGAGCCTTCTCGTTTAAGTGTTTATCACTACTACACAAAAACACAAATAGGAACATGTATTCAAGAGCAACCATGTAAGAATGGGCCCTTTTTAGGGTTCTTGGCTGCAGAACTAAGAAAACAAATAAGGCAATACTTCTCATGGAGCTCACGTTTTGTTGGAGGTAGAAGATAGACAAATGTGATGGTGGAGATAAGGACTGTGAAGAAGCTAGAGCAAGGTAAGAGGATGAGGGAGAGATCGTGGAAAGTGCTAGTTTAAATGTTTAAATAGGGTCATCCAGAAAGGTATTTTTGAGAAGGTGACATTGGAGCAGAGTAAAAAAGGAGGGACAATGCCATGAAGATGGCAGCAGGTTAGGTGGTGGGGGTGGGGCGCTCCAGGGAGCAGAAACATTAACTGTGAAGGTGCTGAGCAAGGATGCCCTCTGTGCTCAAAGAACAGCAAGAACACTGATGTAGCCACAGGAAGAGGTAGGGGAATGAGAGGAAGTGAGCTCAGGAGGAAGGGCAAGATCCTGAAGGACTTCACGGTCCATTGCAAGACCTTCAGATTTTATAACAGTATCTCCAATTCTCAGAGCAACTCTTTGAGGCTGGTCACTTTAGTCTCCTTTGTTAAACAAGAAACCTGAACTTCAGAGGTTAAATAACTCAACTGAGAGCCTTCAGGGAGAAAATGTCAACACCATTATTCTAATCCAAGTCTGTCTAGCCACAAAGCCTCTGCTCTTTCCTCTACCTCTTGTTCCTTCCCAGAAACTCTTGGTTTTATCAGCTTCCCATCGGACCAGAAAAGCCACAAGCAGGAGCTCTTGTATTGAGCTGATGTCATTGGAGGTGGGCTGAGAACAAGGGGTCTGCCAAGTGAAGAAAGACCAAACAACCACCTCCACACCTGTCATTCAGCAGTCTTTTTTATTTTTTTCAGGTTACAAAAAAAGTTTATAATGGCTTTTATTTTTTATTTTCTTATTTTTTCATTAAGTTTATTGGGGTAACATTGGTTAATACAATTATATAATTTTAGGTGTACGATATAATTTGACATCTATTGTGTGTTTACCACCCAAAGTCCAGTTTCCTTCAGCTACCATATAGTTGATCCCCTTTACCCACTTCACCCTCTCCCTAAACCCTATATTTGACCTCCTGTACCCTGTCTACCTTCCCACTCCTCACCTACCTCCTACTCTCTGGTAACCACTAGTCCATTATCCATGTCCATGAGTCTCTGTTTGTTTGCCCTGTTCATTCGTTGCTTTTAGGTTTATATCCCACATATAAGTGATATCATGTAATTTTAAACTTGATCTGTCTGGCTTATTTCGCTTAGCATGATTATCTCGAGGCCCATCCATGTTGTTGCAAATGGCAGTATTTCATCTCTTCTTAGGGCTGAGTAATATTCCATTGTATATATGTACCATAGTTTCTTTAGTCAATCATCTATCATAGGTTGCTTCCATGTCCTGGCCACTATGACTAATGCTGCTATGAACATCAGTGTGCAAATATCTTTTTGGATATGGGTTTTCAAGTCTTTGGGGCAAATACCCAGTAGAGGGATTGCTGGATCATGTGGTAGGTCAATTCTTAGTTTTTTGAGGAAGCTCCATACTTCACAACTCAATTCAAAATGAAGAAAAAAGTCTGGAACCATCTACCTCAGGAATGGCTAAACGGAGTGCCTTAGATTACTAGGATGGAGATCATGCAGCCCTCAAAAATAGTATTCACTATTCTGTATATGAAACAAGTTCAAGCAAAATGAAAAGGAAAATCATAAACCAAAAGAATTCCAACATCAACTACAACAAAATAACTTTCTTGATTATATACTATGTGCAGACATAGTAACTAGCGCATTACACGGATTATCTAATTAAATCCTCAACTATAACTCTATGAAGTAGGTATTATTATTCATCCTAAGTTTTCAGATGAGGAACTTGAAGCTCAGGGTAAGTAAAATGACTGGAACCCATTTTTGGAGCTAGGGAAATTCCTCTCCAGAGCCTTCTCGTTTAAGTGTTTATCACTACTACACAAAAACACAAATAGGAACATGTATTCAAGAGCAACCACGTAAGAATAGGCCCTTTTTAGGGTTCTTGGCTGCAGAACTAAGAAAACAAATAAGGCAATACTTCTCATGGAGCTCACGTTTTGTTGGAGGTAGAAGATAGACAAATGTGATGATGGAGATAAGGACTGCGAAGAAGCTGGAGCAAGGTAAGAGGATGAGGGAGAGATCGTGGAAAGTGCTAGTTTAAATGTTTAAATAGGGTCATCCAGAAAGGTATTTTTGAGAAGGTGACATTGGAGCAGAGTAAAAAAGGAGGGACAATGCCATGAAGATGGCAGCAGGTTAGGTGGTGGGGGTGGGGCGCTCCAGGGAGCAGAAACATTAACTGTGAAGGTGCTGAGCAAGGATGCCCTCTGTGCTCAAAGAACAGCAAGAACACTGATGTAGCCACAGGAAGAGGTAGGGGAA
>NW_011888855.1:8378403-8415469 GCF_000151845.1 Pteropus vampyrus
GGGCTCAAACAGATATTTATACATCCATGTTCATTGTTGCATTATTCACAACATCAAATGGTAAAAGCAACCTAAGTGTCCACTGACAGATGAATGGATAAGTAAAATGTGGTTCACACATACAATGGAATATTATTCAGCCTTAAACAGGAAGGAACTTCTGATATATGCTACAACATGGGTGAACCTTAAGGACATTATTTTAAGTAAAGTGAGCCAGTCAAAAAGACAAATACTGTTTGACTCCACTTATATAAGGTACCTGTACAGTCAAAATCGTCATGACAGAAAGTAGAATGGTGCTGCCAGGGGCTTGGGGAAAGCGGAAAGGGGAATTATTATTTAACAGGTGTAGAGTTTTGCAAAATAAAAGAGCTATGAAGTTAGATAGTGGTGATGATTGCACAATAATATGAATGTAATTAATGCTGCTGAACTGCACACTTAAAAAATGGTTAAGTGGTAAATGTTATGTTATATGCATTTTACTACAATAAAAAAATTTTAAGTCATCACCAAACCTGCCCCCCCTCAAAAAAAAGGAAAGATGATGAGGGGATTGTAGTCTCTAGGGCAGAGCCATTGTCCTGAGGCAGAGGGGTGAGTCTTCTCACACCTACTGTACATAGTCCCAGAAAACTCCAGGGTATTTGAGTGGAAGAGGCTGAAACAGAGCTTAGAAGCTTTGATTTCTTTCTGACTGTTTAGGTGATTCAAAGAGAAACTGTAACAAAGAGTTTTAATATACAGTGTGTTGTTCAAGTATATATTAGAAGAACAAATGATGGGTTCTATTCCAATTTAATGAAGCAGAGATCATCAAACACACATTTCGAGCTATGAAACATCTTTTCTCATTGCAGGCTCCCCAGGAGAGGCTGCAAAATAGATGAGAGTTAATAGCTGAAAAGTAAATAACTCGATAGCAGATTTTGATAATTTTGACCTACTTTTTGAGAAATGAACAAAGGGGTTTTTTGTTGTTGTTTTTTTAACTCATCACCTTTAATAAACAGCCTAATAGGTCAGTGTTAAATCCACTATAATGAGGGAGAGGTAAATGTGTGAGTACCTATTTATTACAAGGACCAGATGGAATGTGGGCTCTCCAGAGGATGAACAGCCAAAGCAGGCTGGCAGGACTTCAGCAGGGACCTCAGAGCATTCTGTGATTCTCTCTTCTGGCACAAAGGAGAAGAAATGACCTCCCATTTTATCATCACCCAACTGGAGAAGACAAGTGACCCAGAGGGCTCATTATAGACATCTTGCTTCCAGTAGGCCTAAAAGAGGCACCGTAGAAGAATCAATTTCACACTCAAAATATCCGAGGTCTGTGAGGTCTCTTAAGGGTACCACATCCAACTACAGATGGGCAAATTGGTCCCAAAGGTGACTGACCCAAGGTCAAACAGCCAACATGTGTGAAAGAACCAGCTCCTTTGACTACTTATGTGACCATGAGCAAAAGAAAGAAATGAGCAAAGGTAATGTAATCTCAATGTTTGAAATCAATAGGAACAAGAGACTGCCAGTCTCTCAGGCACAAGGTCACTAGGGGCCTCTGAATCTCAATGTTCTTACATGTAAAATGGGAATAACAGTTACCTCACAGAGTTTCTTTAAAGAAAATAAGACATGTATCGTATATGGTAATAGGTTATTGATTATACTATACTATGGTCACCCAATTGAGGAACCCTTGCTGGTTCCCAACTGCCTATAGGATAGAATCTAAATGACTGTCACCCAAATCTCATCTTAAATATCACTACTTACCTAACCCAACCCCTCCTTGCCCATTCCTTTTTATTTTCTTGATGGCATATATCACTGCTGTATCCCATGTACTTGAAACCACACCTTTTACATAGTGTTATCCTCTATAGTTGTTGATCAAATTGGTTTGAAATTAAAGACATCCTACAAGATGCTCTTGAGAATGAAACAATTCCCAGATGACACTGTGATACTCCCTTTTCTATCTGGAATGACTTGAATACAGTCCTGACAGTAAGTAGAGTTGGAGCAGAAGACCTCTTAAGGCCATCCTCTTTTGAGATATGTTTAACCTCTCCCTATGTTTATTTGCCGCTGGAAAATCTGTCATTTGCAAAAAGAGACAATGAGCCAGCTACACTTTCTACTTCCCTGCAAAGCCTTGAATCCATGTAAAATTGTACAATCTGATCACGCAATTGAAACTCACTTCTTGGAAGGGAAAGAGGGAGAGAGCTTTTTATACTCAAGAGTTAAGACTAAAATATGTAAAGAAAAATAACAACGCTGGCAGTAAGTATTGGCAGCTTCTCTGACAGCAAAATTCAATTTTAAAATAAATCATGTAACTCTTCAGACTAAAGTTAGACTTCAGGAAATTAGGGTTTGTATTCAAGTGGGCACATTACAATTTCATAAAAATTGTCTTAGCTATTTCTCTGCTGTGGACTTTAGAAGATAATGATGTGCTTATGTTTCTGATTATATTCCTGGGCAAATGAGGGACCATGAAATAAACTGGAGAAGGCACTAAAAGGTATTTGGAAAGAAATAAACCAGAAGCCAGCCTAAGACTTGTGTCCCAGACTCAGTCTGGGCCAGAAGTTCACACCGTGCCCTCACCTCATTCCTATTCTACTTTGGATCCTGTAAGTTAAATTCAACCAAAAGGGGCAGATGATTCTAAGTCTATCTTTAACAAGGATTGTTCTGTTGTCAAATAGATGGTGTCAAAGGGAGAAAACTCCCTGCTGTGTGACAAACATCATAATGGGTAAAAGCAGCAGGGAGCCCTTTCTCTGAGAGCACAGGGTCATTGTGCCTACCCAACCAAGATTATTCCAAGTCAAAAAAAAAAAAAAAAAAGATGTTTAACAAGAGAATTTAGGTTTCATCTTCTAGCAAGGAGATTCCATTAGTTTAAGTCCAGGTGTGGTGCCATAAGAACACCTAGGAGAAAGAAAACCAGGCCCTATGAGCTGAAGAGGTAGCTGGTAGGAAGCCCACAGTCAGTTCTCTCTCAGTGCACACAAGAGGAAACTGACATTGAATGCCATGCCCAAGGGGTTCACCAGAGCCAAGACAGAATCCCAGGTCTCTTTACTCTCAGAGTGACCAATCATCCTGCTGCCCAGATATAGCAGGAATGCTAGAATTATCATATCATAAATTTTTTTAAAGTATGATTTATAGATTAAGAGCTCGAATAGAAAAAGACATGAAAGAACAAATGGGTGAGATAAGCAGAGAAATCGAAATTCTAAGACAGAATCAAAAAAGAAATGCTAGTGATCAAAAATACTGTAACAGAAATAAAGAATCTATGTTTATGGGCTTATTAGTATATTGGATATGGCTAAGGAAAGAATCTCCAAGCTTGAGGATATGTCAGTGGAAACTTCCAAAACTGAAAAATCAAAGACAAAAAAGACTGAAAGAAAAAGGAACAGAATATATAAGAACTATAGAACAACTACAAAAAGAATAACATACATGCAACAGGGAATATCAATAGGAAAAGAGAAAAGAGCAGAAGCAACAGGTGAAAGAATAATGATGGAGAATTTGCCTCAGATGAATGTCAGACACTAAACCACAAATCCAGGAAGCTCAGAGACCACCAACTATGTTAAATGACCAAAAAAACTACACCTAGGTCTATCATATTGAAACTGAAAAGTATCGAAGATAAAAAATTTTGAATGAAGCCAGAGATTAAAAAAATAAAATAAAATAAAAACACATTACCCACAGAGAAACAAAGATAAGAATTAAATGTGACTTCTCTACAAAAACCATCCAAATAAGAAGAGAATGAGGTGAAACATTTAGAGTTGAGAAAAGAAAAAAAAACAAAAAACAAAAAAAACACTAACCTAGAATTCCGTGAAACTATCCTTCAAACGTCAACGAGAAATAAAGACTTTCTCAGACAAAGAAAAACTGAGAAAATCTATCACCAGAAGACCTTTTTTGCAAGAAATGTTAAAAGAAGGTCTTCAGAGTAAAGGAAAATAATTTAGGCCACAAACTCGGATCTACATGAAAGAAAGAGTATTAGAGAAGAAATAAGTGAAGATAATATTAAAAACTTTCATCTTTAATATTATCTTCAGTGAAGATAATATTAAAAACTTTCATTTTTCTTGTTCTTTATTAATCTTACAGATAACAGCATGTTGGAAATAATAACAGCAAAAATATATTCAATGATTATAAAATGAATGACAGCAATGAAATAAGGGAGGGGGTGGAGGATATAGGAATATTTTGTTATCTTAAAGTATTAGCACTACTCATGAAGCAATGTAGTCGTATTTGAAAGTAGAGTTGGATTAACTGTAAATGCATATTGCAAACTCTAGGGCAATCACTAAAAACAGTTTAAAAAAGTATAATTGATATGCTAAAAAGGAGAGAAAATGGAATCATATAAAATGGTCAGTTAAAACCACAAAAGGCAGAAAATGAGTGTAAGGCAGAAACAAGAATAAAGAACAAAGGCAATACTTAGAAAACAATAACAAATATGGTAGCTATTAATCCAATTATATCACTGATGAATTTAAATGTCAATGGAAAATAGAAAATATTTGCAAAAGACACATCTGATAAAGGACTATTATCTAAAATATAAAAAGAACTGTTAAAACTCAACAACAAGAAAACAAACAACCTAATTTAATAATAGGCAAGAGACCTGAACAGACACCTCACCAAAGAAGAAATGTAGATAGCAATTAAACATATGAAAAGATGCTCCACATCCTGTCTTTAGGGAATTGTAAATTATAACAATGAGATAGTGCTACGCACCTATTAGAATGTCCAAAATCTTAAACACTGACAACATCAAATGCTGGCAAGAATATGAAGCAACAGCAATTCTCATTCATTATTGGTAGAAATATAAAATGGTACAGCCACTTTGGAAGACAGTTTGGCAGTTTCCTATAAAACTAAATATACTCTTATCATAACCATCCAACAATTTCACTCTTAGGTATTTATTCAAGTGAGTTGAAAACTTGGGTTCACACCCAAAATAAAAACTGCATAGGGATGTTACAGTAGCTTTATTCATAACTGTCAAAAATTGGAAGAAATATAAGGAGAGGGAATGGTATAGGAAAGGGTTGAGGTGAGACATATTTGCAATACCTCAGAAAGTAAGCTCAGAAGTCATTTAACTAACACCATAAGGTAGTAAATCAAGCACTTCCAAAATTGGAAAGTGGTCAGGGCTACGAATGTCCAAACACCCAATAATGCTTGAATTGCCTCTAAATCAATCTCACCAAGAAGGTAACTCAACTCTTACCTTCAATTAATACCTTACATTTAACTTTTCTTACTTTTACGGACAAATATAGGCCTTCTTAAAGTGTTCACCATCAAATCTCCCAAATTAGATGTTATTCTCATGCAGCAGATCAGAGGTCAGAACACTTTTTTTGGAAAAGATCAAACAGTAAACAGAATTTGTGGACCATATAGTTTCTTTGGGAACTACTCAACTCTGTTACTGAAGCACAAAAGCAGCCATAGACAATATATACAGGAATGGGTGTGGCTGTTTCCTATAAGACTTTATTTATAAAAACAGCCAGCAGACCTTAGTTTGCCAACCCCTGCTTTAGACCACCCAGAGCAAGTCAAGTCTCTTTTTCACAGGTCAGTCTCGCAGATACTTTAAGATAATTACAATAACCCTTCTATTCGCTGGATCAAAAATCTCAATTTCTTCGCTTCTCATTGGTGTGATCTCGGGTTCTTCCCTCCATTTGTCTATGTAGTTCTCAGTGGGGGTGCTGTCCGGAGTAGGATGCTCCAGCATGGCTAGACCACAATAGAGAGGTCTTATCAGCTACTTCATTTAGCCCTCATGCCTCTAATAACAGTGCCAAAGAGCACTTGCTTACCTGCATCCCACATCCCACTGTTGACTCAGCATAAACCCCAAAGTATATCCACACAAGCCAAGTCCTTCTTTCCCACACTGTGTGTGTGCCCTTGATATTTTAGGCCTTATCTTTACTCCATAGCTTTTGCCTCATTGGATTCTAGGCATTGGCTCCATCCAGTCAAAATTTCTCTGACTCCTAAATCTGTCACTCAACATATTGGTCCTCATCCTTCCCACCTCTGCCATCCATAACTGTTGAGCAGAGCCTCTCTATCTTCATCCAAGTCATTGATAAGAGAGCTCTCGGAGTGAAGAGGAATTTTCACTCAAAAGGCTAATCAGCTCTTTGTTCTGCTTCTGTAGATATGCAGCAATTGCAAGTTTTCTGCAACAGGAGGATGTGGCCACTTGCTCCCACGGTCTTTCGCACTTCCTCTCTCCCATGCAGTCCCTTCTGTGGTTCGGGATGACATCCAGAGTCATGATTCCCCTGGCTACGTTCCCTCTCCTTCTGACGTTGCACCATAGGCGATATGACACGAGACAGAATAAGATGAATCGTGTGGAACATGTCCGCGTGTTGAGAGCATTCAGAGAAGGGGGGAAGGCCTCTGCCGGATTGTGTAGCAAAGAATATAGCACTTCAACTCCAGCACATTTAAAATCCCAAGATATGCCTGCACCCTCTTTTGGGAGAAACAACATGACTACAGCAATTCCAACAATTATTTCTGATATGATATTGGATGGAGAATGTCAGCTGTCAGTGGCTTTTCTCTCACTCCCACTAAATCATTGAAAATAGAAGCTTTTTCCAGTGTCTAGGCTGGCTGGGCTTTTGAGAGATTGGGAATCTGTGTTTTTTCTTCTTTCTGAAGTATTTTTAAGTGAAAAACAAATTGTTTTTCAGTAGGTGCTGAGCTGTTTTTACTCACTTCTGACACCAAATGTGTGAGGTTTTATTCTCAGTCCAACCAATTCTCCAACTCTCCAGACACCAACTGGGTGTCCTACGATTCAATCCAATTCTGACACTAACTACCTAGAATTAGCATCAGATCCTACAAGATGAAGGGCTCAGTCCCACAAGACTACCCCCACTTCTGATGCCAGTCACAAGTCTTAGACCAGCCAAACTTATGATCAAACAGCTATAATCTGAGGGTTTCCAACGCCCACTCCTCAGTTTCAATAACTCACTAGAACAACTCACAGAACTCAAGAAAGTGCTTTACTTACTATTACAGTTTATTATGAAAGATACAACTCAGGAATAGCCAAGTGGAAGAGATGCATAGGGCAAGGTATTGGAAAAGGGGCCCAGAGTTTCCATGCTCTCTCCAGGCACACCACCCTCCCCACACCTCAATGTATTCATCAACCTTTTGTTCAGGAGTTTTTATAGAGGTTTGACTGATTAAATCATCGGCCATTGGTGATTAAATTCCACCTCCAGCCCCTCTTCCCTACCCAAGGGTCAAGGGGTGGGTTGGAAGTTTCAACCCTCAATTACATGGTTGGTTCTTCGCTATCTAGGGAACCACCAGCAGTCGCCTCATTGGCATAAAATCAGGTATGGTTGAAAGGGGCTTGTTATGAACAACCAAAAGATACTCCTAGCACTCAAAAATTCCAAGGGTTTTAAGAACTCTGTGCTAGAACCATGGACAAAAAACAAATATATTTTTTATTATATCACATGTACAAATCACTGACTTGTTTTTTTAACGTCTCAAATATCACATCTCCCTGGGTCCCAAAAGAAAAGAGATTCAGAAGATATGTTTGTTTCTCCCATGTCAGTATCAATCTAGAGTCATCTCGAGTTTCATGCTGTACCAGGGAATCAGACATTCAAAATTAGAGAAGGCAAAAACAGCCAAAAATACGAAATTCTTTATTGTAGCCCTAAGTAGTGAGGCTCAAAATTCATTAGACCTCAGTTGAGACTGATGGTGGCTTTTCCTGCTACTTGAATAGACAGAGACAGTCTCAGAGTATGTATGTGTGAGTGTGTGTGCTTCCAGCCAGCTACCCAAATAGAATTTGGTATTCATGAATTTTATACTCGTCTGTTTAAGGATGCTCAGCCATAAATGGATCTTTAATTACATGGGTCTAAATATAACCCCATCCATCTCCTTACACACGAATCCCACCTTTCACTGAATATGTTCATTTGCTCCTACTAACATTAGCTCCTTTTCAGCTTTCAGAGAAGAGTCTAGGGTGAGTCAGGGAAGGAACTTCTTGTGTGCAAAGGGAAGACCCTTCCCCAACAAGGAAGCCCTCCTTCTTTCCCTGAGTCTTCCCCTTTCTAAGAAAAGGCAGTGTGAGCAACCAGCAGCTGCCTAATTACAGCCTGGCCTGCCCATCTGCTATATGTGAATATCAGTGTTTTTCAGGCTGAGCAGCTTTGTCTTAATGAGAGATTGTCACTAAGTGCAGAAAGACTCTGCTCTGCTGGCTTGCAAGGGAAGTGTGGACACTCAGGTCTGAGGTGGGTCTTTCTGAGCAAAGGCAGGACCATCCCAGGAAAGTCTTTAGGCCTCTGGTTTCCCAACAGCCTGATTGATTAGTGCACTGAAGCTTATTTATTTCCTTCAGTGTTGATGTCTACTACTACTCTTGATTCTCTGTTTGGACATAGAGTTGATTCTGGGCTGGCACGGAGGCCATAAGGTCGTGGAGCTGAGGAATGGTGGGATGGGAGCTGTGTCCTAGGCAGAAGAACCTGGCTGTGTACACCCATTAGATCTGTTGTCACTGAGCCTCTTCTTAGAGACACCCCAAGGTTTTCCTTCCTCCATCCTTCACTCCCTGAGCATACAACCCAGCTTCTAACCACACACTTCTAACACACTTACCCAGGCCTCTGAACCTTTTCTTTGGACCTCTGTTCCTTTACTTCCTTTTTGTCTTCAGATGAGCTCAGATACCCACAAAGAAGTGAGACGAGGCAGGATTCCAATTTATCTCCTTGAGCTTCAAACCTAAGACTTGTTCATCCCTAGAATCGAAAGCTCTGATGGCTTGTATGCCATTACAACCACCCCACACTGCAGCAGAGGCAATTTGTGTTTCAAAAGTAATAGAGAGTAAATTGCAGAGGAAATATTTTATGCAAATTAACCAACCTTAACATTTCGATAAAAGGCTTTTTTTTTTAATGAATCAAGGAACCCAATACTCCATTGCAAGTTTAACACAAAAGAAAATTTTTTAAGTATTTGACAGCAAGAGACATTAACCACCCATAAGATGGAATACAGATGCCGAACTGCATAAAACTATTAGTTCAAAACAATATTTATGTGAGCTTATGGATTAAGGTGTTTCAATAATTTAAATAATTCTCTTCCTTCATTTGAGTGGACTCATCACTAAGCCAAAACACGTTTGCCGTGGGATCAATGCCACATTCGCAAGTGAGCTTGGAACCCGCTATCGAACAGAGGAGGAGGAGAAGAACAGTCTTTCGGCATGAGCCAGATTGGGCCAGGCCCTGTGCTAGGTGCTTCACATATGTTATCTCATTCAAACAGGCATGCCCTGAGTTCCCTGAGAGAAAATGACAACGGCACAGGGAAAGCCACAGACTGATTATTCTGTATAAAGACACTTCCATTTAGAAAGAAAATAGCTGAGAAGAGTACAGTTAATGTCTTTTTCACACACTCCCAGGTCACTTCAATAAGATACTCCCTCAAAATTGAAAAAAGTGGGCTGAAGACAAAATTTTTAAAAGCCTACTTATCCCAAATCCAGGCTTCCCAGAAGCCCTCAGCCCACATCCTCACTGTTCCCAGCTAAAGACAGTTTAGAGGAAGGGGCAGGTTTCAGAACAGACAAAAGGTCTGAATCTCTGCCCCACCTACTAAAACGTGGTCCCTAATGGTGCTCCCAAATGGGGGACCTTAGGATCATTACAGGGGTCAGGCATCCACAAGCACACCACACTTTATCTGTAGACAGAATACAAGCTTCACGTATAGGTGCACTATATCTCAAATGCGTTTAAGCCCTGTGGCAAGTAATACAATGCAAATTCATATTGAAAGTACCTAAACTTGTAGTTTCTGGTTATTACATATTCTCCATCAACAGACTCTAAAAGTAAAATCACTATCATGTGGGATTCACAATGCTTTTAACCTTAAAAAGAGTTCAACACAATAAACTTGGAAAGCAAAAACCTCAAAAGAGCTAGAACAGCTGTCACCAAATTCACATACGTTATTACCACGTAGAAAAATCTCACAGGTCCACACTACAGCCTCAGTGACTCTTGTCTAATAAGAAATCTTTAGAAGCTTGATTACCCATTTTTCTGGAATTAAAATTACAAATTAGGAAGGTGGGAAAACATAAAGAAAATACTCAATTGATTTAACCATACAACTTTGAAAAAAGTCCTATGTGTCAAAATTTCTCTATAAAAATTAAAATCACAAACTTGGAAAAAAGTCTATGAAATAAACATAAGCAAAAGAGTTAATAACCAAACTATATAAAGGCATATATATATATATATATATATACACACACACACACACACACACACACACACACACACATACACCAAAAAAGGACACACAAAAAAATGCACAGAAGGACAAATGACTAATAAACATTTTTTAAAGTTCAAATTCACCAGAATCAAACAGGTACAAAATTAAACAACTAGATATCAAAGGGCATTCACACACTTTTAGTCGGAATATAAACTGGTACTGTGTTCCTAGAAAGAAATTTGACCATATGTAACAAGATCTTTTTTAAAAAGTAGTTTTATCGAGGTATTATTGGCATACAATAAACTACACATATTTGAAGTGTACTATTAATAATTTTTGGCATACATGTATACCGGTGAAATCATCACCATAATCAAGATAGTAAAAATAGGCATCATTCCCCCAGAAGGTTCCTTATGTCCCTTCGTAAACCCTCCCCACCACTTATTCCTGCCCACTCACCCCATTCCCAGGCGCCGTTGGTATGCTTTCTGTCACTATAGAGTAGTTTGCAATTTTTAGAATTTTATATAAATGGAATCATATAGCATGTGTTCTTTTTTTGCTCTTTCACTCGGCATAGTGATTTTAAGATTCATCCATATTGTTGCAGGTAGAAATAGTTTATTTCTTTTTATTGCTAAGCAGTATTTGATTGCATGAGTATTCCACAATTTTTTTATCCATTTTCCAGTTGAAGGGATTGGGGTTATTTCCAAATTTTGGCTATTATAAGTAATTATTTACATTCGCGTACAAGTCTTTGTATGGACATGTATTTCATTTTTTCTTGAGTAAATACCTAGAAGTGTAATGGCTGGGTCATAGTATAGGTACATGTTTAACTTTTTAAGAAGCTGCTGAACTATTTTCTGAAGAAGTTGTACCATTTTACATTCTCATGGGCGATACATGAGAGTTCTAGTTCCTCCTTCGCCAACAATTAGTACTGTCAAAGATATTTGGCTTAAAAAAGATCTTAGGGAAAAAAATTAAAAATTCTAAAATCTGATCTATTACTCTCACATCTGAGAGAAATTTAATCCTTTAAAAAAGTTAAAAATGAGGGTAAATATACTGAAAAATATTCACTATATAATTAAAAGCAAATCATCTGATTGTTAAATCATGAGAGACATATATGTACACATATGCATGTATATATTCAGTATGACTGGATTTTCAAATGCACATAGAAAGAGAAAAGAGAAAAAACAAGAAGGAGAGAAAGGGAAGGAGGACAGAAGAAAAAAAAATGCTCCTTCTTCTTACTATTTTTTTGTATTTTCTTAATTTACTAATTTATAATTGTATTAATTATAAAACAATTCTTAAAGGTTTCCGTAAAAAAAAATGGTTGACGTAGAAAGGTTTTGTCCCTGAAAAGAATACATTCCTTGATGATGTCATGTCACTGTGCCTTCGAAACCTGTTAGTCAAGAGGTGGTATACGACAATGTAAAGAGATTTAAGAAAGAAGTAGAAATACTAACAGATGTTACAGGAGGATATGTTCACATAAGCACTCATTGTCACCCAGTAAAGCACAGGGAGCCATGGCAATGTTGGCCGGTTGTGTTGAGGGAGAATCAGCTTGAAGATTAGGAGAGTGGTAGCAGAAGAGACTGCCCAGGAAGACAGAAAAACAGGAGTAAGAGAGACACTTCAGACCCTGGGTACCATGTACGATGTTACCAAAAGTAGATTTGGGACCTGGAAAGGGAGGTAAGCCCTGCACCTACCCCATACCTCATCTCTGGCCTAAAAGCTAAGAAATCCATCCACATGGGACCAGTTTCCCCTCTTTTTATTCTTCTTTGAGGTAGGTGGTAGTGGTTACTGAAGATAATGGGCAGCAGAAGATGGGTGCTTCAAGAGAGTGAAAGGGGAGACCCCTGAATCCAGCCCCCAGGCTACATGTTCAGCCCACATCGCTGGGAATTGGCCATGGTGTAAACAAAAGCAGTAGATTTCAGAGCTGTTGAGGCACCTCTGCCCAGCAGGCTTTTTAGAGCCCGAGCCTCATGTGGTGGACTGGGAAATGAATGGCCCCTTCTCAACAGAGGGCTTCCAGATAATTCTACCCACAGAGTTACATTCCAGGAGAATACACACACATACCAAGGAAGGCCGTGAGACAATGAAGCCCCAAGAAACGAGTCTACATCGGTGGGCACGAAAAGACTGGGAAGCTAAATGACAAGGATCCTCTGGCTTTTTCTGCCAGGACATAGCTCTGAGATCCAGATTCTCGCTTAAAAGAGAGAGCAATTACCAAAGAACTGACCGCTACTGAAAGCTAGGAAAAATGAACAAAGTTATCAACTGAGTCCCTAAATTCTTTCTTGAATTGAGTTTTCTTGAATTCAACATTCAGACAGCTACTTACATTATCCAAAAATCCCCTGGCCTCCCCAGCCTATAGATGGAGATGAAGGCAACCTCGAAACTGACCCTCTATTCTTGACCCTCCTGCTTACAAAAGTCCTCCAGTCCTTGGAGATCTTCTATCTCCTAACAGTACCTGAGGAGCCTCCCTTACACTCTCCTCATATCATCTGTGGCCACTGTGCAGAACCTGCCATGTCCCTCCTCTGCCTTATCAATGCCCTCCCATCACAGTGCGGAGAGAAAGCCTTACCCCTGTTGCCTCTGACAATGCCCATCAGAACACACCTATCCATGCCAACGCCCATGCCAGAGTGCCCTCTCCTGACACCCCAAAGCTTGCAGAGTCACCACCTTCCATACCCACGTGGGAGAATGCTGTCCCCAGGCCACCAGAACCTCCTCCAGCACCACCATGGACTACAAGCTCCTTTGGGACACGGCAACTTTAGCTTCCATCCCTAAGCCCTCTCACCAATAAATTTAGGGACTGGGCTGAAAACTAGAGCATTCCTTCTACCACCCTGTCCTTCCCTTCTCACTCTGCTCCAGATTCTCCATCCACCCAGAAGTCAGCTCCCTTCTCTCAGCCGACATCCAAAAAGCTTCACAAAGTGCAACTCATGAAAATAAAGAACTAAAGGGATCTAAAGTGTTATATCTCCAAGACCTATATTTTCTGCTAAATATTTCTACCCATATAGCCCAGATTCAGTACAGGTAAATTGAACTCTTCCTGCAAACGTGACTTCCTTCCCCATCGCTACTCCCTTTCAATGTCTGTTAGCAAAATTTTCATTCTCCCCGGAGAAGACAAGACCCTAAAAGTTCTCTTAACTCCTCTCTCAACTGCACTCCCAGACGCGAAGTCCTCATGAGTCTTTCCTCATTGTTTCTCTCTTCCTCCAGCACCAGCGCTGCCAGCCTCTCACCCAGACAGTGAGGCAGCCCCCTGTCTGACAGAGACAGAGACAGAGACAGAGAGATAGATTCTGGGATCAACAGTCACCCATGAGCAGAGAGAGGTCATGCTCTATTACCCTGTGAGTATCAATAAGTGGCCATTTACTCTGTTCCCAAGCCAGACAGTTTATAGACCTACTTTACCCATCTTCACAGAACTTTGTGAGGCTATTGCTTCATTTTTCAGATAAGGAAAATGAGGTTTATGTGCTTAAGTTACTTTTCCTCCAAATTAGAGGCTCTAAAGCTATTGGAGTCTTGAACCCTATAAGAATCTGACAAGAACTATAAAGCCCTCGATCAGAAAAACACATATGCTTAAAAATTATAATACGAAAATAATATATATGCATATATGTAATTCGTTATATATAAAGTATATACACATATAATGCAAAGTCCTGCACACCATTTCAAGAGAGTGGCAGACACAAAGGAATCCATAGGCCCCCGATTGGTGTACTCCCAGTTAAGAACTTCAGCTTAGCAATATCTTTCACTCTCCCCAGAAGCAATCACCTAGAATTCTAACTTTATTTTTAATAATCTTGGAGGTTTTGTATTTCATCTTTATTTTACAGCTCATTTCTGTACCCCTGAAATGAGGATAAGGCATCTAGCTCACAACTCTAAGAAAAGACAAGAAGGGGACACTATTATGCCTGACACTGTCCCCAGATTCCCTGGAAAAGCCAATTCCTGTTTCCTAAACGTGGCTTTGAAAGAAATGAGCAGAGGAAAGATATAACTGCATGGAAAGTAGCCCACGGGGTTAAGAAACCAAGGACTTTCCCTCAAGAAGAGCAGAATTTAATCTGATTGGTGTCAGAAATACTTCCTTGTGGCACCAGGATTTAAACTCATGACACAAAAAGAACATCAACTGTCCAGTTACATAATTGCTAAAATGCTCTCACCAGCCCTGGGTTAACAGGCTGTCATTCAGAACATAGGTTGAGCCAGAAACAAACCACAGCAATGACAAAACAAAACCTCTTCCTCTCCTTCTCACTCATTCATCCATCCGTCCAAAATTTATAGGCACCTATTAGATGCTTGTGAGTTCAGAAATGTCCCTGTTTTCAATGAGCTCACAGCCTACAGGGAAAGACAGATGATTAAATGGATAATTATAATGCCACATGAATGTGGATAAGTGTACATCATAAGGGAGAGGTTAAGTTAATCATGAAGCAGCCATACAATTGAGTCCTACATAGCCATTAAAAAGAATAATGTAGCACCATATTCATTGACATGGAAAGATCCCCACAGTATATTAAATGGGGGAAGCAGATTGTAAAACAGTATTTACAGTATTTTATTCTCTGTAAAATTATTTTTTACACACACAAATGTTGGAAGGATGTTCACCAAACTATCTACTATTAGCTCTAGGTGGTACATCTTCAAGTGATTTTTACTTTATCCTCCACGCCGTTCTGTTTTGCTTAAACAATTTAATTTTTTTCAAAAGGGAACCGCTTTCTACAGCAAAAATGAGAGGCACTCACTGCAGAAGATTCAACGTGCCAAGTTCAGTAATGGAGATACCCACACACGTGCACACACACACGACTGAGAGTGGAAGATTTTCTAAGGATATTTAGAAGGTGAATGACTGTATCTAGAATGTTCTCCCTTTTTTGGTTAGCTAGCTATTATGGACTGGAGTTCTCAAAGCTAAAGATTTTGCAAAATAAGAAATGATACAAATGGCCCACAGGGTTCCCTACCTTTAACAGCAACATTTCTTCATTCTGCTAAAGTGAGCATTCCCTGACTAAACAAAGCAGTTTTCATTTGATTCCACAAGAGTGGCAACCCACCCCACCACCATTCTGCCTGGTCCCTCACACGCTCCAGCCCTCCAGACTACATCTACAAAACACACAGCAAATCCACTCAGCCTGACCCTCTGCCTTGAACCTGCCTTTCCTGCTCTCACATCCAAGCAAGGTTCAAGGTTTAAGTTCAATCATTCACTTACCAAACACTTAGTGAGCCTCTCCCATGTGTTTGGCTCCCATTATGATCTGAGATGGAGAGGTGAACAAGACATCCATATGGAACTCAGAATCTGATTGCTTGGGAGGAGAGCTCGAAACAAAGGTGGCTCTGGAGTCAAACCCTGAGTTCAAGTCATGGAGTCCCACTGACTAGCTGGGTGGCCTGTGTATGTTGGTTAACCCTTCTGGACTTCCGTCTCTGTCTGTAAAGAGGCATAATAAGCCTCTTAGGTTGTTATGAGGATTAAATGAGATGGTACATGTGAAATGCTTGGTGCAAGACCTGACACAATATGGCCCCGGATGAAGGTTAATTAATTTTGTCATAAGCATTGACACTTGTAATGAGTTGTTGTAAAAAAAAAAAAAAACAAAAAAGGGAGTATAGAGAACAGAGCCTGTGAGCCCACCGCAGAGAAAGCACTGAGCAGATAACAGTGGTCCAACAGGAAGAAGGAGAAATGACCAGACCTGGCACGATTTGTCTCTTTAATTAAAATTGTAGCCATCAGGGATCCATAGCATTAATGCAATTTCCTGACCACATGGTTCAGCTTGGGCAGTTCTAAAAGGAACGTGGAGGCAAAATGTTAACATCTCCCATTCTGGAGAAACAGATAGTAGAAACCCCACCAGTCTGACCTTTTCCACACACAGTATTTTGATTAACTGACCATCCTATTCCTTCCCTGCAGGCCTGGAAGGCTACAAACAGAGAGGAGGGTGACTGGTTTGCCAACCGCATTTTGCGTTCACTGAGGTGAAGAGAGTGGCACAGTGACTGGAGAAGGAGCAGAACCACGGCACAGTCATGAAAGGCAGAAGTGAGGAGGTAGAGCTGCCCCACCTTCATTTGGGGTCCTGAGCCAGGTTCAGCCCTTCTGCGGGCCAATTAATTCCAGGCACCAACATCTGCCTTGAATCCTTCAAGGTAATTAGCACCACATGTTATCAACAAGAAGCTGGTCCCCTCGGGCACTTGAGATAATTGTTTCAACACCGGCGTTATCTCCACTTTCCATGAAAGGTCACTGCAGCCAGATATATTCCCACTATTCCCATCCCTCTAGTTAAATGAAAAAAGCTGTCCCTTGTCACTGCGGTTATAACAATTCATCGGTGCAGTGCCCAGGTTATCTATCCATGCAAAGGCTTCTTAGAGGGAAGCGAGCGCCGAGAGTTTGCAATAATTATTTCCTGCAATTTCTGACACTGCAAGTGTCACAATCCCCTAATATAGGTGTGCTCAGAAGAAAAATACAATTGCATTGGATGACAGTGACCAATACTACTCAGGACTCCCTCCCAAATTTCTGGGGAGGCTTCTCCAGGAGAGCAAGGAAGAGTGGGAAACTTACAGTGTCCTTGTCAGCCCCGCACCTGCTCCAGCCACATGACTGAGGCATATTCTGCCCCGTCTATTCTTTCTCCTTTTCTCTCGTCCCTGGCCTCGCCCTTCTAGCACATTCTCCTTTTCCAGGTCTCCCCTTAGATAGCTTTTCCCCCAGGAGCCTTCCCTGAAGCCCTCTGAATGAGGCCAGGTGCTCCCACAGTTTTCAGTCTCCTCAGTCTTGTTGAACTGCCTGTCCTCACCTCTTCATTCCCCCAAAGGGGAGCCTAGTGAGATCAAAGGTCCCAACTGTCTTGCTCACCCCTCTACCTCCTGCGCCTGGCATAACACTCAATAAATATTTACTCTGTGAATTTTGAATGCATGATGGGCATTGACGCTCTGCTGGTCTAGTTTACACTCCAAGGAACATGAAATTCAGGAGAATATAGTCCCCAGGGAGACACAACCAACAAATTCTTGATTCCAGAGCCACCAGGAGCAAGAAGAACCTTACCGCAAACTGAGTCATTTGCCGGCAGCCCCAGCACAAGTTCCCAGCAGGCAGCAGCATCCTTCCTAGGGAAAGCATGGAAAGCTGAGTGCACCCGCGGGTCGAGGGACCAGACACAGCAGCAAGAAATTAAGTACTACGCAGGCGGCCAGAGTTTATTTCTCATTCTATGTGCTCAATCCAAGGAGGCCTCCTGCAACCAGGGTGAGAAAAGGGGAGCGCCGCTTGTGCAGACGCTCCCCTCGGGCCCAGGTCCTACTCCCAGTCACTTCGGGCAATGGCCGCACCAAGTCAGGGCTGGGGGAGGCTTTAGTGCCTCCCCATCATCTCCGTCAGGCTTGCTCGAGCCCTTCCCGCAGAGCCCTGGCCGCACTGGCCTCTCTCCACTTCCAGAAAGCACCCACACCGCTGAGACTCAGCACCTCTCTGGTTGGCGATGCCTCTGCATCCTTCACAGCTCCCTCAGCCCTCCCGCGCTCTCTCTGCATCACCCACACAGAGGGGCGAATCCTCCATGACACCACACTCCTCTCTCGCATACATTTTCTCCTGTCCTGACTTTACGCCAAGTGTGTGCTTACGTGCCTGATGTCAGTTTCCGCCGCTGGACTGTCAACAGCACGAGGGCTGAGGCCAGGTCTGCTTTCGCTCGCCATTTTATCCCCCCGTGGCTAACGCTCAGGTGGCATGCAACAAAAATCCATGGAGTGAAGAAATAATCCGCTGACCTCGGTCAGCGTTACCCAAACTTCGTCTTAAGGAAATGTTCACACACACTCAAAAAACAAAGGTTTGAGAAACACTGTTTATCCTCGCCTCACAATACACGTTAACACAATATTTTCAAACCTTGAGGAGTTCCGCAAGAAGAAAAAAAACTTGCTAAATTTTAATCCAATATTTCCCAGTGTACCCGAGTATGAAATCCTTTTCTCATTCCTTTCAGCATCCTGGGGAGAGTAGTGTGCCTTAGAACACCGATTTGCGAAACACTATCCTGGAAAATGTTTCCGTTTTTAAATATTCTATTATAACGAGCTGGTGAACCCACAATTTTTCAAGAATGCTCTGAGCTATAACAGCCCAGCAGGGGGTGAAGGGATCTGCTGTGCCCAGGTTCTACTTCCTGCCTGCCCCTTCCTGCCCTTCCTTCCGTGGCCTGAGCCATGACAGGTTTGGGAAAACAAGCCGATAGATATGAACAGAAGGTGCCAAGACTCACTTCCCTTGGGTTTAAGCTGGAACTAAGAGCCAGGCTGGAACCCGGACAGGCATGAAGCAGACTGTCCTTCTCAAGTTCACAATGCCTTCACATCACATGCTGGCCGCACAAAATAAGAACAGCAATTGGCATTTATACTTTTCAAATCATGATTACTGATGTTATCTTTTTTGTCTCACAAGGAACCTAGCAGGTAATTCAGATGTAATTTTCGTCATTTAAAAGAATAGAGGAAATGAGAACCATGAGGTTCAAGTGATTCGCTCGGCCCCAAAGTTGCAGAGTGCGAACAAAAGTACAAATCCTATGCCTCTCCAGCTGAGGCTCTTCCCTCTACGTGACAAGGTCACTCTTTCAAACTAAAACTACCCCAGAATAGATAGCGACTGGCCTAAGCAGGTGTGGGAGCACAGAGGACAACTGCCTTACATGGGGAGGAAACCCCAGCTTGTCCTGGACCAGGAAAATCTGACACATCTATGGGCTGAATCTACATGGTGGGTTGTTTTTTTAGCTGCCTACATTTTAAAATCAAGAAATCTTACCTTAAAATCTAGATTCCAGCTTCTTTTGAAAACTCTAGAGACCTGGTCACTCTGAGTATGCATTCCTATGGCAACCATCAGCTGACACAGTAGCCACTGGCCTTCCAGACAGGCACGTCCCCTCCATTTCATCCCAACCCCCAGCCCACCCCTATCTGTGTCACTCAGTGATTTACCTGCTGGGCTCTGTGAGCACAGGAGTCTGATGCCCCTGCTTTATAGATGATGGACACTTCTTTCTAAGACCACCAGATACGAAGGTGGGAGCAGGGTAGAGTGACAGAGGAATAGCTAAAGAAAGAGGCAAAAAGCAGCAAGAAGGACATCTTCTGAAGTCTAGAATAACAACTGCCACCAAAAAATAAAAGCGGGTTTCTGCAACAAAGAGAAAGTGCAGACATGAATTCCCTCTAACCAGCAGCCAAACATTTTAATATTTATGCCTAGATTTTCCCAGGCAGTTTTAATTCACATTTGCACTTTTCCTATAGAAAATAAAGAGGAAGACGGGTGTACTGAATGTGAAAAATACTGAAAATGCCATCATTTAAATGGAATTGAATCCCTTTCAAAACATTGTGTCCAGCGAAGCCTGTTGCCTAGAGAGGTGTTTTGTCAGTTCCATGCACCACTCAAAACCCATTGAAAGCTATAAAAAGCACCTGCTGACTCTGTGAACTCCAGATTCATTTGCTCCAGGGTTGGATACTAACGTGGACCCTTTGCAGCAGGAGCAGAGCTGGCGGCAACAGCTGAGGAACTGCTCAAGCCTATGACAGGTGAACTTGTTATACTATATTTCAAAGCCACACACTTCAAAAAGAAGGCGATTCCATCCAGGGCCTGCAGCATCCCAACTTTGTCCGGCCTTGTTGGTGGCAGGGGGAGAACACTGAGTCAGAAATAGCCAAGCACACTTTTTCGAATCCTTCAGAGCTCAATAGTTCAAGTTGGCTCTTTCTTCCAGCAAAATCACCTCATATTGGCTGTGAAGTTGGCTGGCTGGGCGTTGTGCAGGTATGGGGATTAATTTCTCCCCAAAGAGAACTCTCAAATCAGCCTACCTTCCAAGTGTATCCTCCCATCTCTGCAACCCTCTCCATTCTCAAGTTCCTCCCAACTGCTGGAGTCCTTGGTCTTTTTAACCCTTGATCTGCTGCCTTGAATTATTACTTATCCTCTTTACATGTGGATCCTTATGACTGGCAGTAAAACAAGCTGGTCCCTCGGGGCAGGACAGGGTCTCCTGTTTCTCTTTGTAAATACACATGTGGCAGGTGCTCAGTGGGAACAGATGCCCTTATGCAGAAGGCATTCTGGACTCAGAGGCTCCAAGTGCAACAAAGAAACAGACTACAGGCCCGGGGACCAGGTGGCTGTGAGGATGGGCATCTCAGTGGCCAGTGGCCAGGCCTTTCCAACCCCTTGGCATTGCCTAAGACCTGGTACCCTGGCATTCCCCAGAGGAGAGTCAGTGCCCAAAAATTACTGAGGCAGAGTTACTATGAGCCTGGTAGGATGGGGACTTAGATTTACAAAAAATGAGACATGTTACACATCTGAGTTTGTGACCAAAAAATTCCAGTGGCCTCAAATCTAGCTGAGTGAGCGACAGAGGGAACAAGAAATGAAGTATGGTTTCTCAGCGTCAATGCAGAGGAGGGAGGGACTGAGAACATATGAGAGGAAGTTGTAAAACAGTCTCTAGGAGCAGAGAACGTGAGCGCGTCCCAGGCCTGGGACTAGTAGGATAGGTTTGCTTACAGGACCATAGGGGCTATTTGGATGCAATTTCTCTATTGGTCTCAGCAGGTACCTGAACCCTTATTGTCAATCCCCCGGAACAAACCACTAACGACCTCCCAGAAGTCCCCAAGGAAGCAGGGCACATCCGAGAGAGCTCTGGCCTCAGGGGAACACACTGGGGTAGAAATCCAAACTGTGTCAGATTGCAAGTGACTGTTCCCTAAAAGCTCCAGGACATGAACCAAGGTTCTTAAAGCCTCTTAACCAGCAAAAAAACATGCCAGGCACATGGTTGAAAGAAGAATGAATGAATGAGTCAATCCATTGGTGAAGCCCACTGCTATCATTCATTTACTCAGTTGCCACATGCCACTTGCCCTGCAAATACTCTAGCCCAAGAAATACAGCAGGGAGCTAGGCAGACATAGACAGACACGGTCCCTGCCTTCATGTAGCTTGCCCTCTAGTGGGGAGAGAAGACCACCAAAACCTAACAGTGAATCATGTCAGGTAGGGATCAGAGTAACTAAAGAGAAATAAAACAATAGGGGATAATTAAAAAGTGTTGAAAGAAGAAAAATCTATCTAGACAGTCACCTGCAGGAAGGGTGACATTTGAACAGAGATGTTTGTGAAAATCTCAGGGAGAATGGTCCAAGCAGAGAGAACAGCAGGCACAAAAGTCCTATGGCTGGAGACAGTTTGACCAGGAAGAGCAGGCAGGTCATTGTGGCTGAAGTGGAGGGAGGGGGCGCGGCCCCGAGGGGGTGGGGCACACCACGTTGCCATTTGTTATCCACATGTGTGCTCAGAAGCAGAACCGCCTGTTACTCATCTTTCTACTCACCACCCCCGCTCCATGCCCAACCTCAGAGGGAAAGGCGGGGGAAAGCTCCCTTCGGCTGCTCCCACCCCCACCCTGAGCCCCCAGCATCACTAAGACCTGCACAAACCTTACCCAAAAGAGGAAGCCCACGGTGCACATACCCTTCAATAAAATGAAGTGTTTTCCAACCCAGAACTTTCTGAACATCCCCTTCGGGCCCAACATTTATGTTTGATACCAGCTCAAAAGAAATTTTCTCTCAAAGCATCAGTTACATCTGTTCTTCTATTTTTGCATCTACGGGAGCAGGAAGCCCAAATGGCGCCTTAGTTTAAAGAAGATTCCGGAGGCTTCTCTCTCCTCTGCTTGAATCATTAAAGTGATGCTGAGCTCCCCAGATGAAAACATTAAGGGGGGAAAGAAATGAGAGGAAAACAGTACTGGGGTCCTGAATCAGGCCTTGGCGAATGGGCCTGAGAGGACAGTCTGTGCCTTGGCTAGAGACCCAGGGACCTGCCCCAGAAGGAACAAGTAAAAGGCTCATCAGTGTGGCCCTAGTGTCCTCCTCAAACCCCAGCCCCTCTGCTCCTTCCCTAGGCTGCTGACCTCTTCTCACATGGGCCACCGGCACAGCAGCAGCCTCACTCCCTGCAGCCCGCATTGCAGATGAGGCAGTCACTCTGAAGGGTCACTCTGAAGCACAGCCGTGACCTTGCTGCTCTCTGATGAAAATCCTTCACAGGCCCTCACTGCCCTAGGGACAGAGCTCAAGTAACTCTCATACTCCTGTCCAGCCTCCCTCTTGCTACCCACTCCCTACAGTCATTCCCCTGAATCACCGCTTCTCAGAAAAATGTCACTGTGCTCACGGCAAGAAGTACATGTTCAGGAGACCCAGCGCACACACCCACATACACTTGTGAAACATGCTTCAAGAAACACTGATCTTTGCTATATACCATGAGCCCTGATGTTTTTAATCCCATTTCATTCTATTTGCTTTTAAAGCTAGTCGTGACACATTAAATTGGTTTCATGATCCACTAACAAATCATGAACTACAATTTGTAAAAAAAGAATACACTAAACCGATTTCTGCAGTCCACCTGAATCATCTTTTCCTCTTGTCCTAAGATTTCATGCGGGCAGCTCTTTCTGGTGGAATTTCCTTTCTAGTTCCTATTCTGCCCTTTCTTTTTTTAATTCAGTTGTTTTTAACCTTGGTTGCACACTCATTCACTCGGCTGCCAAACCTCCATGCTCAAAGGTCCCCAGGTCAACCTCTTCCTACCCTGTACCCTGTACCTGTCTCAGGCCTGGTGCTCCCTTGCCTGGGCTGAGTTGATTGGGGTCCCTACTTTGGCATTCCAAATGCCTAACTGAGAATAATTACAACTCTTAATTATACTTCAATCATTATGTACCAACACCACAGTTGCTTTTAAGTTTTATTTTTCATTAAAGCAATGTTTTCAAGGGCTTCTTTAAAAAGGAGAGAAAAAAGTACTGAATAATTACTTATAATTTAAAAGTAAATAAAAACAAATTATGTGCATGCTTGTCAAACAAAACACTCCTTCCAATCCAGTTGGTTATGCACCTAAAAATTTCTTTGAGTCACGTGGTGCTTCAGGTTCATGCACCAAGTTCAGTGATCCTGAATCTAAGATTCCAGGACTAGTTTCCCGTAACCATAGACCTAAAGCTATTTGGGGTCCATAGAGCCAAAAGCTATAGAGTTTTCAGGATAGGACACCAATAAAAACTCAGGCCAGAAGAATGGGTACTCCAAAGCAGAAGACTCCTGTAGGCAATAATAATTCCTTGCATGGATACAGCACTTCCCATCTTAGTGTGTACATTATGATGTATTTCTGCCCAGCTCCAAGCCTCATTTTCTTTCGTGGTTCTTAACCTTTTCAAGGCATAGCTATGAAAACTCTCTACCATACAAATGAATATACGGCAAACATACACAAGATTTTGCATACAGTTTAAAGAGGTTTACAAATTCAATAAGGCCATTCATGAATTCCTTAAGATTTATGATTTGCAAGGTTCCCATTTTCATTTATTTGTTTCTAGCGAATGACTAAAGCATGAAGGCACTTGCAAATTATATGCACTATGAAATTTTTAGGCCTGATTATAATTCACTCTATAAACACTGACTGAGTGCCTACTATGTTTCAGGCACTGGGCTAGTTGCCAGAAGAAAGCAAGGATGTGGTGATTAATCAAATAGGGTTCTTAAAGGAACTCACAGTTCAGTGGGAGAGGCAAAAGAAGGATGTGTGTTGTACTGAGAAGAGGAAGCAGTGGAAGAATTCTGGTCCTGGTGATGCTGCTAGGCTTGGCCTTGCCACCCTGTGAAAGCTACAGGTAGGCTGGGAGGGTCGGGGAGTGCCTCCGCACAGACATGCAACAATGGCATTGATATCAAGATCTGAGCCCCACACTAGGAGTGCCAAGGCCCTGAAGGCAAACCCCTAATCCTGACCCAGTGGCCAGAGAATACAACCGCTTCATCCATTAATTACCAGATATGTATTGAGTATCTCGTAGGGACCTGTTGCACACAGGAATGGAAGTTCATGACAGAAACATCCAGCAAAAGAAAGGCAAAAGCTAAGGGGCAGGGATCTAGTTAAGACCACTGATGGTTTGTTGGGATGACTGTCCTATGTGACATATCAACCCCCTAATTCAAAGCTCAGTTTCTGGTGTTTCCAACCTGTTATTTTACAAGTAAACATATGTTTGACCACCATCTACTTTCATTTTTTTAAAAAAAGACATTTCAACATTAAGAATAAGATTGAGGACAGACTCAAAATAGATGACATTCCTTACCAAGAAAAAAGATAGAACTTCACACCAGGTGTGTACCCACAATATACGTACTTATACAGTTTACATTTTTTGTTTTTCTAATTTTTCTGAAGAATAGTGAAATCTCATCACAGCTCAGCACTAGTTCTCAGAAGGGCATTCTGAAAATGCAAGAGGGTTTGAAAAAGAAAGCATGAACAAAATCTGTAAGGAGAAATTGGCCCTTATGAATTATTGGCTCAAGACAGAAGGAAGGTTTCCCTGTAGAGGAACTATCTGGGCTCAGTGCTAAAGGATGAAAAGAGCCCGGGCCGGTGGAGTTGCTAGAATTACCCAGAGAAACTGGAAGTGAAGGCAGTTGGTGAGAAGCACAATGCCAACCGCGTTTCTGAACTCTTGTATCTGCTGACTATCCTTAATATGCATGTCTGTGAGTTCCGTACCTTATATGTTGTTATCTCTAACTGCCCTTGTACTCCCTGCTGAACTTTCCTAACTGATGGACAAACACTGCAAGCTGTGAGTGGGTGGCCTTGTTCTCCAAACAACTGTTTGATTTTGTTAACTTTACTACATTTGTGTGTAGTCCCTTATTTTTATAAATACTTGTATATTAGATTTTGGGGTGGGGAGGGGAAACAAAGGCCTATTGCTAAAGAAAAAAAAGCATACAAACTTTGCAATATTTAGAAAAAGATGAGAATTATCTGGTGAGCCAGAAGCAGTACATCTTTAGTCCCAATGGTATTCACTGAACTTAAGCCAATCAACTATATGTTCAATTTTGAAAAAGAGCAAAAACATAAAAGAGACTTTCAGTTCAATATGACCAATTATCCACAAGCATTTATCCTTTCTCCCTCTGAAAACTGCACTAAATTAATAATAAAATAATTTTTTATGTATTACTGCCCAAGAAAAAAGAAGAGAAAGAGATATCAGTGAATGAAAACTTTCTACAAATTTTGGGAAAACAGAAAGTGGATAGGGAATTGGTAACTGGTAACTTGTACAACAGAGCAAAAAAAAAAAAAGCTACCATGAATGTGCCCATGAAATGGAAATATTTATGATATATAAACTAATCCCTTCGTCCTTGCCCCAACACAGAAACCTGGTAAGACTCAGGATTTAAGGTTTTAGGTGCCATGAAAGGCAGAGTGGGGAGCATGAGGCACAAAGCTGAACAAGAGGACTTACTGAATGTCACAGTACAAAAGTATTGAGCCCCAATACTCCCTCCACAACCCCAAATAGCCAGTTGACTTATTCCATGCACCCCTTCTCCAAAGGTTTATTCTCTGGAGAAATTAACCCAGATAGGCTCTGAACTTAAGAACATCAGGCATATTACAGATAAAGGTCTCCAGTCACATTCCCCGACCCCATTCCCAGAAAGCTGGAAGCAAAGCATTCTCCTCCCAGTCTAGAGACTAGAAGATTCATGTCCAGAGAAAAGATGGCCAGATTACTAGATTTGCATATCACTACAGCAAAGCCTACTAATTGAACAATCTCTCTCTCACTCTCCCCTCTCCTCACTCTCTCCACACTCACACACCAAAAAGCTTCCCAGAACCCCACTGTTAATTATTAACAGCCAACCAAAGATCACTTAACATTTGAGGAATTCCTCTGATAGAAAAGACAAAAGAAAACTAGCATAAAAAAGGAAAGTACCTGGAAAACTGAGCTAATAAGGAAAAAGAGCTGTCAGAATTTTAATTAAAAAAAATAAGAAACAAAATAGGATTCTATCATTTTTAATGAAACAGAGTACAAAAAAGAACTTTAAAATTAAAATTAAGGTAGCCCAAATGAAAATGTCAATAGAAAGCTTGGAAAACAAAGATAAAGAATTTACCCCTAAAAGTAGATTCACCTACTTTCCTCTTTTCTGGGAAGAGAGATCAAAGAGTGGGAGAGACTTGAACATGACATGCAGAAGATAATAGAGCAATACTTTCAAATGAGTTTTTAACCTGAGACTTTATAGCCAGCTAAACTATCATTCCTGTGAGAGTGAATAAATCCATTTTCAAACTTGAAAGAACTCAAAACTTAGGTAGGGAATCTGAAGCATAAAAGCTATAGTATCCCTGAGTAATGCTATTATGCCACAGGTTCAGAGAACAGTCAGTACAAATCAGAAGCAGGAAGATGTAAGTTTCCAGGAAGGAAGACTCTAGGAGGAATGAAACAACAGAGCCGATAGAATGTCTATGTGTGAGTATTTAGAAAAAAAAAATGTGACAGAAGTATAAAATCACCAATGAAAAAGAAATTAGGTTGTATAAAAAAGAAAACTCTACGAGTGAAAAAGGAAAAAAGATATCCACTCTAGGATAAACGAAATTTAAATTCCCCAAAGAAGAAAACAATCATAGTACTGTACTTACCTTTTCAATAAACTACATTTATATAATCATAACATAACCATAGACTTCAACCAAAATACATTATGTAAATATGCTGGAAAAATAGGGAGTGGCAGTGAGATGGAGTTGTTGGGATGACTGGGAATGGAAGGTGGGTATAGGGTATGTGTAGCATCCTAAATCTACCTGCACTCCACTAAGATTTCAATAACGTCCAAAATGGGTGAATCAAGAAATGGCAACGTTAACATATTATTTATTAATATGAAAGTAAAGTCCCAAGTAAATATAAGAGGAGTTGAAAACAGTTGACTCTGGGGACAAACTGAAAAGAGATGAAGAGTAAGATGTTTGACTACTACTTTTCATTATAAGCATTTAAGGACTGAGCATATATTACTTTGATAAAAGTAAACTTTATTTTTTAAAATAACACACATGAAACATTACATATTATTTAAGATTATGTTTAAATAGTAAGAGTTTTAAAAATTTTGTTATATTTTCAGGTCTCTGAGAACAGAGACACTCTTATAACACATAGTCTATTGTTTAGTGTCCACCTATTTGATTTTGATTTTCACCTATACTTTCAGGCATGTGTTATGAACAAAAGCTGAAATTTGACTGTTAACATTTTTCTACCACTCAGTAGCTAATAGCTCCCTAGGCCTCTGCAATTCTGAGTCTAGGGTAGCACTAATAGTTTCATGGTTGGCCCAGCCTGTCTGGCCCACATGTTAATGAACCCATTCCTTGTTGCCTATGATAACAACAAGCTAAGCCGTGATTTTCAATAGCTGGATCCCTGAGCAGTCAGCCAGGCCAACACTCCCATCTGTTTAGGAATCTACCTGGCCCTCCGCATGAGCCAGGAAGCTTCTCCTGCCAGCTTGCTCCCCTGGCTCAACAGTGAGTACCAAGTCCTCTCCCAATTCACTCTCACTGAGAAGATGATAAAAGTGGCTTTTTTCAAGGTAATAATCTCATAATTGTGACAATTAATAATCTCCCCATAGTGAATGTCACATCTTCCCAAGAAGCCAGCAGCAATTAGACTCCTGAAATCTGTTAAGTCCCCAGGGTATGGGGGCCTGAATATTTATAGCACCAAAACCCTCCTTTCTCAGGGGTGCCAGAGGCTTTCCTTCCATCCCGGTGTGAATGCCAACTTGTGTGATACAAGCCTGCCATTGAGTAGACTATCAAGTGGGCCAGGCTTGACTTGAACAGTCTCAGCCCAAATCCAATCACATCCTAATCAGGTTTAATTGAGATTAATAACCTTTCACAACAAGTAGCTCTAGGTATTTCATCAAAAAACATCCTGCTAAGAAAACTGCTCTGCCAGCCTCCGATCTGACCGAAGAATTTCCTCCCTCCTTCCTTGCTACCCTGGCTCCCAGCCCATCAGACCACTCCCCGTCCCCCACCCCGCCAGCCCTACATGGACAGAGGAAATATCAAGGGCACTTTCAGGACTCAAAGAGGATGGGACATACAAAAACAGAACTACTATCAAGTCAAAAGTGTCAAAGCCTTAGCATGTGTCTCTTTGCCCTACTCTGATGGCCCCTATAGGGTAGATACAGGAAAGTTCTAGAATCATTGTGGCCATCATTCTGCACTGTGGCTAAACGCTTCCAGCTCTGTCCACCTTGGCTGCCACACTGGACTAAAAGTCAACATCAGTAATTTTTTTCCTTAAAAGATATTTAAGCACCTACTGTGTGCCAGGCACTGTACTGGGCACTAAAATTTAGTGGAGAATGAGACAGTCATTGCGTTTGCCCTCAGGAGTTTAGTGTCTAGACAGAGAGACCGACTAAGCTAATAATCTCACATGTAGACATGGCCCAACAAATTTTAATAATGGCTTGAAGTAAGAGTGTGGAGTAGATGATGGAGTGGAGAAAGGAAGCCTAACTTAGATCAGAGGTCAGGTAAGACCTCCCTAGGGCCAACCAAAGGATGAGTGAGAATTAGCTAGACATGGAGGAAAAGAACATCCCAGTGCCCCTGGGGTGGGACCAAGACAAGTGGTTAGTGCCGCTGACATAGAGCCAGCAAAGGGGATGACAGAGCAAAAAGAGGCCACAGAAATCCACAGAGGCTGAATTATGCCAGACTAGGTAGGCCACGGAAAGGGGGCTGGATTTTATCCTAAGCGTAATGGAAAGTTATTTACTAATGCAGGACTGTGGTTTTGGGAAGAAACCTCAGGGAAAAAAACCTTATAGCATAATCCCTGCTTTTCCCTTCTGGGAAACACTTTCTTAGAATAAAGTAAATTCATTAATTCATCCAGCAAGTATATACCAGGGTAATAAGACTAACTGTCCCATACCACAAGAGAAGTCAGTCACATGTGGTCAATGGTAAAGCTTGGCCTAAGAAGCTGCTGGGTGCTTTGCTCTGCGTGGGCACATGCAGGCCACAGGAGAAAACCCAAGATCCTGACCTCGAGAGGCTGGAGAGAAAAGGCAGGTTGACCTGGGGTTCCCCAGACAGGAAAAAGGCCCTATCAGATGCCTGTTCCAATAGGGTTCTTTTAACTTAGGACTTCAGAAGCAAACAAAACGAGTTAAAAGGAACTGAATTTTACTTTGAAATGAGAATTCTGAAGATGTACCAGCTATACTTTTCACATGGACACACACATATTTCAATCTCAGCCGAAGGGATTCTCTGCTAAGGGGTGGTCCAGACAGTGCTGTAACAGTTAAGAGGAAGAGGGATGGATCTCTGCTTTTTCAGATGGAAAAGCAAGAAAATCCCCCATCTAGCTTATCTCACCCCCATTAACTCACACTCTGCACATGGGCTATTCACAGAAGCACTGTATAGAGAATCACAGCTGAATGCTTCAAAAAATTTCAACAGCGAAGATGCTTTTTGATGGGCCATAGAAGGTAACGGCTTTAGTCTCAAGAGTCTGCATTGGCACCAACAGGCTTACTGAGCCTTTAAGGTGACCCAAACTTAAGAACAGCCTTTCAAAAAAATTGGAAATGGACCCCTGTCTTATCCATTGAGGCATGAATACTGTGCCTATTACCCAAACTGCCAGGTATGAGAGGAGAGAACATGAGATGACAGTCACCGTGAAAGCTGCAATTATCGATGACTCCAGCTCACCTTTGTGTTTCTCCATCTCAATAGCTTTTCAATAGGCTGTTTTTCCAAACCTACTGAAACTCAAGCACTAAGCTGGGTTCCTGCCTTTTGTCAGAGTTTTCTTTCCTAAGCCTCCTGGGGAAGCCAGAGGCCCCAAACTCTTGTCCTATCTCACTCCTCTTGTCTGAGGATACTGGTTGGGGAGTCCCAAGCCTTACCAAAATTTCCTTTGGAAAGTCGGGTCCCAGGAGCCTCTCTTTGCTGAGCAGGTAAAGAAGTGTGAACAAGGGACCTTTGGCTGAAGGGGAGCAAGGGCTATAAGAAGGCTTGTTATTCCAGAGTTCTCAGAAGCCTACGAATATAAATGCCAACAAAGAAATCCATGCTACAAGCTCAATTTATTCTCTTCTCACCATTGCCTTTGCCTTAGGGACTTGCCACTTGTCTTCTGGAGAATTGCAGCAATCTCCTGCCCCCAGCCTTGCCCGTCCAATCCAGCTCCCAGATCTTACACTTCTATCGAGGACTTTCCTCAAACTCATTTGTGACTCTGTCATTACCACACTGAACACACCTCAACAACCATCCATTGCCTATCAGAGAAAGTCCAACCAAAGTCCCTGCAAGAACATACACGGCCTTTCGCAACCCACCTCCTGTGACCTCCACTATTTCATATTCTCCCTACTCTTCTCTTTCTCCACAATGCACTTCCTCCACACACGACAAAAATGCACAACTGGCGACAACTAGGTCGTGCCACAGGATTTACATGCCTGTGCCTTTGCATATGCTGTTCTCTCTGCCTGGGATACTTTCTCTCTCTGCCTTATCCTTTCATAAAACTTCTCTCAAAACACTCACTTAAATGTTACCTTTCTCTGAAGACTTCTCTTATCTTCTCTGATAACTGATCTCCTCCTCCATTGCCCAGTAGGACCTGCAACACTAAATGGCAAGTGCTGATTTACAGATTCGTCTTCCCAAGTAGACTGAGTCCTTTAGAACACAGATTAAAATTTCATCCTTCTCTAGTCCCTTACCCAGCACCTAGAATGAAAGGATTTTTGCACCATCCATAACTAGGTAAAACCATTCCCATTCTCCAGTTGAGAATACTGAAGCCTAAAAGGTAAGAGCCACAGTGCCAGTTAACAGTAGACTTGGATACAGAAATCAGTTTATCCAACTCCTAACCAGACTATTTTCCACCAGCGTTTTCTTCCCACATGGGGCTGGGTCTGCCCATCTCTGTAGAAGATGATACCTTCAACATAAGTCTGATTCAGCCAGAGTTACATGAGGTCTCTGGGGTCTGGGTGTCAAGGTCAAAACACAGTGCACCTCCAAGGCACTGCCACATAACCTCGTTGCCTTTACTCCCATTTCCAAGGAGCTTATTAGACTCCTTGGCTGTAGTTTAGCTCCAGAATTTAAACCCACCCAAGCTCCTGAGGGTCCATGGAAAGCCTCACTCAAAACACTGCCAACGAGTAGAAAGGTAGCCTAGTTGAGTGACCTTGGACAAAGGGTCAAGGGAGTGACATAGCTCAGGGGCCAAGAATGCCTATATTCTCCACGTTGTCTTAACCTCCCAGAGTCATAAGTTCAGAGAAGGCCATCGGGAGGGTGCTTCTAATTACCTGCAGGTGTCCCAATTAAGCAGCACTGCCTCCCCAATTAGCAGGCCCTTCCACTGGAAATCATTAGGCTTAATTCCATTTCCCAGGAAACATCTTAATCAAGCAAGCTCTGTCCCCAACTCCTAAGGCAGCCAGACTCCTGCTGACGTCAGCCCAGCTCTGTCTGGCTTAGATGATGATGCTAAATTGAGCTCTGGGTCAATTTCCCAATTAAACACATCCCTTTAATTACACTGTTTTCTAATGTTTAGCCAGATCAAGAGTCTGTGTTTCTTAAATTACTTACTCAAGGTAGAGCATATTCAAAGAAGGGCTCACCTATAGGAGATAATAAAAAAGGAGATAAATTTGTAAGCATAGTCCAAAAAAGTATCTGTTATAAAAAATAAATCTGAAACACCACAGGATGAGAGCTACAAAGCACAGCCTGTTTTCAAGACATAAGAAAGCCACAGGTGACTTCATTGTCAAAGCCAGAGGAGCCCCCACCTCTCTCCCTTCTTTTCTGTACTATTTCCCCAAATTATTAAGTTGAGGGAGAGAATCTTAGGAGAGAAGAGACCTTTCCAGATGCAGATGCCCACAGATGGCTTTTCAAGTTCTTTGTCTTTGAATCCAAACATTTTAGTCAAAAGGTGAGGGCGAGGGACCAGAGGAAGAAGAACTGGAGTTGTCCCCACCTGGGGACAATTACACATCAGCATGAAAGCCAACTGCTGACCACCAGATTTATAATTTTTCTGAAGATCCTCCTGACAAAGGGTTCATTACTAACCAAAGGTTATTTCCCCTCTTTCCACCGGCCTGAAACCCTCACACTGCAACGTTACCAAAGCAGTCTTCCTCCCAGCTCCAGCACGCATCCTCCTCACACGCCCCTGGTTTATCTCTTTCTCCCTTTCGCTTCACTCTCAGCAGACTTAAACCTCCAGGAAAGTGGGGGAGGAAGAGTACAAGACAGAATTAGTTCAAGCACAATTTAGAGTCCCTGGAAACGTAACAACAAAGACCCTACAAACACATCTTAATTTTCACTCTGAAATAGACTATGAGGTTCAAATCAAATTCTGTTTCCTTTAACTTTTTCCATATCCATGTTAATCACATTCCTATGAAATTGAAGAGAGAGAAGTGCCCCTCTCCTTGATACTAAATTTAATATGGAGATGATTAGAAGTGCATTTGTCATCGTTGCCCGGAGAGCTTAATGCATTAGCCCTCCGGAAATTAGATCAACACCTCACCGTTCCAGCTCCTCCCATGTCCTCACCATAGCACTGGCCTCTGCAATAATCATTCTCTCCTGATTTTTTCCCAAATTATTTTTTAAATTTCATAATCAGCTTACTTTATTACTATTCACCATTTAGGGACAAACTCCTAAACCCCAGGGGATGCTGATTCTGTCCCCTAATAGGTTGTTTATACATATATGTACACACGAATATATAAGAAATTTGTCTTAAGTCATTGTTTTCTATTAACTTTTACCATTTCTTTCCTCTCTTCTCCAAAGACAAAACTTTTTCCATCTGATAAAGCATCTGGCCTGTTAGATGAGCTTCCCTTTCTCCTTCACAGAAATCATGATTTAAAATGTTACTGCTCCCATAGTGGTCTCAAGACATTTTCCAGGTGCAAGCCACAATTTGTCACTGGGTTCAGTTTCAAAGCCTTCTGGTTGGGGAAAACGGGACTTTTCAAATTTCCCTTAACAAAGTCTCAAGTCACCCGAGACTTCAGATCTCCTGTGCCCTGTGCCTCACAACCCCTGCTGCCTGGCCATCTGTGCTAACTCCAGGGAGTAAGCCAGGCAAACGCCCATGATAATAGGAGAGGTCGTCTTAATACTGCTACTAATAATAGTCAACATGTAAGTCCTCACTGCATTCCAGAAATAACCAAAAAGTGTTCTTCCTTGCTCATCTGATGTTACGGTTACCTAGCTTTTGCAGAAGAGGGAAACTGACGCTTAGAAAAGTCAAGTAATTTCCTTAAGAGCACACAGCTCGTTAGTGACTATGCCCAGCATTCAAACCCAGTTTGTTCTATTGCCAAGTTGTCTGATACCTCAGAGTAGACAAAGGAGGAAATTAATACTGAGCTGGAGTTAGCATCTACTATCTGATATTCTTTCTAAACCTTAATTCCTGCTCTGCTTACATGAGCACATTAATTCATTATACAAGATCTGATCCTGGACTCAGGTTCTGACTTCAGATGAAATACTTTCCCTCTGAGTCTTAGTTTTCTCAACTATACGAGGAAAATTTTGGACTGAGTGACCCCAAGGGAAACTTCTAGTTCTTATACTCAAGGATTCTAAGTAGATGTGATACAGATAGTACTGTAGACAGACATTAAAAGTTGAAGAAGCACTGGAGGTGACCTAATCTAGGTATAGTAAATGCACAGCATATAAGCTGCCTCTTCCTTATGTTGTGCCCATGGCAGACATCATGAACGGATCACAATCCTCTTTTTTGCTCAGCCTAGTTGTAGCTTTAGAATCCTTTTCAATTCTATGTTGAGGAAGCAATCGAACGAGACGACTGCACACTGGATGAACCTATATACCATCCCTGAAGTTAACCAACCTTCCCAATTTATAAATGAGGAAACTGAGACCCAAAGAGAATAAGCGATTCAATAAACATCTGTTGAGCAATTAATATGTGCCAGGTCTTGTGTTAGATCCCAGAGATAAAAAGATGAACAAGACATATTCTTGTGTTTTAAGGACTTTCAGTTTAGTGAGAGAGGTAGGCTATTAAACAAGCAATTACAATACTGTGTAATGAGTACTACTTGGCCAAATGGGAAACCACCTAACCTAGACCAACAGATTCATGGAAGGCCTCTTGCAGGAAGTAGCACTTAAGTTAAGATTTGAAGAGAGACAGAAGTGTGTCAAATGAAGAAGGGGTAAAAAGGCCATTCTAAATAGAGGGAGGAACCCAGTAGTGCAAGAGAACTCAAACTATTTAAGGAGTTATAGTTGCTAAGGATGGCTGGAGCCAAGGAGCATAAAATGCAATGAATTAGAGAATGGTGAGCAGAGGAGGCCAGCAGGGGCCAGAACATGAAGAGCCACACATGCCATGCTACAGAAGCCATTCTTCACCCTGGTGGTAGTTTGAAGACGTGGCTGCACTCCTCCCATTGAGAGATAGGATCTTTGTGCCCTCACCTTGAAACCTGTAACTTCTTTAATCAATATAGTACTGTGGAAATAAGGCTGAGCCATGAAGCACCATAGGGCTTCTACCTTATTCATTAGAACTCTCACTCTTGGAGGCATGAGCCACCATGTAAGACCAACTACTACCCTAAGACCACCATGCCAGAGGGGCCATGAGTAAGTGTGCCAGATGACAGTCCCAGCAAAACCCAACCTTCTGGCCCACCCTACCAAAGTGCCATATATGTAAGTTAAGTGATCTTCGGAGCAGCTTATTACCAGCTGAATACCACAACTGATCTCTATTGATGCCCCATGGAACAGAAGAGTCGCCCAGCTGAGCCCTGCCTGAATTCCTGACCTACAATTTATGAGATATAAAATGGTGGTTGTTTTAAGCCACTAAGTTTTGGAGTAGTGTTTTTATGAAGCAATAGATAGCCATGACAGCAAAGAAGCATGGAAGATTTTTAGAAAGGAGACTGACACACTTGGGCTACTACACTTGTACAGGTAAGTGATGACCAAGACAGTGGCAGTGAGATGAAGAGAAATGCTCAGCTGATTTGAGATATATGTAGAAGGTAGAGTCAACAGAATTCATTGACTGACTGGAAAGAGGAGAGCTAAAAAAGATTCTCAGTTTTCTGGCTTGGGTAACTTGGTGAATGGTAATACCATGTGCTGAGATGGGGAAGTTTGGAAGAGGAGCATGTATGGGTAGCATGGGGAGAGGCGTGAGTCCATTTCATATGTGTTAGATGAGATAATGCAAGATGGGGTGAACAGTAGCTAGAGAACTCAGGAGATTCATCTGACTGAAGACCTGAATTTGAGAGCCATCCACTAAGAGACAGTGATAGGAGCCCTGAGAGAGATGCAAGGACCAGAGAGCTCACTATGAGGAATGAGAAGGAGATGAAGGGCAGAACCGCAGGGAATAACAGAGCTGAGACTGATCGGGAACAGAGCACAGCCTAGCCACCTGAAGCTGCCCCTCCTGAGAGCTCCCAAAAAGTTGCTCACCGCCTCCCTTCTCCTGTCTCCTGTCCTCTAGGAACCTTGGTGCTTTAAATATGACTCGCATTGAAGCAGAGGAAACACGGGACTAGGCTCTCTTTCCCTGCGGTTCATCGGAACTGCACATGCCACCCTATGCCAACTTCTTTAATTTTTTAAATGTTCTACTTTATCCTCCTCTCTCCACTCCCTCCAGCCTGACTGTATTTTTTTAAATGCTTTTCATTCCTTTCCCATTTCATTTTCTTTCATCTGCAACCTGCTATTAAAGTTGTTCTCCCCACAGCTTTTTTGACACTAAAACAGCTTAATCTGTTCTCCTAATTAGCTGTGATACATACACAAAGTCCAACATCTCCCACACAATAGCATTCTCTCCAGTCATCTCCTACAGCTTCCCACAGCTTCCCACAGCTTCCTACTTCCCTCTTTCTTCCCTTCTATTCCCATGGCTCCTGCAGCCAGATCTACCTCTCAAAGAACCACTGGCCTGCCCAATAACTACAGCAGCCATCTTTAGAGTTATTCCATGGAGTGAGGGCTTGTCTCCATAAAGATCCTGTTAGAAGCACCACGAGCATTAAGCAGTATTAATAGTATGTCAGATAAGCTTTCTCGGAAAGTTAATAAATTCCAATAGAGTAAGGAAATCATTCACAGGAAAACTCAATTAAGACATTGAATGGAGGAACCAAACTCAAGTCTAAATAAAGGAAAATGTAAAGATGAACCTGGAGAGTGGACAGCCAGATGTGGGGCGTGGAGTGAGGTAGGGCCAGCAGCTGAGAATTAAGACAGAGTTCCCCTGTTCTGGGGTACCTACGTCATGTGGAGGCAGTGTGGAAGCCTCACAGAATCTTATTGCCCTTGACTCTTCCCAACTGCCTTTTAAATTCTCTCTCTCTCTCTCTGTCTCTCTCTCTCTCTCTC
>NW_011888855.1:8415589-8417828 GCF_000151845.1 Pteropus vampyrus
TCTCTCTCTCTGTCTCTCTCTCTCCCTCTCTCTCCAGAAAAAAACAGGTTACCGATAAAGTTAATGAGCCTGAGCTGGCCAAACTCACATTCAGACTCATCTTAGGAATCATGACCAGCTGGTCGAAACCCCAGCATAAGAGAGCAGAATAATAATCTGAAACAGAGACCAAAATTTCATGCCTCTCTTCACACACCTCCATTTTATTGAACTCGTTGACAACTGACTTAATAGACTACAAAACTCATTTTAGCCTCATAACAATCCTGAGCATCTTTCTTGCCTTAAAACAGCTTAGAGGCAACTCTTTGAAGGATGGACAATGTTGTGGCTTTCCCAATATTCCCAGGGTTCCCCTCCAGCCTCAGCCAAGATTCTGAGGACCACTCCCACAAGGTGGATGTTAGCGTAGGATAATATATATAGAGGGCTTCACCAGGTCTAAGACATGCTAGGCCCCCTCATGAATGGTTTCTCTAACTCGAAATGCTACAACTCTTTCCACAGTTCTACACAATGTGCCAAAAACTAAGGGTTCTCACAGCACCTCCCATGATGTAATCTAGGGGTGTCACTACACTATCCCTCGACATAATCCAATGATGTCAGAATACTGCCCATGATGTAATCCAGAACCTGTACCAGTGCTTATTCTGAAAACATCTTGTTCCTTAATCCCAAGAGCAATCTTTGTGGCTTGAACTCCCATCCCTAGCTGCCCATAAAAAGTACCACCAGCCCCCAAAATGAAGAACCCCGTTTTTATCTAACCTGCGAACAATGTCTATAAGCCCTCTGAAAAACCTGCAGCCACTGTGGTCTGCATTTCTTTTTCTGAAGCTCACATCATCCTATCTAACTTCCTAATAATTCTCTATAGAATTACAGGAAACTCAATCACACTTCATTACACACCTCCTGGCTCCTTCTCTACAGAAGATTGTGCTTTTCCAAACTCTCCCCCCAAATATGTACGGCTCCTTTAAATAAAGCTTATGAAACCTGGACTCCCAAATTATTATAGAAAATATATTTTCTAGGAAAGATTACATTTATTCTAAGAAGCAATACTTTCTTAATCTGCTTTGTCCTATGAACTCCTAATGACTTTCCTAATTGAGTTTTGACAATATTGTATATTAAATGGTAACTAACACAGAGCAGTGTCTAGGTCTTCACTGTCCTTCTGCCTTTTTCCTGTCAAAGCTGTTGGATAAACACACACCTGCAGCTTCTGGAACATCCCAAGCCTCATTTCCGAAAGCAGAAAAGTAGAGAACTGGAGGGATGTTTCCTTTCCCTCAAAGGCAAAATTTTTGTTGCAGGTAGATAATCTGGAGGATATGCAATGTGGCCAGGCACATGGATTTTAGACTCTATTACATCGGAATTAAAATGTACTGGCTTAGCCACTTACAAGCCACATTGCCATAGGCAAGTTATGAACTTTTTTGAGCACCTATTTTTTTAATCTGTAAAATAGAGATGACAACAGTACCTATCTCAGAGGATTTTAAAAGAGAACATTATAAAGCTCCCAACACTGATCATGGCACAAGGGAAGCACTCAATAAACAACAGTTATTAATTATAACTATAACGTATAATTATATTATGCTGGGGATGGCTCTTTAAATTTTGAGCTTTAGGGTTTGGTGCAGGGGCTGTTCTTGGAATAAGAGGATCAGGTTCCTATCAAAATATGCTGAGTAGCATCCATGATTCAGCTGTGGTTTCAGGAAACGATCTCTTCACTGCCTGATAATGGGCTTAATGCCACCAACCTTCAGGTATCCCTCCACCCTCAGATATTAAAAGCTGTTGGAGTCCCTCAACAGACTCTTGGTTCAACATATCAAAACTTTTGGGACATGGCAAAAGCGATTATAAGAGAAAAAGTCATATCATTACAGGCCTACCTCCAAAAACAAGAACAAGCCCAAATAAACAACCTAACACTTCATCTTAAAAAATTAGAAAAGAAAGAACAAATGAAGCCTAAATTCAGTAGAAGGAAAGCAATAATCAAAATAGGAGCAAAAATAAATGAAATTGAAAAAAAGAAATAAAAAAATAAATGCAACAAAGAGCTGGTTCTTTGAAAAGGTTAATAAAATTGATGAACCCCTGGCTAGACTCACTAAAGAAAAGAGAGAAAAGACACAAATAAACAAAATCAGGGAAGAAAGAGGAGAAATTACAACAGATATCACAGATATATAAAGGATCATACAAGAAT
>NW_011888855.1:8417878-8425598 GCF_000151845.1 Pteropus vampyrus
GGCTCCTTTAAATAAAGCTTATGAAACCTGGACTCCCAAATTATTATAGAAAATATATTTTCTAGGAAAGATTACATTTATTCTAAGAAGCAATACTTTCTTAATCTGCTTTGTCCTATGAACTCCTAATGACTTTCCTAATTGAGTTTTGACAATATTGTATATTAAATGGTAACTAACACAGAGCAGTGTCTAGGTCTTCACTGTCCTTCTGCCTTTTTCCTGTCAAAGCTGTTGGATAAACACACACCTGCAGCTTCTGGAACATCCCAAGCCTCATTTCCGAAAGCAGAAAAGTAGAGAACTGGAGGGATGTTTCCTTTCCCTCAAAGGCAAAATTTTTGTTGCAGGTAGATAATCTGGAGGATATGCAATGTGGCCAGGCACATGGATTTTAGACTCTATTACATCGGAATTAAAATGTACTGGCTTAGCCACTTACAAGCCACATTGCCATAGGCAAGTTATGAACTTTTTTGAGCACCTATTTTTTTAATCTGTAAAATAGAGATGACAACAGTACCTATCTCAGAGGATTTTAAAAGAGAACATTATAAAGCTCCCAACACTGATCATGGCACAAGGGAAGCACTCAATAAACAACAGTTATTAATTATAACTATAACGTATAATTATATTATGCTGGGGATGGCTCTTTAAATTTTGAGCTTTAGGGTTTGGTGCAGGGGCTGTTCTTGGAATAAGAGGATCAGGTTCCTATCAAAATATGCTGAGTAGCATCCATGATTCAGCTGTGGTTTCAGGAAACGATCTCTTCACTGCCTGATAATGGGCTTAATGCCACCAACCTTCAGGTATCCCTCCACCCTCAGATATTAAAAGCTGTTGGAGTCCCTCAACAGACTCTTGGTTCAACATATCAAAACTTTTGGGACATGGCAAAAGCGATTATAAGAGAAAAAGTCATATCATTACAGGCCTACCTCCAAAAACAAGAACAAGCCCAAATAAACAACCTAACACTTCATCTTAAAAAATTAGAAAAGAAAGAACAAATGAAGCCTAAATTCAGTAGAAGGAAAGCAATAATCAAAATAGGAGCAAAAATAAATGAAATTGAAAAAAAGAAATAAAAAAATAAATGCAACAAAGAGCTGGTTCTTTGAAAAGGTTAATAAAATTGATGAACCCCTGGCTAGACTCACTAAAGAAAAGAGAGAAAAGACACAAATAAACAAAATCAGGGAAGAAAGAGGAGAAATTACAACAGATATCACAGATATATAAAGGATCATACAAGAATACTATAAAAAAGCACATAACACCAAATTTAATAACCTAGAAGACATGAACCAGTACTTAGAAAAATACAACCTTCCCAAGCTGAATCAAGAACTGGAAAATCTAAATAGACCAATCAGCAGTATGAACATTGAAACAATCATCAAAAACCTACCGAAAAGTAAAAGTCCAGGACCAGATGGCTTCACCAATGAAGTCTACCAAACATTCAAAAAAGATTTAATACTTATTCTCCTCAAACTCTTCCAAAAAATCGAAGAGGAGGCAATACTTCCCAACTCACTTTATAAGGTCAGTATTACCCTGATACCAAAATCTGGTAAAGATAACACAAAAATAGAAACCCACAGACCAATATCTCTCATGAACACAAATGCAAAAATCTTAAATAAGATACTAGCAAACTGAATACAGCAACATATTAAAAAGATTATATACCACGATCAAGTGGGCTTCGTCCCAGAGGCTCAGGGATGGTTCGACATATACAAATCGATTAATGTGATATATCACATAAACAAATTAAAAAATAAGAATCATATGATCCTATCAATAGACGCAGAAAAAGCCTTTGACAAGATATAGCATTTATTTATGATCAAAACACTTCACAAAATCGATATAGAAGGAAAGTACCTTAACATGATAAAGGCCGTATATGACAAACTCTCAACCAACATTATACTTAATGGTGAAAAACTAAAAACCTTTTCTCTAAGATAAGAAACAAGGCAAGGCTGTCCACTATCGTCACTGTCATTCAACATAACATTGGCGGTCCTAGCAAGTGCAATCAGACAAGAGAAAGATATAAAAGGCATCCAAATAGGAAACAAAGAAGTCAAACTGTCATTATTTGCAGATGACATGATTCTCTATATAGAAAACCCTAAGGACTCCACAAGAACACTACTAGAAACAATAAGCAAATACAGTAAAGTCTCTGGATACAAAATCAACATTCAAAAATCCATAGTGTTTCTATACTCTAATAATAAAGTGTCAGAAAAAGAAGTGTAAAAAATAATTCCTTTTGCAATTGCAACAAAAAATAAATAAAATACCTAGGAATAAATTTAAAGAAACATGTGAAGGACCTATATAATGAAATCAACAAGACCCTATTAAAAGAAATCAAAGAAGATACAAAGAAATAGAAAGATATTCTGTGTTCTTGGATTGTGTTCTTAGATTAGATATTACCTAAAGCATTATACAGATTTAATGCAATCCCCATCAAAATCCCATTGGCATTTTTTAAAGAAATAGAACAAAAACTCATCAGACTTGTATGGAAGCACAAAAGACCCCAAATTGCCAAAGTCATCTTGAGAAAAAAGAACGAGGCTGGAGGCATCACTCTGCCCAACTTCAAATTATACTCCAAAGTGACAGTAATCAAAACGGCATGGTATTGGCAGAAAAACAGTCACACGGACCAGTAGAACAGATGGAGAGTCCAGAAGTAAACCCATATTTACATGGGCAAATAATTTTTGACAAAAAAGCCAAAAACATACATTGGAGAAAAGAAATGGTGCTGGGAAAACTGGAAAGCCACCTGCAAAAGAATGAAACTAGACTGTTGTCTATCATCATACACCAAAATTAACTCAAAATAGATTAAGGACTTGAATATAAGACCTGAAACAATAAATTGCACAAAAGAAAACATAGGAACTAAACTCAAGGACCTGGACTTAAAGAGGATTTTATGAACTTGACCTCAAAGGCAAGGGAAGTAAAAGCTAAAATAAATGAATGGGACTACATTAAATTAAAAAGCTTCTGCTCAGCAAAAGAAACCATCAACAAGATAAAGAGACAACCATCCAAATGGGAAAATATATTTGCAAGCAACGCCTCCAATAAGGGCCTGATATCCAAAATATACAAAAACCTCATGCGACTCAATAACAACAGAAAAACAAATGATCCAATTAAAAAATAGTCAGAGGACCTGAACAGACACTTCTCCTTAGAGGACATACAAATGGCCAACAAATATTTGAAAAGATGCTCAACGTCACTAGCTATTAGGGAAATGCAAATCAAAACCACAATGAGATACCATCTCATATCTGTTAGACTAGCTATACTCAACAGGGCAAGTAATAACAAATGCTAGAGAGGATGCGGAGAAAAAGGAACCCTCATACACTGCTGGTGGGACTGCAAATCGGTACAGCCACTATGGAAAACAGTATGGAGGTTCCTCAAAAAACTAAGAATTGATCTACCATATGATCCAGCAATCTCTCTACTAGGTATTTACTCCAAAGACTTGAAAACTCATATCTAAAAAGATATTTGCACACTGATGTTCATAGCAGCATTAGTCACAGAGGCCAGGACATGGAAGCAACCGAAGTGTCCTACGATAGATGATTGGCCAAAGAAGCTGTGGTGCATATATACGACGGAATATTACTCAGCCATAAGAAGAGATGAAATACTGCCATTTGCAACAACGTGAATGGACCTCGAGATAATCATGCTAAGCGAAATAAGCCGGACAGAAAAAGTTAAAAATCATATGATATCACTTATATGTGAGATATAAACCTAAAATCTAAAAGCAAAAAACAAACATGACAAATAGAGACTCATAGACATGGACAGTAGACCAGTAGTTACCAGAGGGAGGAGGTAGATGGGGTAAAAGGGATCAAATATGTGGTGAGAGAAAGAAATCTAACTATGGGTGGTGAACATACAATGCAAAATATGTATGATTTACTGTTGAATTGTAAAAAAGAGACAGCAAAGTAGTGATAGGTACATAGAAAAATTAACAACAAACAACAGTAACAAAAGAGGAGAAAATGATTAGTTCCAGAAATCAGAAAAAATATGTAATCATAATATATCATGTATTTATATACTTATGATTGTCCTATGTAAACAATGAGTAAGGATTTTTTTAGAATTATGATTTAATTATATTGGGAAAATGAGAGCACAAGTAATCAATTCTTTTTAAAAGAATTTCAATTTGTGCTCAACAATTTTATCTCAAATATAAATATTCCTTACTAATCTAACTTACTTTTCAAAAAGTAAAAGAATGAGAATAAAAATTTTCTTTACTTTCTTCAAATATATTTTTTAGTAAGCTTAAAACAGGTTTATATAAATCTCTACCAATTCTTCCAAACACATTTGGCCATTTAAGATTTGTTTTAAAATACTTAAAAAGTATTGGTTCGTCCTAAAAAAAAAAAAAAAAAAAAAAAGATCATGAAGGTCCATGGTTTGTTGTCTTGCTGAGGCACAAATTTGAATTACTTGACTGAAGATCAGCAAGAAAAAAGACACTTCCCTGGTGACTGGGCCCCACTGAGCATCCAAAATACACACTTCAATTCAACTTAGTTTTTCTCTCCTTTTTCTGCAATGGCACTTTGCAAGGGGCGGGATGGGGGGTCACATATTTCAGGGTCCACAGTGATCTCTCTCCTGAAAGGCAATAATCTATTGCAAGATGAAGTCTCTTCCTTCATCAAGCTCATTTTCTAGTGGGGAGACACAGACTATAAATAAGATGTAAGTGTTATAATAAAGTATAAGACATAGAAGAGAGACAAAGAGGATATTTAACATCTGAAAATCAATGAATATAATATACCATATCAATAGAATAAAAAAACAAAACCACACGATTTTCTCAACAGATGCAAGAAAGGCACTTGATAAGATGCTCACATGTCTCTTTCTCAGGCAGGCTGAGCAAGACCCATAGGCAAACCACCCTCCACAAAGGATTGCACTGCTCCAACTCCAGCCTCAACCTCTGGTCAAAGTAACTCTGGCTTTTCTTCTTTTTCAGTCTCACCAGGTGTCATAACTTCCTTCCCTGCTTAAACCTAGCAAAATTAACCTGCCACAAATTTTGGCTGGGGCCAAAATAAAAATGTTTTATTTCCTAGAACAACAGTGGATATAGTAGTCCACCTTCAGCTCCGAAGTTTCTAAATGAATATACAATTTTTTTCCTACAAGTTCAATCCTGCCCTAAGATGATACCATTACTAGCATTTTAATTAAAAAGAATGAGGAACTTGGAGAAATATTTGCATGAGTGGTTCTTTCCATGGTTCTGATCCTGCTTGCCATACATTTTTTTTCTCCTAGCCTGGAACAGTAATCACTGAACAACCTCTTCCAATAATTCTTTTTAAAATGAGAGAAGAGGCAGTGGTGAGAGAGAAGGGAAGGGGGGGAAAGGAGTGAGAGGGAGAAAGAGAGAGGGATAAAAATGAGGACAACTGCAAAAGCAAAGACCACTGTGAAAGATTAATTAGCCAACTGAAAAAGGAAGGCTTTTTTCAAAAAATTGTAGTTACCAAGAAGCCATGACAACCTAGAACTGAAATATAAATTACAAAATTACCCAAGGAAAGTAGGAAATTTATCAAGGGTACCAAGTGATGATAATATTTATTGGTGTTGATACAAGTACATCTCAGTTCCTGGGGCTGGATCACAACAGGAGGTACATAGAGCTGCTGTGATGATTGTGTTGTGTTGTACCCAAAGTTTCCATGGTTTTCTTTGTTTCTATTTTATATCTTGCTGTAAACAGAGACCTATGTGTCACAATTTACGTAGCTCCTTTCGAGTTCTTATGAAAGTCCTATCACCTCTCCAACAACTAAATTGCTTTTCTCTCTGAGAGACTGAGGGGCACACCTCTCTCCATCCTCCTCCTCCCCTGCTCATACCTCTCTGAGATCAGCACTGACAGCACACACCGCACAGAGTACACTCAGCCACTCAGCTGCTGAAAGTTGACAAAATGCCAGTTCTTTCATCAGATAATAATTCTTCATAGCTTATTTTCAAAACACTTGAACTCTATAATATATGCTCACTCTTCTACAAGGAATTACAGAAAATTGATATACTCCTCAATACCAAGAAGTAGAATTATTGTACTTGGTCTGGTTTTTTACATGTCGTCTGGGCTTCAGGGCACGTGAGGAGAAACTGAAAAATTGAGGGCAATGTTCAAGGGGCTTGGAGTGTGAGAGGGCTGAAAACTGCTCAGAGCCTGGTAAAGACTTCCCTGCAAAGTAATCACAGGCACCAGCACAGAAGGGTCACAGCTAGAAATCAAGGCCAGCTGGAGTGTTCCGCATGGGAGATAATTCTATTCTGTCCACTCTGATGGCCCTTTTTATCCTCAATATAATTTCTCAGTATTCCAGAATGTCAGAGATAGAAAGGAATTAAATATGTTCCATGTTTTCCAACATTCTCTTTTACAAGCAAACAACAATAAAACCCTGAACCCTGTGAGGTGGATGACTTCCAAGGTCACAGAATTAGTGAGTAGTCGAGGCTGGAATCCAAGGCTCTGATTCCAATGCAGTGCATATTCTATTGCACTATGGTCTCTCTGGCTCTACCACCCACTGTCCATGTGTCCATGAGTAAGCTAATTACCTTCGCTGTGCCCCAATTTTCTCATCTGTTGAGCAAGGACATAATTAGCACCTCTCTCTTTTACCTCAAATGAGGATCAAATGAGATAATTCATGTGAAATGCCTAACATAGAGTCTTGCTCATGGTAAATATTTAACAAATGAGAACTCTCATTATAATTACTAATGTTATTTATTAACATTTCCATCTTACACGTGAAGAAACTAAGTATTAGAGCCTCTAGAATATTTGATGAAAGACTAAGATTTTAAAATAATTGCTTTAGAACTCTAGACCCTAATGTGGATGCTGAGATGATTACTCTCAAGATCATGCTTCTTAGAACAAACATGTTTCGAAGTCAGCAAGAAGGCACCTCCAATACTCCCCATGCCCCAGGGTCTGGGCTGAGAGCTCCAATATCCAGGAACAAAACTCAACTCAAGTTGCCCTTCATTCTCAGTTTCTTCATGCTCAAAATCCAGGTTGGACAATGAAGCCATCAGCAGACTGAAACTCTCTCTATATGCCACGATTCTGACCTATAACTTTAATTGCTCAAAATCCCAACTTTCGTTAATTCTATAATCTGATTAATGAAGCAGAATACATGTTGATGATTAATGAACATGTTAATAAGAAAGAAGAGATGAATTTACCAAGGATGCCTGGAAGATATAAGAATGAAATCCGTTAGAGGAAATATATTAAAAGATGTGATTAACTGTACATGAGAAAGATGCAATTACCACTGCTGTTTTTTAAAAAGAACTTCATCACATGCATCAGATTAAATGTCCCCTTTTTCCTGCAAATAAACCAGATGCCCGTCTCTTCTGTAATGGCATTCAACCCTTGGCTCTTATGAATCAGGATCAGATTGTAATATTCTTACCTGTTAAGTCTGAAATTATCTCTAGCCAATTCAGAAGCTGCTCACTCTTGGTTATAAAAATCATTGCCAGAATTAAAATATAGGATAAAAGGACCTGCTTTCACACAAATCGGGGGCGAGGAAATAGAAAGGGA
>NW_011888855.1:8425648-8437832 GCF_000151845.1 Pteropus vampyrus
CTTTCGAGTTCTTATGAAAGTCCTATCACCTCTCCAACAACTAAATTGCTTTTCTCTCTGAGAGACTGAGGGGCACACCTCTCTCCATCCTCCTCCTCCCCTGCTCATACCTCTCTGAGATCAGCACTGACAGCACACACCGCACAGAGTACACTCAGCCACTCAGCTGCTGAAAGTTGACAAAATGCCAGTTCTTTCATCAGATAATAATTCTTCATAGCTTATTTTCAAAACACTTGAACTCTATAATATATGCTCACTCTTCTACAAGGAATTACAGAAAATTGATATACTCCTCAATACCAAGAAGTAGAATTATTGTACTTGGTCTGGTTTTTTACATGTCGTCTGGGCTTCAGGGCACGTGAGGAGAAACTGAAAAATTGAGGGCAATGTTCAAGGGGCTTGGAGTGTGAGAGGGCTGAAAACTGCTCAGAGCCTGGTAAAGACTTCCCTGCAAAGTAATCACAGGCACCAGCACAGAAGGGTCACAGCTAGAAATCAAGGCCAGCTGGAGTGTTCCGCATGGGAGATAATTCTATTCTGTCCACTCTGATGGCCCTTTTTATCCTCAATATAATTTCTCAGTATTCCAGAATGTCAGAGATAGAAAGGAATTAAATATGTTCCATGTTTTCCAACATTCTCTTTTACAAGCAAACAACAATAAAACCCTGAACCCTGTGAGGTGGATGACTTCCAAGGTCACAGAATTAGTGAGTAGTCGAGGCTGGAATCCAAGGCTCTGATTCCAATGCAGTGCATATTCTATTGCACTATGGTCTCTCTGGCTCTACCACCCACTGTCCATGTGTCCATGAGTAAGCTAATTACCTTCGCTGTGCCCCAATTTTCTCATCTGTTGAGCAAGGACATAATTAGCACCTCTCTCTTTTACCTCAAATGAGGATCAAATGAGATAATTCATGTGAAATGCCTAACATAGAGTCTTGCTCATGGTAAATATTTAACAAATGAGAACTCTCATTATAATTACTAATGTTATTTATTAACATTTCCATCTTACACGTGAAGAAACTAAGTATTAGAGCCTCTAGAATATTTGATGAAAGACTAAGATTTTAAAATAATTGCTTTAGAACTCTAGACCCTAATGTGGATGCTGAGATGATTACTCTCAAGATCATGCTTCTTAGAACAAACATGTTTCGAAGTCAGCAAGAAGGCACCTCCAATACTCCCCATGCCCCAGGGTCTGGGCTGAGAGCTCCAATATCCAGGAACAAAACTCAACTCAAGTTGCCCTTCATTCTCAGTTTCTTCATGCTCAAAATCCAGGTTGGACAATGAAGCCATCAGCAGACTGAAACTCTCTCTATATGCCACGATTCTGACCTATAACTTTAATTGCTCAAAATCCCAACTTTCGTTAATTCTATAATCTGATTAATGAAGCAGAATACATGTTGATGATTAATGAACATGTTAATAAGAAAGAAGAGATGAATTTACCAAGGATGCCTGGAAGATATAAGAATGAAATCCGTTAGAGGAAATATATTAAAAGATGTGATTAACTGTACATGAGAAAGATGCAATTACCACTGCTGTTTTTTAAAAAGAACTTCATCACATGCATCAGATTAAATGTCCCCTTTTTCCTGCAAATAAACCAGATGCCCGTCTCTTCTGTAATGGCATTCAACCCTTGGCTCTTATGAATCAGGATCAGATTGTAATATTCTTACCTGTTAAGTCTGAAATTATCTCTAGCCAATTCAGAAGCTGCTCACTCTTGGTTATAAAAATCATTGCCAGAATTAAAATATAGGATAAAAGGACCTGCTTTCACACAAATCGGGGGCGAGGAAATAGAAAGGGACGAAAATCTTCAGGTAGGAATCAATTAGACCAGCTCATGGCCTTTGCATACTCTAAGATTCCCTCAAAGTACCAGATTGAACTCCAGCTCATACTCCCACTCATCACTCATTCCCTAAAACCTCATTTCTCTAGCAGAAAAATCCACTGTAGGGCATACAAGACACAATCTGGAGAAGAGGGAAAGATGGTGCCTGCCACTCGATGGGCATTTTGTACACTGTGCAGTCCTTTAGCATGCTAGAGTCTACTCAGCTTTGCACCAGCCCAGTGAGGTCGGTGAACAGACATTCCTGGGTTACTGATGAGGAAGCTGAGTTCCCAAGAAGTTCAGTGACTTGTCCAAGTTTTGGGTTGTTTCTTTTCCCAATAGTAATGGCAAAGATTCAAATTCAGATTTTGTGGTTCTAAGACTAAAGCTCTTTCTTACACACATACATACACACACAAATTATATTAAAAATCACCACCACCACCCCCCTCTAAAACTTCCCTATCACCTCAGTATAGTAAGAGAAATCTATTAGAACATGGAATGACATGCACAAAGGGAATTAAATTTGCTGAGCACATACTTTACTTGTAAGCCAAGTACTATGCTGGGCTCACTGCATACAACAAATCCTCACACCAGCTCTGCCATGGAGATATTACTGTCCCCATTTTACATTTTACAAATGAGGAAACTGAGTTACAGCAAAGCAAAATGACTCGCAAGGGTTTCAGCTTCTTCGTCTACAAGATTGTAGAATTGAACTTGATTAACTCTAAGGTCTCTTCCGTCTCTAAGAATCTGGGATTCCAAGAAAATCAAAGAAGCCGCCTCTACCATACAGTGGAGAACACTTGAGTCTTGCCTTCCATGCTCACTTCTACCTTTCCCACCATTACCACCTACTCTCTATTTGGTGTGCAGTGACCAAACCCCATTGTCTGAAGCCCTCCCAGGCCAAAGGTATTCTCTGAGAAGCAAGAAACCTTGTGGAAATTTCTTTTGCCTTTCTCCAGGTAAAATATCCCTGCAGTCCTCAGTGCACGGCCTAGACCCACTGGCCCAGAGATTCCCATGGAAATGTGGCCCCATCCAGGCAGCCCCATATGCTGAGTGGGAGGCCCCCGTACACATAACCAGAACAAACTTCCTGAGAGCCCCATGGAGCCACCAGCTTTCTATGCACCTCCACACAGCCCACCTGCTCGGCCTTCCACTCCTCACAGCAGGAAGCTGCCGCACCAGAGACCCAACCCCACTGCTGGGGGCGGGGAGTTATGGACGTGTCCGGCCCAGCCAAGGTTAACTGCCTTTTCCTAATATTGCCGACAGCAGCAGCCGCTTGCACACCTTATTCCCCACATGACCATATTTGCACACCTTATTCCCCACATGACCCCAAGTGCTTTCCACCCATGGCCCACTGCATTCAATTCTTTCCACAACTCTGCTGTGGGCACTGCTGTTATCCCTATTTTACAGGTAAGAAAACTGAGGATCAGAGGATAAATAACTGGCCTAAAGTGACACTGCTGGAAGTGAGAGACTGTGGAGCCAAATCTAGTCTTTCCGCCAACCTGACAGCTACACTCTTCACAGCTTCCCCCAGGGCCTGGCATGGTGCCTGGCACTCACTGACCACCTGTTGAAAAGCGAGCGTGTCCATGTGGTGGAAGGACAGGAACCCCTTCAAGGGAAGAGTGCCTGAGCTCTGGGAGGAAACTCACACGTGTCTACGAACATGCTGCAAGCAAAGCAGTGCTCAAAACGACAGGGAGGCCCAGCACACGGCTCCAGAGAAATGAGCCATGGCCCTTGCCGGAGGTTGAGAGTGAATAAGTATGTAGGGTGGGCAGGACCTGGTGTTTACACTGATGTGAGCTCCTCTATTCCTGAGTGTTCATTCACTGTAGAGTCAAAATTCACAAGTTTCAAAAAAATACAAGGGAATCATTTCCAGAGAAGGTCTTGAGGGGGAAAGGGATGGGATAAGCCCAATGTAGAAAAAAGGGAGAAATTCCCACTCATTCACTCGGCAAACAATTTTGAGCAGCTACTGTGCACCAGACTCTATGCAAGTCTATCTTCACAGAACCCACAATGGGAGAGACCCTGAATAGAAAGACTTCAAAATATATGGAATTAACCATAGTGATGGGTACCATGAAGGAAAGGGGAATTATGAGACTGTGTAATAGAGCTATTTGGTTTAGTTTGATGGGGTTACAGCAGGCTTAACCGAAGACTTTTGAGCAGAAGCATGCAAGATAAATAGAAGTTCATCAATTAAGGGAGTGTCAAAGTGGGGAAGACATTACAGGATGAGGAAACAGCATATGCAAAGCCCTGAAGTCTGAGGAGCTGAAGGAAGGCTGGTGTGGAAAACTGTTATGAGGTGAGCAAGGAGAGATGGGCTCGTAGAGGCCAGCAGGACTTCGGAGCTCTGGGGGCTCTGCTTGGGGTGTTTCACTATGTTGCAAGCACCATGGAAAGTCACTGAGCTGGCAGGGGACAAGAGTGGTTTCTCATTCTGTAAAAGCCAAACTGGCTGTTGTGTAGATGATGGATGGGAGCTTGGAGGAGCTGGAAGCAAGGAGATTAGGTACAAGGATAATTCCATCCAATTAAGAGCAAAGGGTGGCCCGGAGAGGGTGGCAGATTGAGGTGATGAGATCTGCACTGAGTAGGTGACATTCTGGCAAGGATTTGGATGGGAGAGTTACAAATAAGACTGAGAAGAGCTGGAGCCCAGTACCTTCCCACCTAGACCTTGCAGCAGCTCCAGGGGTGATGGCCCAACAGTGAGTCCTTGGAATGGGGGTACCTGAAGTTTCAGCCTGTCCAAACTCCACTCTCTCTCATTTGAAGAAAGTCAAGAGAAGTTCTGAATACCTGGTTCCCAAGCTTTCTACCTCATGTGGGACCCCTCACCACTGAAAGCTAATTGGTGGTCCACAACCAGGGCTCCTGAGGCAAGGGGAGGGTTGTGCCACTTCTAAGAGGAAAACTAATGAAAAGCAAACTTTCCCCTCTGCAGAGGAGAAAAGAAGTCTGTTGCCAATAAGCCTCACAGAAGAGAGAGAAACTTAAGATATCAAGAGGCAGGAAACTCAACCCAAACTCAGCCCAAGATCCAAAAAAATGCTTTCTCATTAAAAAAAAAAAAAAAAAAATCATGATACTTTAGAAGTATAAACCCAGTTATTTCTAAATGTCATCTTTTATCTCATCTCAACTTTTCTAAGGAGGATCAATAGACACATTCACTCTTATCAAATGCTTGAATCTAAGAGGGGCCAGAGGCCAGGTTGCTTCCCATTTCTGGACCAGCCTCAAGTCCTCCACAAGCCCATTCCCCACTAATAGCTCACAGAGCATCCTTCTGTTTTCTCCCCTGCTACACCTACTCCAAGGCTGCTGGTTCCATCATAACCCACTAATGATAATAATAGTTACAATTTCTAGAGCATCTATGGGGAACAAGACCCAATGTTTCAGATAAGTAGTGTTATCCCAGTTATACAGATGACAGATCTGAGACTCAGAAAAGTTAAGCAACTCATAATTGACTTAACTCAGACTCAAATCCCAAGTCTGTCTGACTTCTGAGCCACTTTGCTAAGCCTCCCACTGGGCCCCCTTGGCCACTATTTGAGGATTTTTGCCTAAGTCAGCCAGGAGCCAAGGGAATGGAGGACGGGCTGGCCGTGTCCTCTTCCACGATGAAAATGAAAATGAAAATGATAGTCCTTACTCTGTCCTCTGTCAGACAGCAAGCCGCCTGCTTCCTGTTGGGCTGAAATAAGAGAAGACAAGGGCCTGGGCACTGGGCAGTGTGAGGCCATCAGAGTTCAGCTCTAAAAAAGGAACAGCCCTGGAACCCAGAATCCAGGGTTGAGGGTGATGGTTCTCCCTGACTCCTCTCCACCTGTCTCCAGAGCTGAAACCACTACCCCTCTGGGCCTTTGGTAGGGTGGTCTAACCTGACATCATCTCACTGACTTCAGGTTCCTCCAAGGCACAGAGAGACAGTGGAACATGGTGGTTAAGACCAAGGCCTCGAAGTCAGACCACCGGAATTCCAACCTTGGGAACTTGAGAAGATCACTGGCCCTTTCTAAGCCACGGTTTCCCTCATCTGCAAAATGAGAATGATAATAATAGTGCTGCATGGGGTTGCTGCTAGAACTGGATGAGACAATGCAGGTAAAGCCTGGTGCATACCTTCTATCCCAGGAAAGGGCTCATCCATCTGATGAGAATGACATTGACCATGTTAGTGCTGCCAAAATGACTTTTTTGATGTGGGCGTGCCCACAACCACATGGAGAACGGGACTAACCACCAGCCCTCCACAGGAGCCCACTGGAGCTCCACTAGAGCTTTGTAATCACCCTTTCTATGCAACCCATGTGGAAAGACTCAGAGAGGTTAAGTAACTTACTCAAGGTCAGTGAGTGCTGCTCCAGGATGAACTGAACCCTGATCCAGTGCATGCTCCATCATTTCACATCCTCCTTTTGTATCTTCCTGTATAAAGCATGCCAATGAGTATTTAACCATTCATTTATTGAGACCATATTCTGAGCCAGACACTGTACCCTCAAAGATGAGCATGCCAGTGTAAACGGATGATCACAATTCCAGGTAAGGATGTCTTACCTAATGTCTGCCTGAGGTCCCTTAGGGACACATAGGAGGTAGCAATCAACCCTGCTGGGAAGAGGAAAACAGAGAGCAAAGGCTGATGGGAGGAGAGAGACCACAGGCAGGTAGACAAGTGGGGCTGGGAGGACAATTCAGAACCAGACATTGGAGAGCTACTTCGAGGGCCTGAGCCTGGAGAGGCCACCTACACTTTGTGCTCCTGTCTCTCCGTGTCTGTGTGGGGCCCTGGTCTGCTCGCCTAGGATTCCCCAGCAGCAGCTGTCTCAGCTCTCTTCTCAGGCCACCTAATACTCAACCACTCAGTAGACACGGCCACAAAGTGCTGCCTTCCAAGAGGCCACAGTGGTCCCAGAGTGCTCAGCTCCTGAGCCAATGAGACTCAGGCAACCTTGGTCTCAGGTCCACTTGAAATTCTTGCCTTATATCTTCTTCCGGGGCTGCTTCTGGGTGGGAGCTGGGGACCACAGTGCAACCTGTGCTGGTGAGGCCAGGCGGAGTCACGCCATCACCCCTGAGAGGCCTTCCCCCACTCCCAGCTCCAGAGTCTTCTACAGGTTTTACTGAGCCGGTTTTTTCAGCTGCTTTATTACTATCAATAACAACTACTACTATATTTTAATGCTTACTATATTCCAGGCCAAAGAAAGTTGTTTTTTTTTTTTAAATTAAAATGAATATTCTGCTCAGGATCTGCAGTTCATGGTAACACATGTTACCCCAAGAAAGAAAGTTGAGTCTATTACTTTCAGAATCTTCCTTAACAGGAAACTTCAACTCTTCACAGGCTGATAATATTTTCCTTTGGAGTAATAAAAGAACCTGAGTGATTCTACTCTGGAAAGCATAGACATTTCAGGATTATTTCAGGGACCAATTGTCTCTTTGGTAACAAGATCCTGTCTCCCTCTCCAAATGTGGGCCTGTGATAATGATTAAAACAATAGACAGGACCTTTATTTTCCAGCAATCTGTAAAGACTGCAGCAATATACCCCAAAGTATCCCCAGAGATAAAAGAGCAAGATTAAATAATTTGAAGATAATTTCTTCCATGAAAAGAATAATGTTGCCATCAAAATGAAAACTCTTGTAATAAAACCAAATTATGCTGAGACCTTGGGAGCACTCTGCCTCTCTCCTGCCATTTCAAGACAGCACTTCTGCCAAAAAAAAAAAATTTTTTTTTTAAAAAAATCAGTGCTGGAATTGTCAGCACAGGGTTTATACGGGAGGCGAGGGCTGTGGAGGGAAGCAGATGCCCACACGGCCCAGTCCTGCCATCAGTTTTCTCTGTGTGATAACACAGGGACCAGGTCCACTAGTAAGTGCCAAGTGAGTGAACATACAACAAGAGAACACAGAGAGCCTGGCCAATACCAAGGAAGTCAAACCAGGCCTCGAGGAATTCAGAACAACGAGTGTCACAAGAAATGGCAGCCACCGCTTTGTCCTCTCCAGTTGGGTTCCATTCAGTAGGTTGAAGCTTTCTCATTATGTTTGGGATCTGTACGTGGAGTTGGCTCAGAGGCAAATCTATGAGTGACTGGAACCCAGTGTGCTAAGAGCAGAGACAAGCAGGAGACGGGGCTTGAGTGGGAAAAGGGGAAAGCAGACAGGGTACCTCTAGAATTGAATTCTGCTGGAACCGGGGATTTGAGCAAACCATTTGCAAGGCTCCTCTAAAGGCTGAAGTAAAAGAAACTGGGAAGAGAATGTCTTTAAGTATGTACACACAGGCATACCTGGAATTGTGGGTTCAGTTCCAGACCACCGCAATAAATCTTTGTGCTGGCGGAGGGTCTTGCCTTCAATTTGTTAAGGACATAACATCTGTGAAGTACAATGAAGCAAAGCACAAAGAAACGAGGCATGCCTGTAAAGAAAACTAAGTTTCTATCTTAGCACTGCAGAAACACTGGAGATATCTTTCCTTATATTCAAGTTATGCTTGAGACAGTGTTACTTAAAAATACAGAGACACATACTAGTCACTCTGAAAGCATCAGGAGGATATTGTCAATCTCTCTCTCTTCTCTCCCTTCAAAGCAGTTGAAACCAAAGTGCACCTATTGGCACGCATGCCCTCAAAGGAAATGTTTACATACACATTATGTGAAGACACTAGGCTGAGAAAACAAATAGGAGTGTTGAATGTGTCCTAAACCAAGTCTCCACTGCAGATTCCCTGGCCTGCAGGATTTGGTTTGTGATGGGCATTTTCTTACCAGGCAGTGAGTAGCACCAGGAATTTACTTATTTCATGGTGTTTAATGATTCACCTGAGCCTCAAAAGGGAGGTTAGTTAGTCTTCACAACTAGCCAGAGAGCAGAGAGGAAAGATGCAGAGTGTGGCCCGAAGCCCTGGTATGATCTGATGCCAACAGGGTCGGCCCCAAGGACAGGTTCTTTCCTCCTGCGCCCTCTGCCTGACCTTCCTACCCCAAACATACCTCTCCAGCAGCAGCAGGCTGCCTCGTGTACCTCACTCTGAATGTGACTTCCTGGAGGCAGGGCTTAGTTATCTGGGTGTGCCCAGAGCCCAGCCAGGCTTAGCATAAAACCAGTGCTCAAGGGAGGGCTTGGTGACTGGAAAAAACAATGAATAAATCTCCAGGTCTAAGGCCTGAAGTCTGTGAGGTTAACATAAAGAGACAAACTTGACTTTGCGGCTCCTCCTCCTTCATTTCCATTCCTCCCCTATTAAGTTTCCTCCTGCCTCTCAACTTCTGCTCTCCCGAAAGGACCTGATGCCATCACTTACTTAGCTCTCAGACCATTTTCTCTGCCTTGGGACACCTGCACTTTAAGCTGAGTCCCTGGAATGAAAAGCACTGTCCCTATTTGAAGAATATCCAGGCTTTCCAGCCTAACAGAAGAGGAATGGGGAGAAGGAGGGAGAAGAGAGGAAAGGAGAAAGATATTGAAAAGTGTTTGACTTAGTTTGAGCAAAAAAGGTAGGTGAAAAGCAGGAAGGCAGAGGGACCTATAAGCCTCAAAACCAAGAAGGTCAGGGAAAATGTAAGTTAAGGCTTTGATGCCAAGCAGACCTGGATTCGAATCCTACTTCTGCCATTTCCTAGCTGTGTAATTTTGGACAAATTACGTGACCACTCTGAGCCATTTTATCCTCACTACAATGGGGATGCTAACACTAGGCTCTCAGGACTGTTGTGAGGAGTAAATGAGCTGATGTAAATAAATCATTCAGGGGAGTGCTTGGCATGCAGAAGAAATTCTAGAGCTGGTAGCTGTTAAACTATTTGTATTTCTAAATCAAAGAGGGCCTCTGGTGTACAAGTAAGGTATTTTCTCAAGTTATAGGACAGAAATTTCAAAAACTTTGAGAGCCTCTTTACATGCAAAAGGAAAAACTTCTAGGATCTAAGATGTGGGAATAAGGGCAAAAAAAAACGTTATAAGGGGAAAAAAATGCTTTGAGGAGGACACAGACAGCTTGGTATTAAGTCTCCCGACAGAGTACTGCTTATGGTAATTTTTAAAAATTCATCCAACTTGAAAAACATTGCAAATTTTATACTGTTACAGGGGAGTGGGTGGGGGGGAGCCATGACTTGTTTCACTATCTGATATAGCCAATTTATGCAGCATATTTCTAAGACATGATTTTCTGCCCGCCTCCCCATACCTGGAACAACAGAACAACATATTAGGATTGCCCCTGGTGAAACACACACACACACGCACACACACACACACACACACACACACACACACACACACACAAAGACATGTACTTAAAACTGAAATGACAAATCAGGTTCATCTCTAGTGCCAACTCAGATTGATTAGCAGAGGTCAGTGAGATAGTGTCACAAATGATTAGTGATGCCTGCCTTGGGCTCAGAATAGGATACCTAAGGGCTTTCATGATGTCTTTGGTATCACTAGATTTTGCTTATTTTCCAGCTACTTAGGAAAACCAAGAATAATGGCCAAATTCTGCTCGACAGTTGCTAAAGCAGGGAGGGTGGCCTGAGGAAGGCACTGCACTGCTCAGGAAGATGATGGCCCAAAGCTTAGTGCTTGGTGAAAAGGTGTAGTTCAGGAGGACGCAGAAGAACCAAGCTTGGACAACTGGGGCATGATGAGAGACATCTATGATGGTTAACTTTATGTGTGAACTTGACCGGGCTAAGGGGTGCTTAGATAGCCAAGAAAACATTGCTTCTAGATGTGTCTATGAGGGAGTCTCTGGAAGAAATTAGCATTTTAACAGGTGGATTCAGTAAAGAAGATCGCTCTCACCAGTGTGGGTGGCTGTCATCCAATCCACTAAAGGCCTGAATGGAACCAAAAGGCAGGGGTGGGAGGATTCACGCTCTCTGCTCGTGCTAAGACACTCATTTTCTCCGACCCTTAGACACTGGCATTCCTGGTTTTCAACTTTTAAACCCAGACTAGGAATTACACCATAGGCCCTCCCAATTCTCATCTCTTGGGACTAGGACTGAATTACACCGGCAAACTGTGGGACTCCTCAGCCTTCGTATCCACATAAGCCAATTCCTATGATAAATAAATCAATAGACAGACAGACAGAGACAGACAAGATTCTGTATCTCTAAAGAATTCTAATATATCTTAACAAATAGCCATTTGATCAGTCATCCTTAGAAAATTTGAAAAAAAATCTGCAAATGTGGCAACGGGTTGTGCCTAGGAGCATAAAGATCCATTAGCTGACAAATTTCCCAAATCTGTGCCATTCTTGTGGGAAAATTAAGACCAGATGGAGATGAAAAAAAGTGAAGACAGGCTCCTGTCAGCCTCCTCTAAGACCAATAAGGACTTTGATTTAATTTCCACATATTTGGGTTTATTTTTTCCCTAGATATGCTATTATGATTGATTTCCAACTTACTTCCATTGCAGTCAGAGAATGTACTCTGTATGATTTCAATCATTTAAAATTTATTGAGACTTGTTTTATGGCCTGCATATGGTCTTCTTGGTGTATACATATATTGTAGTAGATGACAAAAATACCCCAACAAAAGGTGGAATCCATTTCTCCATCCCTTGAGTCAGGTGCCTTGCTTTGGCCAATGGGGCATTAGCAAATGCGACATAAATAAAGACTTGAGAAGTGTTTGGCACTTGGGGCTTGACCTCCTACTGTGCCTGAAACTCTGAGATTACCATGTGAACATGCCTGCGCTAGCCTGCTAAAGATGAGACACCCCCACACACAACAACCTGTCGACCAAAGGATATTTGAGTGAGGCCATCCTAGATCACCCAACCACTAACTGACCTGCCAGCTGACCACAGGTGCATGAGCAATCCCAGCAGAGACCAGCCAAACCACAGCAGACCAGAAAAACTGTCCAGCCAATCCACAGGAGAGTAAGAAATGATAAATGGTGATCGTTTTGAAGTACTTTGTTATGCAGCAAAAACTAACATGTTACATGTTACATAACACACACTACATACATGCATACATGCAGACAAGCACACATACCCCAATTATCCTTTTCCTCTCCTTATTTTTACTTTATATAGGCTTTAGTATATACTAGGATTGTTAACTATTTCTTTAGGCTTCAGGTTATATGATACCAAGGCAGAATTCTCACTGAACTAGAAGAGGAATAACATCACCTAGAGATGCAGTGACTGATAAAATTTGGGGCTTCCCCTTTAGAGAAAAAGGTTAAGC
>NW_011888855.1:8439042-8493439 GCF_000151845.1 Pteropus vampyrus
TCACCTAACCTGAAAAATGCCTTTCCAGATATCCACTCTGTCTCCTATGTAACTGCTCCTACCCATGTACCCATTCCCAACCTCTTCATAGGGAGAAAAATCTACCAAAGGCAACCCAGATGCACCTATCGACACCCACTCCCACCCCTAGCCAGAATATATCCAAGAGGCAGCGACTCGGGGCCCTGAAATAGCACACCTGACAGGGGGCGTATATGTCAAGGATGATGCTCCTGATCCTCCATCAGCCTCAAGGAAGCAGTTTCATGGGGAAGCCTAGGGGAAAACAGCAGTCAAATTTCATCTCCATCAGCCCTGACTTCAATTTTCTTGAAAACCATAACTCTCCCGTGCTTCAAGGGAATGTGTTGAGGTGTGGGAGCATCTGACAGGAAACTGAAATACTGATAAAGATAAGTCTACAATTTTTTGATAAATAAGATGCCTTCTAATACTAGATTTTAGTACAAACAAGTATAAGCAAAACATTATATCCAAAAAAAAAAAAAGGTTAAAAATGAGTACATTCTGTTCATTTCCTTAAATTTTTCTTGTGACTTGGGGAAAACTACCTTTGCTGAGTGTTAACGCTGGCACAGTATGTTAGGTAGCTGGAAAAGGAACCTCTAACTTTAGTTTAGCAAACATTTTTGAACACATTCTTTATGCACTGTACTTGGTGCTAAGGATACATTTAGACATAGTCCTTGTTTTCAAACCAATTAATTTTTCAGGGAAGACAAATCTGTGAATGAGTGAGAACAAAATAGCATAGAACTACAGCAAAGAACATGACCTTCAGCTTCAGACAGACATTCTTGCTCAAATATCCACTATTTACTGAGACCCCATGCAAGCTGTTCAACCTCTATGAGCTTCAGCTCACTCATCTGAAAAGAGAGGATAACAATGCCTGCCTCTTAGGTTTGTCATGAAGGTTATATGCTAAGGTAAAACTCTGTGCCACTTCCACCCTTAAAGCCTTTTGTCATGGATGTTGTGGTGTATCACCCAGACCCCCAGAGGCACTCATTCCTCCAGTGTCTTCTGTTAATGGCACATGGCTGTGCCCCTCCCCAGAAATTCCAGTCTGCTAAAAGGAGCTGTCTCATCCAAGGTTTTATAACCCATGGGGGTGGGAGGTGGAGGCATGTATATAAAATAACCTTTTTATTGAGTTATAATTCACATTCCATAAAAACTCACCTTTTAAAGTACAATTCAGTGGGATTTGATAAATTCACAAAGATGTAGTAACCATCATCACTATTTAACTCATCACCCACAAAAAAATACTCCAGATACCTTCTGCCCATCAGCAGTCACTCCCTATCCCCTCTCGCTCAGCCTCTTGCAACCACTAATCTACTTTGTGTCTCTCTGGAATTGCCTATTCTACACATTTCATGTAAACAAAATCATACAACATGTGACCTTTTGTGTCTGGCTTCTTTCACTTAGCATAATATTTTCAAAGTTCGTCCATGTTGTAGCATGTACCAGTACTCCATTCTTAATTTTGTTTATCCATTCATCAGCTAATGGACACTTAGGTTTCTACTTTTTAGCTATTAGAAATAAATACTGCTATGAACATTCATGTACAAGTTTTTGTGCAGACATATGATTTCAATTCTTTTGGGTATACATCAAGTATAAAATTGCTGGGTTATATAGTAACTCTATGTTTAACTTTTTGAGGAACCACCAGACCATTTTACAAAGAAGCTGCATCATTTTACACTCCCATAAACAATATCTGAGAGTTCTAATTTCTCCACATCCTGGTTAATACTTGTTGTCTTTTTGATTACAGCCACGCCAGTAGGTGTGAAGTGATATCTCACTGTGTTTTTGATGGTAATGATGTTGAGCATCTTTTCGTGAGCTTATTATCTATTTGTATAATTTTTTTGAAGAACCGCCTATTCAAATCCTTTGCCCATTTCTAAACTGGTTTGCATTTTATTGTTCATTCATAAGAATTTTTTGTATAGTCTGCATGCTAGATCCTTATCAGATACATGATTTGCAAATATTTCCTCCCATTCTATGGGTTGTCTTTTCATTTGCTTGATGGTATTGTTTGAAGCACAAAAGGTTTTAATTTTAATGAAGTCTAATTTACCTACTTTTTTGTCGATGACTGATTTTTGCAGATACAAAAGGCAGTCCCCTTGTGTCAACTCAGGACAGTACCGAAAGGGCATCTCAGCTCCAGAGCTCCCTAGGGGACTGGCTGAGGCCTCTGCTGCAACTGCATTGTAGTTCAACCTCTTCCTCTGCCCTATCCAGCTTCTCTCTCTACTTTATGGGTATTAATGCTAAGAGTACTCACCAATAACATTCTGCATGAATAGCTCAGCATCTCAGAGTACGTTTTTGAGGGAACCCAATCTAAGTAGTCTCCCATTGACCTCAGGAAAGAGAATTATCTCCTCCCCATGGTTTCAAGTCCTTTTGTGACATGGTTCCTGCCTACCTCTCTGGGATTATCTCTCTGTACATTCCCCTGATAGTCTATGAACCACCATACTAACTTTCTCAAAAAGACCCTCTCTCTAGCCTCTGGGCCTCTGCACTTGCTATTCCTTCTTCCTTTCTCCCCAGCACCTCCGTCTATCCCTCTACCTGGCTAACATCCATCATCCCTTCTCATCTCTTCCACCAGAATGCCTTCCCTGACCTTTCTGCGTGAATCCATAGGTCTCTTTAGTTCCCCCATCCTTATGCTTACCACACTGTATTTCTTTTTTATTACTTCATCTTCACAATTCAATGTAAACCCCATAAGGACAGAGACCCTCTCACTTATACCACATCTCTAGAGTTGGCACAGAGCCTAAAGTCCAGAAAGAGCTCGATAAATATGTACTAAATGGGCTGATATGCACTGAATACATACAAAGTACAGGAGCAGCCCCGAGGAGTGATAAACCAGGGACTGCCTCAAGAGACGATGCTCCTGCACAGGGCTTCACTGTGCACGGGAACACCGCCCCCCGCCCCACCCCCCGGACCAGGTTAACAGTGGGAGGGTCCCACTGAGGCCACCCGAGTCTGAAGCCCACTTCGGCACCCCCATGTTGTGTCGTCAGCATCACACAAAGCCCAGTTCTCTCACTCATCCCACCCATCTCCACCTGGGCCTCCCTGAATTCACCGGGGCTGATCTTCATGTGTCACAGGATCCCAGGCTGGTGCTTAGCGGTTTCCTGTGTCCAGGCAGAAAATTCCTACTAGAAGCTGCTGGAAATTAAACCATCCTTTCTGAGACATGCATAAAGCCTCTTCTGGCAGCCTGGAGATGGTTTTATGGGCTTCCTTATCAGGGCTCTGCAGAAGTAGCAGGCACCAGGACAGACTATTTCTTAATCATTCAAATACGAGGCCAGGTTACATTAAAATGATGGATCTGTGGCTGAAAATACATTTGAAATGCCCTCTGTAGCCTTGGCCTTTCCCCCTGGATCCCTTTGCCTCAGATCCAGGCTGCAGCTTGAAGGCGGAGGTCCCACCCAGACGAGGAGTAAGGCCCTCAAGAGTGCTGTGTGCTTCCCCAGAGTGCAGGTTCCCTCCCCCTGCAGAGCGATGCCTCTGCTGACCAGGGGAGGGCCTGGTTTTATTACCAGGGTCACACTGCTAGTAACTGGTGGGCAGGGGTTTAACCCCACAACTCTCCAGCTCAGCACCTGAGCTCTTCACCATTATGCTATACTGTCAAACCATACTTTGAGACTAGATCTTCCAGTTGGTTCTCCCTCAACCCTTTCTATGCTGCCGCACATCCTCCTTCCCTGGTGCAGAAAGGACCAGGCCTCTGCAGCTCAGATATTCCCTGCTCACACTGTGGAGTCGGAGCCTCGCCGGGTGAGAACAGACCTACAACAGCCCCCTGGTGACCAGACTGTGCACATCATTTTCTTGACCTCCTCCAGCTCAGCACAGTTCAGACGCACTCAACGGGCCACCATTAAATGTGAGGACATCCTGGAGGACAGGAGGACAAGGAAACTGGGGAAATTGCCTCCAAAAGGCCAACGCCAAATCTCACCCGCCTCCACCTCTCAGTTTGCAGCTCAGAAAGATTTATGGTGCAGCGCACAGGGGTCATTCTTGAGATAAAAGTTATAGATCTTGCAGCTGACAGACCTCTTCAATCAGCACTTCAGGAAAACTTCCATGGCTGATAAATGAGCTGTCCCTAAAGCTTCAGTGACAGGCTCTGATAGGTCTCCATTGCTTAGGATTTCTCACTCATCCTGCAAAAGGGACATCCACCTTTGATGCCAATAAAGAAAGGAAGATGGCTGAGTAAGGATCTGAAAAGAAGCCTTTACTGCCCAGCCCTGTCCCATGGCCCCTACACTATGTTCCCTCAGCAGATGCCAAGCACACAGGGAGCATCATTAGCCTTCAAGGACAAAGGGTCAGTGTCCAGCCAAAATAACTGTAGGGGCATATGCTGGATGATGGACTTTGGATCCAAGAAGGCAAAGTCCAAGCTGACCGGGAGAAAAAGCCACGTGGCACTCAGAGTCAGGAGGCTAACAAGAGCTTTGAATGGCCAACATCACTAGTTGCCTATCTAGTGTCCATTCTCCCCTTCTTCCTCCCAGGCAGAACTCTGTTTAGAGCAGCAATGTGCCCAGCAAAAAGTACTCACCTCTGCTGACTGCTCTGCAGCTGGGGATGCTGTAAGAGATATACGTGGTATTCTACGAGAGATTTCTGGAAGGGTTTATAGGTTCTGCCTCTTCTATCTTCCCCACCCTTCTTTTGCATGCCTTTTTGTAGATGTGAAAATAGCCATGGAGCTTCTATCTTACAACATGCTAAGGATGGAAGAGCAGAAAGACAGAAGGACCTGGGAACCCAATGATATCATGGGACTGCTGTGCCAGCCCTGGAATGCCTACCTTTGGACTCATGACAGCCCAGACAAGATGTGGGGACAGAGAGCTTGTCCCCCTTCTTATGTTTTTCCTCCCTCCAGGCACACTGCTAGCTCATGGTAACCTGCATGCAGTCAGGACATTCTCAGCACTGTCTGCTACTGAGGGAGACCAGGTCTCTCATTCTAGGGGGTGCTCTGCCCAGCCCAGCCTCTCTGGGGCCTAGAGTGGCTGCTTCTAAGTTTTAGGGCCTCTTCATGTAATCTTCTCCATAAGCTCACAAAACTGGTGTTATCACCCATATTCTACAGTTGAGGACACTGACACTGAGAAGTGAGGAGACTGGCTCAGGCCACACAATTGCCTTACTGCAGATCAGATTTGAACCGGTCTCCTGACTCTGAAGCTTCTGATTTGAAGCACTAGGCTGACCCGCCTTCTGCTACCTTAAGAACTGATTCTGGCTCTCTCTGGTCTCTGCCTCTGGATTTCTATACAAGTGGCATCTCCTCTCTGGCTGTGTCTGTGCACATGTATGTCTTTCTCATTATGGTTCTGTCTCCCTCTGTTTCTGTGTCTCACCCTCTTTCTCAGTCTCCATTTCTCTTCCTTTGTGTGAATCTCACAGCTTTTTCCCCAGGTTTCTGCGAGTTCGTCCCTCTCTCTCTGGGTGCATGTGTTCCCCTTTCCTCCCGCACCCTAGCCCCACTATGCTATACCTGCTGTTTACCAAGTGAGTCCCTTACAAAACTCTAACCTCCATGTCCACAGGGACCATCTGCTTTGTTGGCAGTTGCAGCTCAAGTAGCTAGCACGATGTACAGCATAGATGCTGAATGTATTCATGTTGAATGAATTAGTGTTTGTCGAACATACTGTGAAGGAAAATTGAAAGCTCTCCAAAACTGGGAAAGATGGTGGGGTCTTTCTTAGAGGCAACTGGGAACTGGGAATGGAAAGGGAAGGAAAGAGATCTAAAGCCAACTTTTCCAGTCCTCATTGAGCTTAAATTAGAGGATTCATCAAATAATCTATATCATGTGTGTTTAATGGCAGGGCCCAGTGGCCTAAGAGCATAAAAAAATGTGTGGCACAGTTCCACGGAAGATGTGGAACAGCTCTGCCTCACATACTAAAAGGCCTCTTAAAAACTGCCCGTAGACAACAGCCAGCTGCCTTTCTACGGCTCCAGGGCCCAATCCCCCATCTGCAAACACAGGAACTGAACTGGGTGATGTCTAAAGTCCAAGCAAGGTGCCCCTTCCCATGGGCCCTGATAGGGAGCATCATGGCAAAACCTGCCTGGGCAGAAAAGGATGGACAGTGGGGAATGCAGACTGCTCAGTGAAAATCACAAGGCAGACAGAAACAAAAGGTTTTATATTAACATAAACTAGCTAGTCAGGCTCAAAAAAACCCTATTTGTATATTGTAGAATAATAAGGTGGTAGAAAAACTACCAAATATGAGTTCACTCTGGAAATTCTGGGTAAAGGGAAACCAAGCCAACAGGGTGAAGGGGAAGGCAAGGTGGGTGTGCTCAGAAAAGCACTCACTAGCTCATCAGTCCCTCCCCAGGACCCCCTCAGAGATGGTGGTAAGGCCCAGAGTGGTTGGGCTCACAGCAGGTTGGTGGCAAAGCCTGTCTGCAACCTAGCTCTGGGCTCTGCCTTTACTGCCTGCCCTTGGGGCCCAGACGCTGACAACCTCCTTGCTCTGGGATGCATGCTCAAAGATACAGCCCTCAGAGATGTGAGGATGATAGAACTCAGCAGCCATCCTCAATAGGAGGATGGGGTCTACATCTCTTCTCTAAGTTCTCTGTGACCTTGGACCAACTAATTAACCCATGTAATCCTGTGAATTGGGCATCATCTGCTTCAATGAGGTGCTGCAGGGATTAACTAGAATTAAAGTTCTCAGCACAGGGCCTGGCACACAGTAAATGCACAATAAATGCTATTATGATCACTGAAGCAATTGCAGTCTGAGCCCTCTTCTCAGACTGATTCTCAAACTCAACGTGAGTCAAAAGAGCTAGCAGTTTCCTTCTGGGTCTGCTCCACTACTCACTTATGACATATCCTCATATAAACGGGTTCACCTCTCTGGGCCTCCTCCATCCCTGGGGGACACGAATTCCTACCTGCCTGCCCGCCTGCTGCCCACAGGGCTGCTGTGGGGCTCAAGGAGGCCTATTCTCATCACTCTGAAAATGCTAGGTGTTCTGCAGGTATAAAAGGCAAGCGGCACCAGCCCTCCCACTCTCCAATCACAGTGTGGGGCAAAAGACCAAAGGGTACGGCTGGAGGTCAGCCCAGAGGAGCAGGAGAGGTAAAGGCACCACATCTGAGCCCTTCTTGCATGTTTTCCTGCCCTCTCCTGTAGGTATTGCCCGAGTGCCCACTAAGTGCTAGGCACCGAGGATGCAAATTGGAGCAGGCCCTGCCTTCCTGGAACTCAAAATTTACTTTTCCAAGTGTAGAAACGGATCTGGCCAAGAGGCTCCTCTCATCTCTTGGGTCTCTCCAGCTTGAAGTTGAGCCTGACCCCTCTGTGCCGTCCATCTGTCACCTCGATCAGGGAAGAGCCACTGACATCCTGAAGGGGACTGGAACTGCCCAGTCTGTTAACCAGAGTGGGAGCCCAGGACACTGAGCAGGCATATCTGAGATGTCACTGCTGAGCCAAGCGTCCAGGCTCACTTCATAAGAGGCTTACCTCCCTCCCGGAGAGGCCCTGCTGAGTGACCTTACTCCCCAGACCTGACTCCCTGTGACCACAAGTATTCAAGAGAAGGAGTCTAGAAAGGGGTGAGGCAGGGCAGCCAACAAGAAACTCCAGACTCCAAAGGGGCAGTGCCACCTCCCTCAGAGGTTGTGGATTAAAGGCAGAGTTATAAAGCATTTAGCATGGTGTCTAGCAAAAAGTAGATATGCAATAAATAGTGGCTACTGCTCCTATCATCGCAGTAACAAATACGATTATTTATTACCAGTAAAAGATGGGGACATCATTAGTCCACAATGTGGGACTTCAGTGTTTTTCTTGAGCCATGTTTGCACTTCCCAGGGGCCCTTGGTGCCTTCCTCTCTTTGGTGCTTCTCAGCACGGCCTTCTCCCCTCATCTCCTCCTCAAGGCTGAAGTGACAGAAGATTAAGGACACAGATTCTGGAGTGGCTCCATCCTTTTTCATCCATTGCTACCTTAGGCAAGTTGTTAAACCTCTCGGTATTTATCTTCATCTGTAAAATGAAGATAATAGTAACTCAGAAGACTGTGATGAGGATTAAATGCATTGATAATAAGTAAAGCACTTAAAAAAGTCCCTGGCACATAGTAAGTACTCAATAAATGTTAGTTGTTATTGTTTCATATATGTTGAAACCTTATAAACCAACATAGTTAATAGCTGTACATATTTAATAAAATATTTTAACATAACAAAACAAAATGCCTATAAAATCTCTAAGTCTCATAACAAACTTGTCAAAATCAATGTCTGTTTACAGCTAAATCTCTCTCTCCACCTCCCCATGCCTAAGACCAGCATGCCCACCTCGCAATGATCAACGGGCAGTTGCCCACACCACTGAACACCGAGTGGAGGGGCTAGACTCTCTTGGCCTCACTGAAGAATGTCTTTGTGGGTCTGGCTATGTGCTGGACCTAGAGAACAAAGACCAAAGGAACCCAGATCCTGTCCGGAAGATCTTAAACAGAATTTTTTTTTCTTAATCTGAAGACACACAGGGATAGTCTGTCCTTTTCATGTCTGAGACACAGTAGAGAGAATGGACACTGGAAAGGAAATACTGAGAACGGTTCTCACAGTTTAGCTTTTATTAAACTTAAGATAACAAAGTATGGTATGGGAAACTAGAATACAATTCCTATTAAAATAATACATTTGAGGAACTGTTTCTTCAGCTAGCATTGTAACTGATTGAGCATGTGACAAGGGTTCTTTTACAAGATATACAGTCCCTAATGTCCAGGCAGAAAACACCAGATCAAAGACCTCACCTACGCAATTTGTACAGGTGTCAGTGATCCAGTCTACCTGCCTATGGACAACCGCACAGAGCACCCACACAGACATACGCATTCAGTTTTTTGAGTTTTCTTTCAAAGGAAGTATTTTATATATCATATGCAAACTGAACAAGGAAGTCCAATAACAGTCCTTTATTGCCACTGAAAAGGGGGGGGAATAATTTGAAATATCATAACCAAAGGCATGAATGTAGCATTAGAACAATCTGTTTCTCCAAATGCCACAGTCTCATGTATTTTTGCCAATCATTCCACGAGTCACTGAGCTCTGTGACAGAGGCCACACAGGGGCAACGAGGTTGTGCTTATTCACCACGGAAGAAACCTTTTCCAATCCCAAGTGTCAGAAGTGCTGCTGGCTCTCTTGCTTGGTCAGTAGATATACAGCACAGCTGAATATGAGGGGCTTAGGACTCCAAATAGTGCAAACTCTTTAAAAAAAATGAAATACATTCCAACCTCCTTGCTTCTCCAGGCAAGGCTCCAAACAGAGCCTTAAAAACTTTAGCTAGCTGGAACATGAGTTTGCTCAGCCTCCCAACTTGATCCAACAAGATGCAAATGGAGAGCATGGAGGCAATTCAAATGGCACCTGTCCCAATAATAATAAAAATTAGGTTTTTTTTAATGAGGCTAATGACAGATAAATACACCAAGTAGAGCCTGGAGTGTAGACACAGCTCAAAAACCAAGTAATTTTAAAAGTGTAGTGTGAGCATCTGTGAAGCACGTGCTTGACACATTCTTAATGGGGATCATGAGGAGTGATCCCTCTTTTAAAGTTCACAGACAGGATGCTTCCAAAAGGGACATCACCCAGCAGCAAAGGTCTTAAGCTGTTGGAAGCCTCAGAAGAATAAAGAGACAGGAGAATAAGGACTGGTCTGCTGGACCTAAGGACACTCTTGGGAGCATTCGCTGGAGGGCAGGCCTTTTTCTGGGGTTTCTCCATGCCACAGCAGGCCGGGCTCAGTGCCAGGCAGGGAGAGCAACCAGGAGATGGGCCAAGCAGCCTCACCCCTGCAGACAGCAGACTCTAAAAAAAAGCAGACATTCAATGTAGATAGGCAAGTGCTCAATTCAGCTTAACATTACTCCCTAAGTGATCAAGAAACACCAGTGATTGTGTTTTCCAGACATTTCTGCCTGGAGCTACTAAAAAATCAGTTTTGGAGGGGGAGAAACAAAGGAAAATAGCTATAGGCAGGAACTATGTTTGAGAGTGAATGACGTATAGAACATAACACTTCATTATCATGAACAATAAAAAGCAACTCAAATATCTTGAAAAATTATCTTATAAAAATATCTACATTAAAATTTTAGCCTGAAAGCTATAGCTTTGATTTTATAAAAAGGCAATCTTTGAAAGGATCTGGCTCAGGAATATACAAACATTACACAACAGATATCAAAGTAAGACAGCTCAAAAAGCATCTTAGGGGATGTTGCAACTAGTTTGTCATGAAATAGAATTAAGTATTCTTATTGCATAGCAAAAAATGAGGTCACTTTCATTTGCATAATACTGCAACTTTTTAGATGGAGAAATGCCATTGGGTATTGCTGAGAAACAACTTTGGAATTCCGAGTCTGACTTCTATGTTGTTCAAATCAGTATCCAAGTGGTGTCTAGGCTGCTTCTAACCTTGGGCTGCAATTCCATTTCACCACTGTGATCAGACTTCAGATACATCACTGGCAAAGCTGCACTCAAGTAGCTGTGGCCACCTGAATGGAGGACGGTTGGGGGGCAGGGGGGGAGGCAGTTCATCTACTATGTGACAAGCATAGACTTGAAAATAAGTCTTGTGTCCACTGTGGGGAGAGAATAGTACCTGATGATAAAGAGACATCAGGTTTTGGATGGCATCCGTGGGCAGCCAGAGCAGTTTGGCTTTTTGGTGATGACATACCAGTGTTCTAGTCCCTATGAGAAAGGACACGCGAGGGTGAAATGAACATGGCCTCAGTAGCACTACCAGCAGGAGCAGTGCTTCATGGGAAGGGAGATGTCAGGTGGAACCAATAGCAAATATCCAAAAAGCAGAAAACATGGTGGCTAGCTTTCAGGGAAAGGATCCTTCTGGAAAGATGACACACAAACAACAGCCTCCCCCACGTAAGTGTGGAAGTCCAGCTCCTACATGTTAGGGGAGGGGATGGGGAATTCACTTTTCATCTGAAATCAGGAGCAGTGTGAATAGCACATGAGACTCCAACCTCATTCCCAACACACCACACTACGCACGCGCGCGCACACACACACACACACACACACACCCCAAAGTCTCAAATCTTTATCAGAGGGGGAGGAAGAAACATTTTTAACAAAAAGCTCATTCCATCAGCTTCCAGGCCAGAGCCAGGTAGAGCTCTGAAACCAGTCATTTCCAGTGCTGGGTGAGAGCAGAGCTCCCAACGTAAAGCACATCTTGGTCCCTCTGGAGACATGTCTTCCGGATCCACAAAAGCTGGATGTTTTAGCCTCTTCTCAAGGCTTCTGAAAATTCCGGGTGCCTTGGTTCTCTCCAAATGGCTCACTGAAATAACATCTGCTCAACATCAGAAGAGTTTCCTCTTCAAGAGAGTGTAGTGTTCAGTGCACAATAAATATACAGTAAATACAAAAAGTGGCCAACTAGCTGGGGAGGGTCCTGGGTTTCTAACTGTGGGTCGAGGTGGGGAGAGTGCCAGTCTCCTGCAGTATGTGCTTGGGAGGAGCCCAAATATATCAGAAGTCTAATATCAGGGTTCATAAAGCACTCTGGCTCCCAGTAGGTGGACCTTGACATCACGGAGGGTTATACCCTAGCCCCAAAGGTGTACGACTGTTCTCCAGGCACAAGACGTCCCCCTCCTCATGCCAGAAATCCCAACAAAAGCAACTTGCTAGTTTAGGAAACAGCACAGCTTTAAGGTTCTTTTTTTAATGCATATGACTCTGTGGGCCCTGAAATACCCACCTCCCTACAGATGCTTGAAGTTCTGTCATTAATGATTTTTACCTGTGAATTAACAAAGTTCTCATTAGCCCCGCTCTTAAAATGCAAGCACCCCTGAGAGAGATCACGCATCCAGGGCCTACCATCACCTCCTCCCCACAGGGGAAGCAAAGAGGAGGAGGGAGGTATTCTGAGGGTTGGAGAGAGGGTACAGGCCCTAGAATAAGGGGAGGGCACAAGGAGAAGAAGACAAGGGTATCAGACAGACTTGACTGTCATCACAAATGCTGAGGGCCAGCCCCAGCCAGTATACTCCTTTGAACGCTTCCATGTCCATCTGAATTACACAAGACCCCACACAACACAGGGACAAAACTATCTTTGGGGTTGGAGATACAGTGGCCTTTTACTTATTCTCTAAATCAGAACACTTCTAAGGGTAAATGAGATGTTGTGAATAATTAAGCCTTGATAATAAGTATAATGGGGACTTTCACATCCTGGAAAAATCCAGAAGTAAGATCCTCTCTGAGACCATTATGGGCAGGGGCTGAAGTCTTTCTACTTTGGTTTTTGATTTTGTTTTCCATGTATATTTTTTCCCAGTATGTTACTCGAGGCTGCTCTGAAGATCTAGTTTTCTCAGCTGAAGAGACACAAAATCTCCCAAAACTGGAATCCACGACATCAAAGACTGGGCCATTTCACTTGCTTCCCGGAGGAGAGCCCAAAGAGCACCGGGCTAAGGGGCCGGGGACCCATTTGTTCCTAGTTCTAGCACACGGAGGACGAAGTGCAGCTTCAAGAACACCCAGCTCTTCCGCAGACAGTGCCTGCAGTCGAGCCCTGTATGTGGGCGTGGTCAGAGCACTGTTCCTCTCGCTGGGCATTTCTGGACATCCCTGTCCACCTGGACCTCCAACAGACAGCAGCTTTAGTAGTCTCAAGGTGCCCATGGGGCAAATCCAGAAGAGAGGCTTCTGTGATTTGATTTTTAGCATAGCAGAAGGATCAGTAGTACAGAAATCCAGTAGACTGTCACAGCCCATCCAACTTAAAGAGACACCATGTTTTACACGCGCTCATGCACACACACACACTGTCCCTGTAGAAACACAGAAAAAGCTCAAAGGTGCCACCTGAAGCTATCAGGAACCCAGTGCTCAGGGCAGAAGACAAAACCCCTCAGGGGAAAAGGAGGGGGGTCCCCAGTCTTCACTCCAGATACTACTCTGCCAAGTCGGAGGAGGACGGTTCTCGATCCTCTGCAGACTCTCCCAGTGCGTGGGATCCGGCCATCACAGTCCTGCTGTTCTTAGTCCCAGGCAGCACCCCTACCTTCCCCCTCCTCCTGGCAGTGGGAGTTGGGGTCACAAGGGCTTGTGAATCACAGCAACACCTAAGATGAAAGGGGGAGAAAGTTATCATCTTAGCCTCTCCAAAATTATTCAGAGTCCCAAAGAGTCCATGAATCTAAGACATCCTAAGCCACAGCCAAGGAAAAAGGGCACAATTTGTATCCTGAAGGGCCTGTGGACTCAGGCTGCCAGCAGCTGGCTGTTGCTTACTCTAACAGCCAAGTCCCTACAAGACATTTGAAAACATGTGCACAGTCTCAACACCACAAGGTGGTGGTCTCACCCTGCATCATCACAGGGACTCATTTCCTAATGTGGTGACACCCTCCCAAACCCAGTACTCAGCTTAACTACATTCAATATTCGAGGTTCGGTACTCTCACTGGGAACCCAGCAGGGGCTCCACAACTTTGAGTTTATCACTCTAAGAGAAGTGATGAGTGAGTCATGTCTACTTTTAGAAGACACTGGAATGAACTGGAAAAAACAGCAGACTGACTTCGTGGAAGTAAGAAAAACTGAATTCCAATCCTACCTCTACCACCAGTCAAGTGGCATTGTGGCTTCTTTACCTTTTTAGGCTCAGTTCCCATATTATTCAGTGTCACCTAACTGAAAGACCATGCCAGTGCTAAGTTCTATACTTGGACAAACACTCCAAACATGTCTGTATGTGTTAGGGTTTTAGCCAAGTTGAACTATACTCAACAGCAAACTATGTAAATCCATGCATGACCCTGAAATACTGCTGAAATGGACTGAGGCTATGTGGCAAATACTGTGGGTTGATTCAGCCAACATCCCTTCTCCTTGCTGTCCTCTACTATAGAGACCAGCAAGCTACAAGGTCAGCTTCCCAGACTACCTTGCCACTGGAAGTGCCATGTGATCCAGTCTTGGCCAACACAATTGTAAATGCAAGTCTGCCAGTGTGACAACTTTAGCTTTGTCTCTTGTCCTGCGTGGAGTGTTCATGCAAGGCCCAAGAGGCAGGAGAAGCTACTGATAAAGTTGGCAGAACAGAAAAGAGAGGAAAAGCCTGATTCTTCAATAACAGTCTGAGCCACTGGGCCAGCCCTTAACTTCTTTCTGCCTAAGACAAATATAGTTCTTTCACATTTACACAAGTATCTGTGAGTTTTTCCGGTACCTGCAGCTGAACAAAATCCTAACTTACAGGTAGGGTCTACAGATAAGATGGTAACTGGACTCTTATTTTAATATACTCCAACTATAAATTTTTCTGGTCGAAGATGAAATTAAGAGAACATTGCTAAAAAAAAAAAAAAAAACCCCAAGATACTCCAATGGTGAGATTCTGCTAAGAAATCCATTTCATGTTAATTTCTTGATAAAGGTACAGACATACAAGCTTAGAGGGAACAGAACCTGAGTCCTCAGGCCCAGATGTGCTGCCTTGTCTGCACCACAGGCTTCCCTTTCACAAGGTAGCTTTTTTTTTTTTTTTTTAAGTAGGCTCCTGTATTGTTTTTTAATATAAACTTTTTCTTTTCATTATAAAAGTAAAATATTCTCGTTATGTAAATTTTGGGAAATGCAAGAAAACAGAAAGTAAAAAACCTTTAGTACTTTCATACAAAGAGAATCACCATTATCTCTTTGGAATATTTCCTAGCTTCTAAAAATAATCACAATGATTTTCTGAGTGGTTTCCATTAGCCAGGCAGGCGTTGTGCTAAGTACCTCCCAACTATAATCGCATTTTGTCCTCACAGGAGCCTTAAGAGGCTTGGTATAATTTTATTCTCATTTTACAAATGAGAAAACAAAGGTTCAGTCAGACTGATAATCTTGCCCAGAGTTCCAGGGCTAGTGGCAGAGCTAGGATTCAAATTCGGATCTGACGCTAATGCCTACCTCTTAAACAGTGACTATTCAACCCCCACGATCCAGGACCGCATGACTGAGCTCACATGGTGCATACAGTTTGCATCGTCCTTTTTTAACCCACAAACATTTTCTTATGACACTGAAGACACTTTCTGTATAAATATTCACAGCTATTTAACTGTTTCCCTCATGTCAGACTGTAAGTAGTTCTCATATATTTGCTACAATGCTCCAATAAATAACTTTGTCCATAAATCTTTGTCTCAAGCTATTTCCTTAGACTCTCAGATTCACCCAGTCAATGGATTTGAACATAAATTGCTTGTCTCCTCCCCGGCTACTTCTAGAATGGGCAGACAATAAAGAAATGGATGTGAGATATTCAGCACACATATGAAATTCTAACCACTCACACCTAAGCCTTCACTTTCACCCAGTAAGGCGTGCATGGCGCCAGTGGGGGTCCCTCACTGCCTCACTGCTTCCTGCTAGAAAATGCCCTGCTCTCCCCACCACGACTTCAAAAAGAAAATATGTGTTGGTTTTAATAATTAACCATGAGAACAGAATCATTCTAGGGCCAGAATGCCTCTAAAATCTTTTATATTCAGTCGAGAAAAATCCTAAACGAAGGAAAAAAAGTGAAATAGGTTCAGTGTAATTGAAGCCTTGTGTCGACAGACTGTGGAAGGTGATAAAAACTCCTTTGAGTCTTCAAGGCACAATATTCCTTTGTACTGAAATCCAAGGAATGACTGACCTTTCTAACACAAAATGGGAATAAGAACACCATCAGAGTCCTCGTTGTGCAGATTAAATGAGATAATGGTCGTAAAATATGTAGGATTATGCCTGGCACATTGCATGTGCTCAATAAATAAATGTTAGCTCGAATTATTCTAGTTTCTAGAAGACCAGATACAAGGCGCTGGCCTATGTGATGGATATATGTTTGCTTGCTCCCTACAGACCCTGAGCTCAGCGGTGAACTCTGATCCTACCCTCCGCACTTCACCAAATGTAACACACTCCCCAGGAATAAGCCTCTACACCAGCCTCACGCTTCGCTCCTTCCTCCAGCCTCTAACCTGGAATGCTTGTTCCCCCAACCCTGAGCTGAGGTAGTACAAACAGCATGTGCTTAGGAGAGTCAGACCTGAGTTTGAATTCTGACTTTGCCATTTTTTTCAGCTGTGTGGCTCTGGGCAGGTTACTTAAACCCTCCAAACCTCAGTTTCATCATCTGTAACACACAAGGATACAGACCCATTCAACCAAAGGGTTGATGAAAAGATGAGAGCAAATACCTACACTGTACCTGACATACTGCCTTATGGCACAGGGAGGAGGCGCCAGCAAAGGGCAATATTCCGTGTGATTGTGACCCACCTTCAATGCTTAATCAAGCCCTACCTCCTCCAGAAAGTGTCTTCTGACTCTGCCAGTTCTCACCTGTCACGTCTTAAAGCTTATATAGTACAGTCCATTTAGAACTTATATGTACATCACCCTGTACTTCTCATTTTGTGTAGGCAGGTCTTATCTTTTTGATTTAATTTCTGGAAATTAAAGAAATGTATCTTATTCTACCTAGAAGCCGGGCACAAAACAAACCAAGAAAGGCAGTGAAATTCTAAAGCCTCTTATGACAACCTAGATAAAGTGGAAGTGGCTTCCTAGAACACTGTGTTAAGAAGAATTCTGAGGCTACATTCAGGTTCACTGGGGAAACAAGTGCTAATTATGGGTATCTGTCTTGGGCACAGAATGAAGGAGTGGTGACATGTAACAATTACCTGCCATCCCTGGAAGAGGCACTCAGTCCCAAGTTAAGCAAGCTTACCCCCACACCACCCCACCCAGTGTGAGGGGGGGGTGGAGCACACTGACCTGCGTAGCTCCGCCCTGTGCTCATGTTGGTTGGTAGCAGCGTCCACTTGTCAGTGACAGGATTGTAGTACTCGACCGAAGCCAAGTTGCAAGATCCATCATCCCCTCCAACCACATACAGGAGCCCATTCACTGCACAGACTCCTGGGAATCAAACAAAAGCCATAGGAGACATTATAGCAGGAGCACAAAGAATCAGAATGGACAAAGACAAATCTGGACTGCTCTGGAGCTCTTTTCCTCCTCTGCATGGTAGCACAAAAGAGAACTGGCTCCAGGGTCTGAGTTTGCTCAGTAGAAGTATGCATTGACAACAGCCATTGGGCTCTGAGGAGCCCCCTTTCTAACAGGGTCACTTCTCTGACCAAGGGGCTTTCTCTACTGTATGGTCCTACAAATGTTTTATGGGTATGGGCCCCTCTCCACTGCAGCGCTGCCCACCAGTATAAGCAGACCTGTCATGTCCAGCCTGAGCTACGGAATTCATGCATGCTACTACCACTCTGCTTATAAGTTTTTCCTTGATACGCCTTGTTATATCCATACCGTGTGGTGTTCATGGTTGTGTCTATGATCCCGTCACACCACTGGGATCTAAATCCACACATGGTTCCTAAGGATGAGGCATCTGCCCACCCTGATCTCAGAGTGTGCTGGTTTGGGGGCAAGGTCTCATCAGCAAGATTCGAGAATAGGAATATATAATTATTGCTTATCAAGATTTTAAAAGACCACAGTCCAATATATGTATGTATCTTTTTCAAAATCAGATTAAGGGATTGATAATGCTCAAAAAAGAGTAATTATCAGTGTTGGTAAAGATACTCTCAAATACTGGTGAGAGTATAAAATGTACCACCTTCCTAGATGGTGCTGAAAGCACATGTGCTCCCTCTGACTCAAAAATTCCACTTCTGGCCTTATATTCTAAAAAAATAATTTTAGATGTATGCATCAATTACCTATAAGGATCATTTATAATAACCAAAGCATTATTCATAGAAATCATGGAAATAATATAAACTGTCCAACAGTAGATTATTTAAATTACAATACAGGCATAATTTAATATATAAAATAATATCATATAAATATATTTAGTGACAATAATAAGATATTCATGAAAGAATGCAGATTAAAAAGGCAGGTTATATTACAGCATTACAGAGTGAATCCATTTTGTTATAAAAAAATAGAAAAATCTACATGTGAATGTGTATACCTAAACACATCTACATCTAAACTTAATTCTCAGACTCTAGACTGACTAGCTATATTGAGGGTTCTGTAATTCCTCACTCATGTGGCTTAAGGCCAAATGATAAGTTATATCACAGCAGGCTCAAATAATGAGCAAATTAATAAATTCCTCTGTTTACAGTTTCAACAAGTCAGATACAAGTATGTTTGGCAAACAGGCAATTTGAGCATAAAGGATATAAATCAGCCTGAAAGTCACCTGTTTGTCTTTCCAGCCTGAGACTGGGACTAAGCCAACACTTTCATAGAGTAAGGAGGCGCAAAGCAAGACATAACAACACAGGACCTGACCCATAGGGCAAAGTTCTAAAATAACATAGTTTAATAGAGTATCAGCCTCCAGGAATAAAAACCTAAATATTCTAAGGTAAATCATTCCTACAGGAAGGGGGAGGGAAAGGAAGACAGGAAATACAAAGAAGGGAAGGGAATAAGGGAAGTGATCCTATTTGAGAATGAATCAGGGAGAATGAGTCAGGAGAATGAATCATAAATCCTTTCATGGGTCCCTGTGAAAGAAAGGAGATTGGTTTCTAACAGGAAGTGAGAGGTTTTCATAGCCAGGAACTGACAAAGATAGAACCAAGTGTCGTTTTGTGGCCAGATCCACATATTCCTGTGTCCAACAAAGCCACTGGGCAGGGATACTGATGACAGCCAGAGGGCTTTTCTGGGTCTGTGCCCATCTCTGTGCGGTGAAAGTCATCATCCTTCATTGGGAGAGAAGGAACCCTCAGCATCTAAATGGCGGACCCTGCAGCTAGCTTTTAGGGTCCCAAGCTCTCCCCTCCCCCAGCCCAGAGCCTACCCAGCGAATGGACACTCCCTGTTCAAAGTACAAACTCAGCCCCATGCCCTGAGAGTCTCTCCTCTCTGCCTCTCTTTTAGAACTAGTGTTTGTAGAGAGAAAAGACCCACAACTCCCCACCCCCCGCAAGGGGAGACAGAGAGAGTTGTCATATTACCTGCATTGCGCCGGCACATGTTCATGTCTGCCACCTGCTTCCAGGTGTTTGTTCCAGGATCGTAAACCTCAACGCTCTTCCTCACCAAGGGCCCATCGTGCCCTCCTGTGGCGTACAGCTGTCCGCTGAGGACTCCAACCCCTGAAAGGCAGAGCACAGTGTCCCAGCCTGAGGCTGGCTATAGTGACCAGAAACCAGAAGGCCTGGCATCCAGTCCTGGACAGCCATCACCAATCAGCAAGGCGACATGGGGAGTGCTGTCTTGTTCCCCTGGACCTCAGTATTCTCATACGTAAAACAAATACAATGACACTCTGCCACCTCATAAGACTGTCAACTTAAAAACCTCAAAATAAAAAGCAAATATGATCCCATTTCTACCTAAAGAAACATCAAAATTTTATGTGTATATACATTATATATGTGTATATGTATACATATGTACACACACACACACACACACACACACACACACAAACAGGAAGGTCATATACAAAGAAAAAGAAGATCAAAAGAACACCACCACATTAAAAGTAGTTTCTGAGTGGTAAAATTACACGGTTCTCCTTTTTGCCGATCTACACTGCCTAGTTCTCCTTCGCCGTTCACCACTGCATTACTTTGATTACTCAGCCTTATATCAGTTGAGTAGTTAAAATGGAAACTAGTCACATAGTAGGTGTACTGAGATCATTACTGCCTTGCAGCAGAAGCTGTTCTTTCCACCCATGTGTTCTTCTAGATGGTTGAGGGGCATTAAATCACTCACAGTGTTGATCGGCCTCAGCTGAGTGGTAAAATAGTATCATTTACAAGTTTTAGAATAATCTTTAAAAATCCTTTAATACAAGTCAAGGAAATAAAAACCAGACAGAATGACAGTGGCACAGTACCCTAGAAAGAACAACTGACCGGGTGGCCGGGACATCTGGGCTCTGGACCTGGGTCTCTAACTTTGCCTTTCCAGGCCTCAGTTTTTCCAGTGTAAAGTGAGGGGGCTGGACAAGATCAGTAGCTCCAGAGGACCACGAACGACTGCATGGACAGGCTGCATCTCAATCAGCTGGGGAGCTTTTTGAAAAGAAAGACTCCAGGTCCTCCGCCCCAGAGACGCTGGCTGGGCATCAGGAAAAGTACCTCATGTGACTGGGTATGCAAAACCAGGTCTCAGACCCAAGAACTCGATTTCTAGAACATAAACTTCATACGGACAAAGACCATGCCTGTCTTATCACGTCTGTTTCCCTGTGCCTGAAGGTAGATAGTAGGTTCGCAACAAACATAGTTTGAATGACAAAATAAGTTAAAAAAAAATCTCATCCAGCAATTATGCTGGTGTGTTAGCGGTTCCCCGCAATTTCCCTAAACCAACAGCAGATGGTGGTGTTGTATCAACAATGGCTCACTAATGGCCTTCCGACACTAAAATCCACTGCGTCCAGAAGCTATTTCACCTTCCCCTCCTCCATGCACAGCAGGTACTAGCACACGCTGGAACCCAAAGATGCCTCTTTTCCCCACAACCATCTGCTGGCATTGCCCACACTCTGCTGAGGGAGCAAGCCGCCTTCCAGGCACATGGGGCACCACTGCCCTTTTGCAGCTTCTTTCTCAAACATTCACTAGGAGGTTTCCTGGACCAATAGCCACAGGGGCTCCTGGTGCCTCAAATGGCCTCAGGCAACCAGAGGCCAGGGTCTCTGGGTCTTTAGCCACCAAAGACCAACCACCACAAGTATATGGGTTCTCAAATCCAGAAGTTAGGCTTCCCCCAATCTATGGATGTGAAGCCCTGATAAAAGGCCGACCTTGGGAGTCTGAGGCCAGGGCTCTAACAGTAACCTGAGGAAAGAGCCCACTTCTGGGAGAAAGACCATTCCCTAACGCATGGTCACTGTACCTCCCTGGGACACAGGCAGTAGGGTAGCAACTGTCCAGGGCCTCTGCCCCAGGGGAGAGGCAGGAGCTGCCTGAGGGATCTCCACTTAGCAATAGCCCTTGGGCAGCCTGGTAGAGACAGAGCAGTGTGGCCTCCAAAGGCAGCTCTGTCCACAAAATGAGCCTGAACTTTCTAAGGCAGCTTTGTGCTCATGGTTCCGCACAGGGCTGCCCCTCTACACGTTCTGCTTGAGACATTTCCAGAAGCAGCCACACATCTCAGTGTGGGCTGCTCCACTCCTGCTGAGCTGTCCCTACATCCCTGGGCTCTACACATTTGCTCTCACACCTTAAGTCACATAATTTCTAAGAAGTATAAAAGAGACTCTACCAAGACTCTATAAACTAAAATTACTAAAAGAGCTCTATGAAGGGAGAAGGACCACAGGATTTATGAATTCAGTTGGCCCCAAGGGAACATCTACTGCAACCCACTCATTTCACATCTCAGGAATCAGAGGCCAGAAAGGGGGAAGGGACTTGCTCAAGGTCACATGGCAAGTTCGAGCATACCCAGCACTGAGGTCCAGGCCTCCTGACCTCCATGTATTTGTTGCATGTTTAGGAAGTGCCAACTTGTCAGGATCAGCAGAAACAAGCTCCCTAAAAACTGCATTCCAAACACAAATCCTTCTTACATGGCATCATACAGTTTTTTTCTTTTCTAACCAGTCAGTACCCAAAGGTTCTTGAAAAATATTAAAATAGCATAATTTTTTAAGGAAGGCTGAGGAAGTGGTCATACGCTTAGTTTAGTACTATAAAATGAGATTACAACTCAATCTTCAAAGACACAAAAAAGAGAAAAGAATAACACTGTGGGGGAAAAACTCCCAATTGTGCTTTCCCTTCCTAGCGTCAAAGAGCCTCCCTGCCAAGCCCAGGTTGTTCATCAGTCACCACCCTCAACAGAAGCCAGAACAGAGAGCCAATGCCCAGTCTTCAGTGCCTCTCAGATCCTTCCCTTTGGGCCTCTAGATGAAAAAGGAAGAAGGGGCTGTTGCTCCACTTCCTGGAGAATCCCAAAGGACCACACAGCTCCTAGTCTTCTCACAGGTAGCAAAAGTAGGCTACACATGGGAAGTCATTCTCTTTCCATGTGGGAAAGAGAGATGAAATGGGACAAATGATGGCAAGGAGACATAAGTTTATCTCCAAATATGAACACTAATAGCTTGGCTTTCAACTCCCAAGACAGAGACTCTAGACCGGCAAGCTTTAGCTTTTCCACTAAAGACTGGGACAGCTGGGCTTGTCCTACTACTTCATAAGAATGAGATTCTAATAATTTGGGAGTCAAAAAAGCTAATTTTGAAGTAAGACAGGCCTGAGAAGGAATCCTGACTCTGTCAGTTACTAATGATATAACCTTGGGCAAATTATTCAACCCCTGGTCGACTTACTTTCTAAATCTCGTAAGTGGAATTGATGTCATAGCTACAGTTGAGGGCTGTGGTAAGAATTAAATAAATTCAGACATAAAAGTGCTTTATTAAGACAGCACGTGGAACACAGCAAGCCTTCACCTTGAAGAAATGTAGACACCTCCACACAAACAAAAAGGATGATGATGAAGAGAATATTATCTCATCCTTTTTCTAACAAAGTGATCTCCAGGGAAAGGTTAACTTAGAAATGCTTGTGTTGGGCTGCAAAGGTGCTAGTGAGACCATGTACATTAGAAGGAAAGAAGAGAGAGGGAAAAAGGGTAGAATGTTACGTTGCTGCTCTCCAGTTCCACCTGTTGAGCAGATCAAACAGAGCACCCTAAGGCTCCCCCGTACCTGCGCCACTGCGGCGGGTGCTCATGTCTGCCACGTACGTCCACTCATTGGTCGCCGGGTTGTACTGCTCCACGGTGCTCAGGCATTGGCGGGAAGCCCCGTCATAACCCCCAACAGCATATAGCTTCCCTGGAACAGACAAAGTGACTGAGGGTGGTACCGGGGACACTGGCATGAAACTGGAGCACAGCTGAAACCCATGGGGGCATCCTCACTGCCATCGGGATTTAGGACCCCTTCCCTCCAGGGCGGACCATCAACTTACTTCCCAACCAGGATAAGCATCCTTCACACCTCAGCCTTCTACTTCCTCTTACATCTGGAAGTACTGAGGAAGTACTGAGGCCCTTTTTAAATAAGCACCCAAATATCTGGGGTGTGTGAATGGAGGGCTCCATGTGCACCCTGGCATGGCTGGAATTTACCTGCAGATGCCCCTGTGATCTCTGAGCCATGCACAAGAGCCCTGAAGCAACATCACTTATTTTTAAAATTTAAAAAAGAAAAACCACACATAAGCTGTTTATCTAAGAGCATCATTTCCACTTGGGCTGGGGGTGAGGTTGGTCAAAGGGGCAGGAAATTGGTATTTGAATTCTTACAGAGCAGGGATTCAAAACATTTTGGGTTTATCATGTAGAATGCAGTGGGAGGGTCACATGCATGTGTGGTGGTGGAGGGCGGGGACAGTACAATAACTAGTAGGTGAAAATCTGCAATTATTTTAAGTTAAAAAGAGATTCTCAGACTCAAAACTATGCTCTAGCACCAGGACTACTGCCATATCAAATGTAAAATTATTTCTTCTTCCATCTTTGATCCTTTTTTTTTCCTGCCCCAAAGACCCCTCAACTGGCCCTTCTACGAGAAAGGAACACCTCCTCCCCAGTTCTGCCATCACCTAAGCCAGAGAGAAAAATCCTGGCCCAGCAGCTCCTCCAGGGCCCAGGCCAGTCTCTCAGTATGTGCGGCTCAGATACATTAGCAGCCCACCCGCTGCCTACCACTCATCGAAGCCTAAGCCACTGGGGAGTAGACAAGAAGCTCCCCAGGGCAAGCACAGCGCACTAGAAACCTTATTCTGTCACAAGTGATCTCTGCTGCTGGGAGCTTCTGCCTACTCTCCAAGCCTCACTGTCCCTTTTCCTAAGAAGGAATTCTTCTAGGCAGCCAGCAGCAAATGATTCTGATTTCTATTCTTTACTTTTCTCCCAGGGTCATTCAGACCATACGGCCACGGTAAGGAGATGACGAGGGGAGGTCATGTGGAAACAACACGGGGAGCTGCGTCCACAAGGCCGCAGTGCAGCAGGGTCCACTTAAGATCCTCCTCACCATGCTCGACAAAGCTGCAAACCGGACTCTCCGTTGCCCCAGGGTGACCCACAGCCAAAACAGCTTCAAATTCAGGATGAACAAGATAAAAACATTCCCAGTCTGTCCTCTGTGTCAACAGGGAATGCTATGAAACAGCACTTCCTCCACACGCAGAACGCGGCCACAGAAGCCTTTGTCAAGGGGAGTATTTCAAATTACAACCGTGAAGGGACCTCCTCTGACCCCTGTCAAACATTCCGACCCTGTGTCAGCTGAAGAAATACCAACTCAAGGTTTCTCCTTGAGTCTATTAATGGGGATATGCTATTTTTAACCCCTACTCTATTGTTTGATAGTCCTGGCTAAGGAAGAAGGGGAAAATGGGAAGGTGGCTAGACAAAGCACTTACATTTGGCAGACAAATCAATTTCTGTTCCACCAGGAGGATGAGATTGCAAGAACCAATTTATCTTTGTAGGAGGACAAAATCCTTGCACTTGCTAAGATAACTTGTTCAGGATGTTAGAATAATATACTTTTAAATGAAAATTTAAACTACACAATACTGGCACGGACCTAGAAATGCAGTGAGAAAAGAGAATCTTTCTATTAATGTCTAACTCACCACACATTACACTCTCCCCAAAGCACTACTGTGTGTTCTTGTGTGTACACACGAGAGAGAGAATGCCTGCATATATGTCTCAATGCACAGATATTCCAGCTAAATTCCCACCTCAGGACAGCGTAATGAATCAGTGTTCTGCAAAGTACAGTGTTTTAGTCCAAATAATACTCTATGCTTTAATACACTAAATTCACAGATGTTTATAAAACTCCTCCCTCTTAGCACTTTCTAGTGGTCTGAAGGAGCGTGGCACAGCAGAAAGAGTAGTGGATTAGGAGTTAGACCTGGGTTAAAGGGCCAACTATGTTATACTAACAAGGGCACTTACCCTTCTGGGACTCAGTTTCTCCTTCAGGAGAATAGGGAAAATCTAAATCTTGTCTATCTCCTTCAGAAGGGTTTGGGGAATAAAAATGAGGAACTGGATGTGAAAGCTATGTATAAAGCATGGCGCCCTGTCTAACCAGGGCCCAGACCACACCCTATACACCTTTCCTGACCAGAGCAGGGCTCTACCACCAACCTGCCCTGAGGGAAGAAGAAGACTTGGGAAGAGGTGCCCTCCTCACTCAGGGCTCTGTCAGTGTTCAACGTAACAAATGAGGACAAAACTAATTAAACAATTAACTCTCGCTCTCTCTACATTTCTGGGTTATGTACTGACTCTAAATTCCCCACTCTCCTCCCTCCCTAACCTGTGACAGAGCTATTGACAAGGAGCCAAAGTCACAGGCCAGTGTTTCCTCTCTAAGGTTCCTCCTACTTCACTCACTTATTTGTCTCAGGCCAATAGCTTTACCTCTGAGTCTCAACTTTCCTCGTCTGTTAAGTCAGGCAACTAGTACGTGACTCAGGGCAGTGATCAAAGGAATAGAGCCAGAGAACCAGGAAAAGGCCCATGGGCTGGGGCAAGGGCAGGCCCCCACCCACTGCTGCTCCTTACCCTCCACGACACCCACACCCACACTGCTCCGCCGCGTGTTCATTGGGGCCACGAAGAACCATTCGTTGGTCTTGTAGCTGTAGGCTTCCACTGATGCTAGGCCTGGGAGATAAGAGACTCGTGAGATTTCTGGGGCACCAGGCCTCACCCTGCTATGCCAAGAACCAGTGAGGATGGGGAAGAGTGCACACCTAGGGGCTGGTAATCTGGGTGTTTGGCTCAGCACTGCCTCTACCTCACCGTGTGACCTATGGCGCCTGCCTGAAACACATCTGCACTGTGTCTGCCTGAGGAGACCACTAAGACCTGACTCAGACGGTGGGTTGTGAGAGCACAGGGGTTATAACTGAACTGCCCTGTAAACACTGTTAAACGTACAGAATGGAATAAATAGGTTTGCCTCACTGAACACTTATTCTAATCTTCTTTTCCCTTGTCTTCCTCTACCTTGGAAGCTGGAAAGCTGAAAACTTGCCTACACAGACTCCCTTGTAACTACAAGTGACCAAGTCAATGCAGTCTGCCCAGAAGTCTGATGGGGATTTCTGAAATAGCCTTTGCTTTTCCGATACAGGTGCTACCCCTTCCTGCTTTTTTGTACCTGGAACATAAATATGTTGGCTGGAACTTAACAGCCATCTTGTGATCAAGAGAGGCTTAAAGAACTTGGCCCCAGTATTTCTGAGCAACTAGACCAAGTCAGCAATTACCAACCTCTGGACTTCTTGTTTCATGAATAAAACAATAGCTCTCTTTTGTTTAAGCCACAGTTTTGTCAGTTTTTCTAATGACAACCAAAAGCAAATCCTAAAGAATTCTAAAAAGAAACAATGTCCCACTACCCTTCTTTCCCCCTTATTCCCAGGTCCCATTACTAGAGGCAATCTTAACTAGGGGCTAAAGACCCTACAGTTATATGAGTGAGGCAAAGAGAAGGGGCTGGGAAAAGTCATAAATTCCTGAAGACACAAATGAAAATTCAGAGAAGTAAAAGATATTTTTGCTCACATCCCTGGGAGCCAAAGGATATCATTTGAGTTTAACACAGTTCCTGTCTACAGAGACACCACCTGGAGATAGGAGAAGAGATGAGATAATCTCTCCAAGTCCACTAATAGTTTCTGATTCTAACCTCGACGCTAGATAAAAACCAGGAGCAAGGCGGTGCCCCTGCAGTGGCACAGCCTTGCAAAGCTTCTGTGGGGCAGTACAAGGGACAATGGACAAAGGCTTCGTGTCCTGAGCCAAGTATCTTCCTATGGCTGAACCTTAGCTCCTTCATCTGTCCAAGAGAGGGTTCGGACTATAGTCCTGAGATACCCTCCAGCTAAGCATGCTCTCTTTCTAAGTCTCATCTTCTGAGTAAATGGGTTCCCAGCCACTGGAAAGGAGAAAGGGGCCTCTTCTGAACCCTAGAAATGACAGCATGTGGGCAGTTACATATTCTTTGGGTAGGAAGGCCTGGATCTGGCACCCAAGCTGGGAGATGAGAAAGGATGGGTTTGTTCTTGGGGAAGTAGCTATGCATGGACAGAAGGTCAGCTAAAGAACTGGCTGAGCAAACCAGGATTGCATGGAGGGTATGTCCCAGGCTGGGACAGATGGGGACCACATTCGGGACCTACCAGTACTGCCATCAAAGCCCCCCACGGCGTAGAGCAGGTCATTGAGCACGGCTGCGCCCAGAGTGCTCCGACGTTCCTGCATGCTCGCGATGGACGTCCACTGGTCCTTTACACCATCATACACGTCCACTGTCCGCACACGCAGTGAGCCATTAAACCCGCCCACGGCATACACATGGCCAGCCATAAACACCACACCTGAGGCACAGGAAATCAAGGCACTGAGGTCATCTCTGACAGCTGATTACTCATGCTGATAAGTGACAGTGGGGGAGCAAGGCAGCCATGTGAATAATTCACCACTGAAGGTGATCTCCATCTTTATATATTTGGAAGTCATTATGGGACTCATTGGATTTTTTTTTTCATATTTGCTTTTCTAATTTTGTTCGATTTAAGCAAATGCTTGGACTTTAGTTTGAAGTCCCTAAGCATGTAAGAACTGACCCCAGAAGGTACAGCTAGAAACTGGGCAGGTGGGAAAGGGAAAGGAATCGAGTCTGTAATGCACAGATGTTTAGGGAAACACAAAGCAGGGCATGACTTCTGGCACCAAGCTCAGACAAGCCAGAGAAAGCTGCAAAATGAGAGATGGTGCTGCTCACCGGCTCTGCATCTCCTGGAGGGAAGCTCAGCAATCTGGTCCCATCGATCCTCCTCAAAATCATAGCACTCCACACTGCGGATCGCCTTCGGCGCCTGACCACCAACCACGATCATGACCTCCAGAAAGACAAGTGAGCATTAGCTGGGTCTCCCCAACATCCAATTTATGGGTGACCAATCCCTGGTACTTTCACATGCTAATGGCCCAGGGTCCATGGGTGACCTGAGATGCTAGTTTATAGAGCCACACACATGAAGGTGCTGCCCCTAATCATCAACAGGCATGAGTATTCGAGAAAAGTCTAATGAGCATCTCCCCACAGATACACGACCATCTCCACTTCCCAAATACCCCTGCCCAGGGCTGTGTTTAGGGTACATGCAGACAACTAGGGGCATCTGCTGCAATTTCAGTACCCTCAAGATTTGGGGCAAGGGTCCTAAATTTCATACTGAAACAAAATATTCCAAAATATATATCAAAATTTGAATATATTTTAGAAAAGACTACAGAATTTGGATGCATTCTGAGATAAAAATATTTCTGAATGCATAGACTACAGGGGGATACTTATCCATTGCAGTATCAAAAAAAATTGTGAAACACTGCTTTGTGATGGCTACCACAAAAATTTACTCAACCAATGATGTTCTGAAAAACAGTGCTAACAGAGCTATTTCCTCAAGTAAAGTGGTAGCTACCACTGCCAGTCACTGTGTGAAATACGTTGTCATTTGCTTGTCACAGCTCTGCGAGTAGATATGATCGACTCCACTGACAGATGAGGAAAGTAAAGCTCAGAAGACATAGGTAAATTGCCCAAGGTCACACAGCTAAGAGTGGCAGAATAGAGACTGAAAGCCAAGTCTACCTGACAGAGAGATGAGGCCAGCCCCACCAGCCTCCTGCCCTAGAGACAGGGTCCATGCAAAGACAGCTCACTACATCCATGTTTTTCAAACTGCAGGTCATATTTCATTAGTGGGTCATGAGATCACTTTAATGGATTGCAACCAGCATACTTTTTTAATAGAACAGCCCATAAAATATAGTATGAAATATCTGTTCTGGTTATATACACATGTATGTCTCCTGGACAGCAATTTAAACATATTTCTTAGTGCATAGTCTAAATAAATAAACGCCACTCTCTGGCTATGGTAATAGAACTGTGGTACTTAATCATGGTATCTCTGCTGCTGTGACTTTTGTCACGGGTTATTAATAAATAAAAATTAAGGTACCAAAGTTAACAATAGTTTACACATTTTAATAAACTTGTGCAAAGTCATGACTGTCTCATAATATCATTCTCACTTGCTGGCATTCCAAGATGCTTTCTTAAGCAGAGAGAAAGGGGTGGTAGTCACAGGCAGCTAATCAATATAAGTCACAAGATTTTCTCATCACCAGTAGCCTGTCTTATTTACTCCAGTGATTTTCAAACGTCAATGTGCATTAGAGTTACCTTGAGGACCTGTTAAAACAGAAATTGCAGGGCCCTACCCCCAGAGTTTCTAATACAGGTCTGGCGCAAGACTGAGAATATGCATCTCTAACAAGTTCCCAGTTGATGCTGATGCTGTTCCCGGATTCCTACTTTGATAACCACTATTTTAACCCACAGACCACAGGGATTACCTGATGTTGTGCCATTAACATTTTTGCTGTCGTGAGCTACCGTAGTGCTCTTTACTTCCCCACAATGTAGTTTTGGGCAGAGGGGTGATCATCACAATCTGTGTGAGTTCACAGAAGTAATTCCCTCAGGTGAACATTCTCTACAATAGGAGGAGGCAGAACCAGGGCTGACAAGATCAATCATGTATACTTTCCAGATTCAGGCTCACCCACTGGTCACCAGAGTTAGTCACCACTGTCTGAAGCCAAATGGGTGACCAATGTTCAATAACTCAGAATTCAGTTCCAACTTCTGGAACATCCCAAGGAAACCCAGAACACACAGTCCAGGCTTAAAGCTGCTGCTGCTTCTGGAAATAAACAATTTCCATTTGACTTTGCTTAATGCCTCAGCTCAGAGGGTCCACGGCTTTACGTCAAGAGCAGCCCTTTTCAGAGAGAAGCTGAATTCTGCATTACTTCCCATTTGTAATTCTCTGCTTAGACAGGCATCCATGAACAGTTTAAGCAGCAGGTAAATGAATACAGCCTCTCAGCAAACTTTAGACAATGCCCAACTACCCCTCCAGGGCCGAATGACTTGCCCTGCATTCGTAAACATACCTAAAACTTGCATTATCATTCTGGTTCTGAGTTGATAAAACTAAAATGAAGTCGAATTACTGCAAGGATTTTCTTTTGAAACCTAATATTTGGGGCTGGACAAGAATAAAACCAGTTTTGTTTTCTTTCTGCAGTGACCTCAGGTACCCAAAGCCTTACACATGCTGTTCCCTCTCCTTGAACCATTCTTCCCCCTTTCTGAACCCCCTGCTTTAACACTTGCTTATCTTCAGGTCTCAGTTTACATGTCACTTCCTCCAAGAGGACCTCTCTGCCCTCCAAATCTGAGTTAAATGTCCCTTCTCCGAGATCGCACATGCCCTGTGTTCTCTCATTAAAACTGCTCCACATTACACTTTATCTCTGGTGACTTTGTCTCCCCTCCTAGAGTGAGCCCTGCCAGGGCAGAAAATGTATTTGATAACCCTAGAGTTTTATGGTGCTAGGTAAAAGTGAGGACTCAGATATTAATTTGGAATAAAGAATGAATGAATAGTAAAGAGTACATACAAAGAGATTGATTTTTTAAAAAAATACACAGTTAAATAGAAAAAAATGTACAGGCCAGAATGTCACTTTTTGGGTGAACATATGTTAGACACCAGATTACACATCTGGGGATGCTGAGAAGAACAAACAAATAAAAAGAGAGAGGGTTTTTCCATCTTTTGGCTCAATTACCAGAAGAAAGGCTTCTTATTCTTTATACAAGCTACCAGGCTTATTCTATAAATAAAAAAAGGCAAAGCTTTCAGGGAAGCTCACCATCCTCAGAAAAATATCCCATCAGGAGTACCAGGAGGTCCATTCACATTGAAGAAAATCCAGCACCCATCTCTGAGAGTTTTCATAGTAACACAGAAACAGAATTACAGAAATGCAAAAATTTTAATGTTCAAGTAAAACATGAGTAGAAAGACAAAATACAGGACAATGTTTTCAAAATAAACTTGCCTTTGAGCTCATAAAACCACTGGTGAGGAAAGACTTTTCATATTCAAAACCTGTACAATGATCTTGGAAGAGTAGATATGAGGTTTTGTAGGACAGGACCATCAGTTTCTGAAAATGTAGAGGTAGCTCAAGGCAGAGGGAGCTGCAGATGTACTTTCTGATTCTCTCCTAGGCATAAGAAATCCAGTTTCTATGGCAGCCCTTGGAAGAAGCCATCACACAAGAAAAACTACACTCATCATCATGTAATTGTACAGAGTTAAAAGAATAAATTCCCTATCTTGAATACTAACAGACGGTTGTTTCCATAGATATCTCATCTTAGCAACCAGTTAGACAAAAATGAGTATTCTCCGAAGTCTACTTGTATTCCATCTCTTAAATTATAAACCTCTACCTACTAAAGAAGGCCATAGGATGTCAGGGCAAGAAGAGACCTGAATCGTTCTCTCTTACGAGCCCTCATTTTACATTTCCAGAAAAACTCAGGCCTAACGAGTTCAATAGGCATATTTCTGTTTTCCCCCAACACCCTTAAATCTCAGTTTACTAAAGATCTGTAATGCCTTTAATAGAGATTACTAAAACAAATCTGCTTATTTAATGATTACTACTTTTAACATTTATCCTTCAAGGTAACCATAAATTACTACTAGTGGTCATATGGGAATCAGGATAAACCAAAGAGCTAGTTCCAGGCTAACAACTGTGCTAGACTGAACATGATTTAATCATTCTCAAGATCTGCAGTATACTTGTGAGTCCTGCAGGGCACCTCAGGGTCCTGCCCCCAAGTCTCAATTTGTCACTGTGTTGAAGGCTGCAGAAGTTCTGGTGAATGGAGAGTTCTGGTTGACAGAGCCAGACTCAACTGTGGGGGTGGAGGGTGGGGGAGGTAAGGGATGGTTATTGGACATCTCCCAAGGAAAACATGCTCATTTACTACAATGAGATTAGTGAGACCATGGAAAGACTACTTGATTCCTTAGGAAGGAAATTTTACTCCCAGCCTAACACGACAGTTTTGAATAAATATATACAGCCACATCTTTCACATGGATGATTCTGACTCTACCAGTATGACTGTGGAAGTTAAAGCACATTGGTCCCTCCTCATGATATGATAACCACTCTGTGTCTGAGAGCCATTAGGTACCAGAGAACAGCCAGAGAAAGGAGCAGTAGGTGAACAGAGCAGAGCTTTCCAGCGCATTGTAGATCCAGTCCCTAACCCTAACCCATATGTCACTAGACTCGCCACTAAGGTGAGAGAAACAACCTGGGCTCTGCACCTTCTTCATCAGGAAAGAGTAGAGCGTATGTCCAAACTCTCTTCCATGACCGGTGAGCTGGGCAGAAGGCAGGCCCAGCCAGTCGGTCCCTCGGGCCAGGGCAGGAAGTGAGACTCTCTCTTACCCTGGTGCGTGGGGCCGCAGGGCTAACACCAAAAATTCATCCGAAGGAGCATGTCCAGTCGACGCAGAAGACTTGTTCCAGCAGGTTTCTGAGCAATGGGTGCTCCAGGCAAGAGCTGACAGCCGAGGTGCAGAAACAGTGGGGATTAGAGACTCAGCAATGTGAAAGCAAGACCCAGGGAAGAGGGGAGTGGGAAAATGGGCTTTAGAGTCAGGCACTCTTTATTCCAAATATCAGCCCAGTCACTAACTAGCTGTGTGACCAAGGGCAAGGCACTTACCCTTGCTAAGCCTTACTTTCATTACCTGTAATATCAAGACAATAGGATGTTTCTTCCATGGGTGTCAGGAAGCTTAAATGAGATAAAGCACTTAACATAGTGCTTGGTAAACAGCAAATACTAAATGTTAGCTTCTATTATTAGAATAAAACCAACATCATATTGCCATTATTATTAAAGCAGTTGCTAAAAAGCTTCTATTATTAGAATAAAACCAACATCATATTGCCATTATTATTAAAGCAGTTGCTAAAAAACATACTCCCAATAAATGGTAGAAAAGGACACCTTTATTTCTGTGAAAGAGAGAGTGAGCACCACCAATTCCAGGAGTGATGATGGGGCTTTTTCAGGACCTCAGAGTGTCTTCCAGGTATGGCCTGTATCCATTTCAAGGGCCAAGATGGAAGAAGAGCAGGGGCCTGGCCCAGGTGAGAAGTCATCCTACCCACTATGCCAACAGCCTTGTTTCCAACACTGTCTACCGAAAGCAGGACAGCCCAACTCAGGAGGAGGCCACCTACTTTTAGCCCAAAAGGCTTTTGGGCTGCATTTTTAAAGAGTTAAATAGGATGTCAACTGAACTGAAATGACTGAAAAGTGCCAAGCTCAGTATATCTCCAAAGGGTTCATTCACATCTTCTGGAACCTAATTCCTCTACTGCTATCTGTGGAATAGGGTAACCTAGGAGTGTTTCGAGCAGCTGGGAGACAGCCTCTGGTTTCCATGGCAACGCAGCCTCTGGGAAAGTGCTGGGCGTTGAATGTGTGGGATGATGCTATTAGCTGTTCCGGCTTGAATGTGTTAGTATGAGCCATGCATATACAGCTCAGAAAAAACAGCCAGCTATCTCAAGGCAAAGTCCTATTTCTTTCAGGGAGGGGGACCGGTTGGCAAATACATTCACTGCTGACAATTGCTGAAAACAGGGCAAACCTCTCTCCACCACTTTGTTTCTTAAAGTCGGCTCTGTTAGCAAGCCTATCTGGGCTGAATTCATGAAAGTCCAAACGAGCCTGCCCTTGGAATTCCTGTGGCTCCTCCTCTAACTAGGCCAATTATCTCTCAACTTCTCCTCTTCCTCCACTTATTTAGCTACTTAAACATTTCCATCTTACTTTCTCAAAAGGACCTCTTAAAATTAAAAGTCCCCAGAGGGCAGGAATTGGGCTCTTCCCGCATAGTACTGAGGTAAAATGCTTTTGTGAAATTTGGAAGCAGTATAATACAATAGTTAAAAGCACAGGGTCTGGAGTCAGCCATCCTTGGCTTAAATCTCAGTTTGGCTATTTACTAGCTGTGATTTAAAGATACATCACACATTCTTTGATACTACTTCATTCAAGACATGTAACTTAATTCCCATCCCTTTGAATGTGGTCTAGACTTACTGACTTGCACCTAGCAAATAAAATACTGCATAAGTGATGATGGAACATCACTTTGAAAGTAGGTTACAAAAAGTCTACAGCTTATGTCTTAGCCATGCTCTCTTGTTCTCTTGCTGTAGAATGACTTCCCTGGGGGAAGCTAGCTATCATGTCATGAAGACACTCAAGTGGCTTATGGAGAGGCCATAGGGTGAGGAACCAAGTCCTACAAGCAATCATGAGAATGAGCTTAGAATCAGATCCTCCCTAAACGAGCCTAGATTTGACTGCAGCCCCAACCAACAGCTTGATTACAATTTTATGAGAGGCTCTGCACCAGAACAACCCACTAAGCCACTCTGGGGCTCTTGCCCACAAAAACTGTGAGATAATAAACATTTGTTGCATTAAGTCACGAAGGTTAGGGTAGTTCGTAATGCAGAAATTTGTAACTAATACATAATAAATAGGTGACATAACCCAAGATCTAATTTCCTCATGTGTAAAATGGAGACAATTACAATTCTGAAAATCCTATGAGGCAGTAAATGTAAATCACTTAGCCCAGTACTTGGCATATGGCTAAGTGCTCAGCAGCTGCAATCTGCTATTATCATCATTGTGGGGTTAGTACTGTGCAGTGCTCAAAAGCATAGGCTTTGAGTTGGTCAGACCAGGATCCAAGCCCTCGTGTTGCCATTTAGCTGTGAAACCCTAGGTGGGTAATTCAATCTCACTGAATCTCAGTTTTCTCCTACATTAGTATTTCCAGAGTTGTTATGAAGATAAAATAAAATAATGTATATAAAGTGCTTTGCCTAAAACACAAAGAAGCTGTGTTTAAACAATCCTGCTTGTATCGTCATCAATGCCTTTGGTAATAAGGACGATGACCCAGGGAAGCAACAAAGCACAAAGTACAAATTACTTAAAGGACCATGAGATGGTGTGAGCCAGTCCTTTCCTGCAGTCAGGTAAGCCACTTTTGGGGTGTTCCCTCTCAAAAACAACTTGCATTTGACCTTGGAGGCAGCTCAGGCCTCAGCTCCTGCAGAAAGCTTCCCTGACTCCTTGCCCCTCTCCATGCTCCTAGAGTATCTTGCCCATATCTCCATTGTAGCACTTACACAGTTCATTGTAACTATCTTTTCATATCTGTCTCCCGTCTGCCCAGTCTGGAGCACCTTGCACAAGGGACCATCTCATGTAAGTCTTTGTGGCTCCGGCACCTAACACAGTCTCTGGCACTTGGTCGACTCAATGGAAGTGTGTGGGATGAGTGAATTAAGAAATTAATGAGTTAATGCATGCATGATAGTTTATAGTTTATTGCCAGTGTTGTTGTTTTAATTTAAGTATTTTACAACCCATCTATCCCTCAGGAACAACTGTACTCTTTCGGTACTAGACTTGTAGGCTGAACCGAATGTTCTAGGGTCAATCTACATTAGTGATCAAAAGAGGATATGAAGTAGGACATAAGTCCTCACTACAACCATGCAAAAACACATGTATAAATGCTAAAAAGCATTGGAAATCAACTAGGGGTAACAGAAATGGTCAGTGTTAAATCTCCATGAGGTTATTTCTTCTTTAAAAATGTATCTCTTTCACTAATGAAAACTTTTACTATCACCCACCCTGTATTAGACTCCGGGTTCTGTGCCAAGGACAAAAATGAATAATTCCTGCCATCATGGAACTAGACAGTAGAGGCGCTAACACTCTAGAAGAGAACCCTAAGTACCTCTCTGAAGTGTCAGCCTGGGGCCCTCACTAATCTCCTATCCATGTTTTTCAGAAACCCATGAAGCCATCACCAATCTGACCTCTCCTCCATTAAATAAGCTTTCTCATCAATTAAGTTTCTACATACTAGCAGTAAACTACTAGAAATTGGAATTTTAAAAGAAAACATTTATAATAGCATCAAAAATGATGAAATACCTAGGGATAAATCTAACAAAAAACATTCAAGACCCATACATTGAAAACTCTAAAATATTGCTAAGAGAAATTAGAGAAGACCTAAATAAATGGAGATATATACTGTGTTCATGGATCAGATGATTTAGTATTGCTAGTACGTCAACCCTCCCTAATTGATATAACAATTCAACACAATCCCTACCAAAAGCCCCACAAGGCTTTCCTGTAGAAATAGGTAAGCTGATTCTAAAACTTATATAGACATGCAAATAACTTAAAATAGCAAAACAACTTTGAAGAACAAAATTGGAGGACTCACACTACCTGATTTCAAGATCTATTATATTATAAAGCTAATAATCAAAGCAAACTGATACTGCTGTAAAGACAGACAAATCAATTAAAAGGACAGCATAAAGTACAGAAAGAGACCAACACATACAAGTCAATTATTTACAATAAAGGTACCAAAGTAATTCAATGAAGGAGAATCTTTCCAATAAATGCTGTGGAAAAACTGGATATTCAAATGCAATAAACGAACCCTGACCCCTTACTTCACACATCATGCATTTTTTTAAATCTCAAAAAAGATCATAGACCTAAATGTAAAACCTAAAACTTTCAAATTTTGAGAAGAAAGCATAAGAGAAAATCTTTGTGATCTTAGATTAGGCAGATTTTTAGATAGGTTTAAATTATAAATCGTAAGTCAAAACAGAAAAAAAATGATAAAATCAAAATCTTCTGCTCTTCCAAAGATACTGATAAGAAAATAAAAAGATAAGACACAGGTTGGAAGAAAATATTTGCAAAATATATATCTGATAAAAGACTTGTATCTATAATACATAAAGAGTTCTTAAAACTCAATAAAAATAACCCGTTTTAAAATGGAGAAAAGATTTAAAATGAGACTTTACCAAAGAAGATATACAGATGGCAAATAAGAAGCATATGAAAAGATGTTCAACATCATTAGTAATTAGAGAAATGCAAATTAAAACTACAGTGAGATACCACTATATGCATACTAGAATAACCAAAATTTTAAAAAATAGTTAATACAAGTAATGGAAAGACTATAGAGTAATTGGATGGAAATGCTAATAAAAGTGCATAATGGTACAGCCATTTTGAAAAACAGCTTAGCAATTTTTTATAAAGTTAAACATATACTTACCATACAACCCAGCAATCCTACTCCAAGGTATTACCCAAGAGAAATTAAAATATATGTTCACACAAAGATCTGTTAGTGAATATTCAAAGCAGCTTTATTTGTAATAGCTAAAAACTGCACATCCAAATGTTCATCAACTGGTAAATGGATAAACATATTACAGTACATCCATACAAGGGAATATTACTTAGCAATAAAAGAAATGAACTCCTGATACATGCAAAACCATGGAGAATCTCAAAAGCATTATGCTAAAAGAAAGCTAGCAAGTTCAAAAGACTACATACGCCATGATTTCATTTATATGACATTCTAGAAAAGATAAAAGTACAAGGACAGAAATCGTTGTCATGGGCTGGGAGATGAAAGAAGGGGCTTGTCTACAAAGCAGCACAAGGCGAGTTTTTAGAGTGATTAAAATATTCTATATTTTGATTAGGATGGTGGTTACATGACTATGCATTTGTCAAAGTTCACCAATTTGCATCTCTAAAAAGTGAATTTTACTGTGCATAAATTATTATACCTGATAAATCAGCATTTAAAAGAAAATAATATGGGATGTTGATAATGAGGAGAAGCTATCCATGTCAGGACAGAGGTGTTCGAGAAATCTCTGTACCTTCCTCTCAATTTTTCTATGAACCTAAAACTGCTCAAAAAATATAGTCTCCATTTAAAAAAAAAAAGTAAATATATTAGAAATACATCTATTAAAATGAATGGGATGCTATATTTTAATTAAAGGAGGTTTTAAAATTAAAAAAAGAAAAGAAGGAAAAGAATCTTTTTCATTTGCCCCCAAAACCTGAAAACTTGTCCCTGGGAGGCAATTTGGTACAAAAACAAAAAGCACACACTGACTCTAGAGTGGAATAGACTTTGGTTCAAATCCTAGCTCTGCACTTACTAGGTAACTGCACAAGTAACATCCTCTCTGAGTAAACTCTGTAAAGTACAGACATGAATAGTATTGACCAATTATAGTGATAATAAAATCATGTACAATCTGATAATTCTCAAAGCTATAGTTTCCTTCAGCGTACCCCATTCCTCAAACTGACAGTGGGGATCCCCCTCATTAATTTAAGTGCTCAAACAATGGTGACAGGAATAGAGTTTGACAACCTAACTTTAAACCATTCAAGGATTAAAGTCAGGGGAACAATAAGGCAAAGAGCAGCAATGCCTTTTTCTTTAAATCCTTCAACAGATGCAAAGGAAGTCCTGGTCTCAGTTGCTTGCAGAAAGCAATGTGCCCAGAAATCTAAAACATTTTCCTTCTGAAAATAAATGGTTCCTAAAGAGTAAAGGCCACAGGAGGACAACTTTGACCTCCTGAAACAAGGAGCAGATTTTTCTCTACTATACAGTCAATATCCGGGGAGTGGGGAGGGGGAGGTGGAGGCTGGTCTCAGTATGCTTAGCCCAGGCTCAGATATAAACTTGGCTTTGATTTTTAAAACTGTTTGTGGGTATATGTGTCAAAAGGTAGATGTGGAGTCTAGAAAAGGAGAGGTCACTAGGTATTGTCTCCACACAAAGAAACTGGGCCAGCTCTGCACCATTTCCTTAGCTACAGAATACACTTCTCAGGAAAAGATATCATTAACGTGATATCACATAGGATAAGAACTTCAGTTTCCAAAAAGAAAAGTCACAAAGACATTCAATGAGGCCAGCAGAAAATCAGGGATGGAAAAAGCCTCCTCCATATAAAATAACAGTGCATCTTAGAATCAATAATCTCTAGACACAAGTTTGTGGAAATTTAGATCATAATGCGTGTGGTATTCAAGTCGATGGGAGAGTGGGAAATTATTTAATAAAATAACTTTGAGGCTCAAGTCTTGCAACACTAATAAAGCTGGATTCCTACTCTCTCTCTATAGCAAAATAAATTCTAAGTGTACTAAAGATTCTAATATAAAACAGAAATCATAGAAGTACTTAAAGAAAACTTTTTTTTAATCTCAGACAAACCATTTCTAAGCATGATGCAAAACCGAAACTATAAAGCAAAAAATAGATCAATTTGACAATTTAAAAAATTGTTTTGGGGGATTCAAAAAAATGTCCTAAGTTTTGAGGCAAATTGCAAACTGAAAATATATATATATTTTTAAATACAAAGGCCTAACCTCTTTAACATAAAAAGAGCCCTTATAAACTCTTGATAAAAAAATGTATAATCCAAAAGAACATGAACAGAGAATTCAAAAAAAGAAATATAAATGCCATTAATTATATAAAACCAAGATTAATCTCATTCACACTTAAAGAAATGCAAACTAAAATAAGATGCCACCTTTTAAAGGATGTTTGACGTGGAAATGTTTATAATTAAAAAATGGAAATTATTGCAAATCTACCAACAGAGGACAGTTAAATAAATAACAGTACATAAATATAATTAAATACCATGTACCTACTACAATTTAACTATACTGGAAACATTGAAAGCAGTCTGTAGCATATGGTTAAGTAGGAGGAAAAAACGATTTCAATCTGTATAGCAAGATTCCATTTATCTAAAAGTGTTCATTTTTATCTATTTGTGAATAAATGCACAAAGGTATGTCTGGAAAGAAAATTTACCAAAATGACTGCAGTGATAGCCCTTGGGTAGAGGAATTTCAGGTGATTTTTTGCTTTATTTCAAAACTGTAGTGTTCTTTTAAAAATCTACGATGAGCACATATTTTTAAAACTAAAGAAAACTGTTATTTTCATTTTTGAAAATTATCAAGTTTCAGTACGATATTTCAACAAAATAAAACAAAAGGCTGTCAACATGCAGTATGGCAAATGGCCAAGGCCAAGACCAAGACCCTTGCCCTGTGGCTGCCCCTTCAAACCAGCACTAGGCAACAGGAGGCAGACAGGTAAGTACATACTCTAAGGTTTGCAAAAGTAAAGCAAGGTGCAGGAAGGCAAGGGTTCAGAGAACAGGTTTGAAGGGTGAGAAAGATTCAAGTCAAACATTGGTTCCACCTTATTAGCTGTGTTGACCTTGGCCAAGTCACTTAATCTCTCTGAACTTGTTTCCTTGTTGTAGAAATAGGATAACTGCCTCTACTGTATAGGGTTGCTGAGAGGATGAAATAAGATAGACATGTGATACCTTCAGCTAACTGTTTGGCACATGTAAACATCAGGTGCTTGTGTTATTATCTGGGACATTTATAACATTCATTCACATTACAACCACTATATTCGCCATGACTCAGGGTCACAGAGCAAAGTGAAGGAACTGCAAACCTCAGAGAATCCAAACATCTGGTCTTGAACAACATGCTTCTCTAGCCCCTTGAAACCCTTCCTGGAAGCAGCAAGTGAGGGATGTGGCAGCCAGCCGAATGTGAAAGAGGAGGACAAAGCAAGGGCCTAAATAATTCCCTGATGCTGCCTACTGTGCAGTCGATGAGCCAGCACGACTCACTCCTCTCCTCCCACTTTTCCTCCTGGGTTGGCTGGAACCTTCCCACACACAGCTGTATGTTACAATCCTAGAAAGACTACTTGAATGCCAAACCAGAAAGGACTTAGATCATCTAGTGCAGCATCTTTCATTCTGCAGATGAGGCACCTGAGGACCAGAGAGGAGAGGGGACTTGCAGGGAACCAAAGCAATCAGTAACCAGCACAGACTCTTGATCATGGAGTCACCTACTCTCGTCCTTCCCTTCCCCTGGCTGCACCCTCACAAGGTCTCATTTCCCCTCATTTCTGTTCCCTTCTTCATTACCTGTCAGAATCCTTAAGGACCCTTCTCTCCTCCAGCAGCCTTAATTGTCCTTTATGGCTCTATGATGAGGGAAGGAACCAAACTAGGATTATTCTGACTCAAAGAATGGCCTAGAAAGAGGACTGTTATGGCCATCACTAAGTCATGAGCCATTCTTCTGCTTCCAATAGCAATACGGCCCAAACTATGGTGTGAAACAAGAAGGGGAGAGAGAAGAGCTCTCAATTACTCTCAATCCTCCCTGGTGACACTGGAGGTTACCTTGAAACTCTTAAGAAAGGAAGAGCCTGGAAGAGACAGGTACCAGCAGATTCAGGAGGAACCAGCAGACTCCATCTCTTAGGTCGAAATGCAACCAAGATGCAGGGCAGCCATGGGTGAGGAAAGACTTGAAGGCAGGAGTGGAAGGCCAGTTTCCCAGGACAGTCCCGACTCCTGGCAGTGACTGGGCTGGGGCTTACCTTGGGCAGACTGACTGGAGTCCTGGGCTTGGTCCTTGGGTTCTTAATCAAGAGCCTCTGATCCAGAGGAAGCAGATGGTATTTCATAGCTTCGATGAGGAAGTCCTTACAGGTATTGTTATTCTTTATCAAAGCTTCTTCTTCAACCGTCTAGAGGTAATAACCCACAGGTGATCCAGGAGTAGAGCTCAACCACATTTGCCACCCTAGGCTGAGTCATTCTTGCACTCTGGCACTCATTCATTCCCACACCGCACCATCTCAGACCTCAAGAGAAAGGTCCACAGGGTTACGACTTGGTGCTCACCTCTTGCATTTCAAAAGCTCTGTGGAGTAAGTGATTAAACTCTGGCATCAAACAGACAGGGATACAAACCCCAGCTCTTAATTCCTGTGCTTCTCAATTTTCTCATTTGTAAAATGGGCATATTAAAGTTGCCTACGACCTCACTGATTGTGTGTTTGTTTGCTGGTTTTGAGGCTTAAATGAGATTATGAAAATGAAGACAATTAGTTGTCCTGAAAGCCTTTTCCCACATTCCTCCTAGTTTGAATGCACTATAATGTTTTGGTCAGACATTTGAGAGGGGGAAAGGGAGAAAAAATAAAGGAAGAGGTATGAAATAAAACAACGTGACAGTCAAGAAGAACTCATATCCATATTCTTAAGTGAAATCCTCAGGGAGAAAACTAGCCAGTGAGGCACTCTCTAACAGAGGAGTGATATCAGATAAGAAAAAATGTCCTGCACAAAAGTCCCACCTACTGACTTCACCTTGGACTCCATCTAAGCTGGGACTATGGCTTCTTCACCTCTTATTCCAGAGCTATGGATCTAAGCAGAAGTTCAACAAGTATAAACCTAAATGTTTCCTGAGCAAGGCCAAGGATGAAACATTCTGGTGCTCTCTCAAATCTCCACTCTTTGGTCCAGGTCAGATTGCTATGTGGCATATCTGTAAGGAGTGGTATGGTCTCTGGAGGCCGCTTTACATTTTCTTTGCTGAAGTGTTTGGGATCTGTTGGGAAAGGTCAATTCCATTCAACAGCTAACACTGACTGAATGTCTCCTGGTTAGGTAGCCCAGTGCTGGACACCAGGAAGGAAATGTTGAACAAGACAAAGGTTCTGACACTGGGGTGCTCAAGTCCAGTTAGAGAATGAGAAGGGCGTCCACACCTCAACTATCTCAGCCCTCAAGCTGGTCAAGCATAAGGCCTAGCTGAGCCTCTCCTGGGTCCCTGCCTGTAACTGGGAATGAAAATGTGGCCAAGGCCGTCATCTACTGGGCAGCATTGAAGCTAGCAGAGAAAGAAGAATTGGTGAGATAGGGCCTCTGCCACCTCTCCCAGAGATAATTCTCAAGAATACTCCCAAGAACACTGTTTCTCAGAAGGTTTTTTTACTCTCCCACTGAGGGACTGAGCCAGATTGGAACAAATGATAAACTTAGGGTCAGTTAAAAAAAATTCACAGGATGAGAGAGGATCTCTAAAAAAGCTTAGGAGGAAAGAGAAATGCATGAACAGCTACTTCTCCCAAAGAACTCATTCAAGCTTGAATGAAAAGCTCCCCTAGAAAGTTAATGCTTCGTGGGTGCAGAGTTTAAATTTGGGGTGATGAAAAAGTTTTAGAAATAGATATGGTGATGGTTGTACAGCAGGGTGAATGCAATAAATACCACTTAAAATGCTAGTTTATGTCATCTATTTTATCATAATAAAAATTATTTTTACAATATAGCAAGTTACACACTTAGTACAATATTTTTAAACATTTAATAAAAACCTAATAAATATTAACTATTGGGGAAAACAAAAACAAAAACAAGGAAACACCTCCCCTAGAAGTCTGACATTGTTGGTACAAGTCTGTCTGGAGCTTTCCCTTTCTCCTCCTCCTTCTCCTCTACATCAGCCATCCCCAGTGGGTTATACTAATTTTAAGTTTCAAGGTCAAATAAGTGTTAACAAAATATCCTCTTCCAGACATGTTCTAAAAGGATCTTTTTTTAAAAGGGAAAGAGAAATGCCTAAAAAAAGCCCTTTTTAAAAAAAGGGTCTCCCACAACAGTTCTTAGGCCCATTGCCTCTGACCCCCTTTGTCTTCAGATCTAAACCCTACTTTGTCATAATAACCCAGGAACTATTTTCTAAAGTCTTTGTTAAGTTTTGGCTGTAGACATCTGATGGAGGTTGTGACTAGGGGTCTCTCAGGCCCCTTTAACTTTCCCTGGAACACAGGTCCACAGGCGGCCGTCCCTCCCGTGGAACCGAGACTGTGCTGGAGGCCAGACGGCCACCTCTACCTTTGATCAGTTTCTCCTTGGACAGTGGGAGGTCAGACTCTGACACTGGGAGCTCTGACTGGTTCAGTCCCTCCGCTTAGGGAATTTTTTTCTAGACGAAGGATATGCTGCCACTAGGTGGCAGTGGGTACCATTCAAAGAGCAAATTGCAGGGCTCGGCACCTGAGAAGAATCTCTGAATCTCTGAGGTTCAGAGATTCAGAGAACTTTTCTCTAACCCCTTGGCCTATAGATAGCAGTGTCACGAGCTGAAGTCTTTACAAGTGCTTGTGAGGACATTGTCTCCTCTATTACCAATAGTCGCAGTGGTTGTGACAACAGTAGTTAATATCAGCTAGAGTCACTGAACACTGGGTTACAGGCTTTACATGGATTATCTCATTCTATCCCCAAACAATCCTATACAGGCAGATGAGAAGACTGAGGTTTATCAGATGAGAAGACTGAGGTTTAGAAAGATTGAGAATTTGCCCAGTGTTAGATGGCTGGCAAGTGACAGAGCTAAGCTGAAGGGCTGCTGAGCCTCTTCTTATCTTTCCTTTGCTCTTTCCATTTCTTCCAGAAACTTTCCAGGGACAGCTAAGGGCTGGTCTACTGCCTCAGTGCTTTGTTTTGTTAATGTATTTAAGTTTTAATCTCTGCATGCTTGTAAGAGTATGTAACGTCATTTAACTGTACAAAATAAGTCATGTAATAGATAAACAGAAGAGAGCGTATCAAAGATGGCAGCCTGCTTAGTGCAAGGTATGTGCTTTAGAGCCATACATACTTCTATTTGGATCCTGACCCTGTCTCTTACCAGCTGGTGACTCCAGATAAATCCCAACCTCCATAAGCCTCAAGGCCCAAATTTATAAAAATGGGGTTAAAATCTCTGCTCACAGGGTTATTATAAGGATTGAATGAGAAAACATGTGGCACCATGTTTTCAGAAGTAGATGAAATATGCATTCCAGGCACTGTGAGGAATTGGTTTATACACTCCTGAAGTGGACTCCAAGTTGCCTAAAACTGAGGCAAAAAGGGAACATGGCAACACTTTAGACATGACCCTTCTTGCTTGGTCCTCAACAATAAAAGCAGCTATTATCAAACATTTGCTTTGCCCTGCTCCGTGCTGAACAGCTGACTTACAGATTTACAACACCTTTGGCCCCCACAACAACCCTGCTGGCCTGCTGGCCTCTATTATAATTTCCCTTCTATGGAAGAATAAACTGAGCCTTTAAGAGGTTAAATAAAAACTCCAAACTAACAAGCAATAGAGCAGGGACTGAAACCTAAGTGTCTTATTCTCAAACCAACGCAAGCCTTACAGTACCACACCTCACACTTAACCCAGTGAGGTGATGCCCACAACCCCTACAACCCAGAAAATGCCTCAACCATTCCATACAACCAAGGTTGCCCACTGCTACTCCTAGAGGCCTGGGGAAGTAGGGAACGCCTTAGTTCTTCACACAGGACTCACCTGGACTAGGTAATCCCTAGGTAGAAGAGGGAGACGGACATGTTCCATCAGTTTTGCCATGTGCTCTAAACGGGTTTCTTTCTCATAATTAATCCAGGAAATCACAGCTTCAAATACCTATAAAGAAAATCAACACAGATAACTTCACCAAAGAGACGACAGCTTTCAAACAACTTTCTCAACTTGAAAAAAAGGAAAAAAAGTTAAAAGTTATCCACAATATTTAAAGTCCAATATTTAAAATGAAACAAAAATAGAAAGTCTTTGTTTACTAGCTGCTGTGAGAGAGTAATCACACACACACGTTATAATAAACCTGTGATCCCAAATGTAGAATCTTCAGGTTCATTGCAAAATAAAAATCAGTTCCAGTAGTTATTTAAGAGTAGAAATACAGAGCAATAATTCTGAAACAAATTTTATAAAGAATGCTCAAGAGGACCAGAAGCTGCAAGGGCAACGTCATCATCCCCCTCACACACACCCTTCTTTTCATTTACCTCTCCCATGTTCGGTTAATGCAGAATAAAAACAATTAAGAATATCCTCTGCCAACAGTTGATGGTAATGATGAATTGCAAAAATTTCTCCATAGATTTAATCTCTCCTTTGAGGTCAGAATTCATTTCTATACAAATCAAAACTGGGCTTGGAGAGAGCATTTGAGATCTTACTCCCTAGCATATGTTGTCAGTTTGGCTCAAATAAACTCATAAAAATTTTCTACAGGCCTGAGAAAGAAAAAAAAAAAAGAGCTTGGAACCAAAAAGGAGGATCTATGGTTTGGGTGTTTGCCTTACTCAAAGATAAGTCTAAATTGAAACTCTGCACTACCATATACACACGGACAGATAAAATTCAACATTGATAAGGTTGCAGGGAAACTAGCACTGTTTGTGGAAACTTAATTAACATGGCTTTTTAAGAGGGGAAGGAAGAATTTGGCAATATTAGTTCAAAAATTTAAATGTGCATATTCTTTGACCTAAAAATAACACTTCGAGAGCTCTAGCCTACAAAAATACAAAAGTGGTGCACAACTACGTGTTCCAAGATGTCTATTGCACATTTTTGTAACAGGATAAATAAGGAAACAACCTAAAGTTCACTAGCGGAGAAATTACTAACCTAGTATCCATACCTTGGGAAGTTTTCAGGTGTTAAAAAGAATAAAACAAAATACCATGTGCCAGAAAGCAAATAAGAGCTCAAACGTTAAGGGGTACACAACAAATGGACACAGAGCCTACTGGATGGGGCTTTCACTGCCAACATTTGGGGCAACTTAAACATCAAAAAGAATAATGAAGAAATCGGACAGTGCTGCTTGGGTGGGAAGTGGGTGGGGGTGATGACTGGGAAGGGGCCAAAGGAAAATTTTATGGTAATGATATGTGGCAGTTACATAGGCATATGCATTTGTCAAAACTAATCAAACTGTACACTTATTACCTATACAGTTAACTGTGTGTAAATCATACCTCAATTTAAAATATTCTTAGTTAAAAAAAAAATGATAGCAATGGATGATAACAACAAATAAAAGAATACATGAGTCCATACAATACTAAAAAAAAAGATATGGGAAGGGCTCTTCTTCACAGAAAAATGCCAGCTAATAAAAGTAGAAGAAATGATAGAATTTGGAGAAACATAATTTTGCAACTGTCAATGTAATATCTGATTCAGCAAAGATCATCCATGGATGCTAAAATCGTTGGGTAAAAAGTTGTTGAGGAACAAGATATTCATAGTTCTCAAGGTATTACCTCCCAGATTGCTTATTAATTACATCGGAGGGTGGAGAACCTCAAATGGAGAAATCTGACAGATACCACTTCAGCAAGAGATCAAACCTAGCACTGTAGGACAAATTATATTCTTGATAGTGATGTAATAGGAAGGACAAAGTGTCCTCTATGTAATATTCTTCCTAAAATGTTTAACCTGAATCTTATAGCAAGGAAACAATCAGACAACTCCATATTTGGAATATTCTACAAGACAGCTAGCCTGGATTCTTCAAAACTTGATATTATGAAAGACCAAAAAAAGGTGGGGGGCAGGGAAACAGTTCTAGATTAAGGGGATTTAGAGACAGAAGAACTAAATGCAATGCATGATCCTTGACTGGATCATGGATTTAAAAGAAACAGTCACAAAGGACTTTTTTGAGACTAATAGGAAATTTGAATACCCACTAAATATTAGACAATATTATTGTATCAGTTTTAACTCTCTTTGGTATGGTAATGGTTTTATGGCTAGAAAAGAGAACTTCCTTGTTCTTAGGAAGTGAAAACCAAAATATTTTGGAGTGAAGTATCATGGTTTCTGCAATTTACTGTCAAATGATTCAGCAAAATAAAAGATTAAATATGCAGAGAGAGAGAGAGAGAAAGCAAATGAGACAAAATGTTAACAACTGGTGAATCCAGGTAAAGAGTGTATGAATGTTCATTCTTTCAAATTCTCCCACAGGTTTAAAACTTTTCAAAACAACAAGTGGAGGGAAGAAGAAAAGAAATTCTAAGAGAAAAGGAAAAATACTACAACAATATTTAAAATGTGGCAAAAAGTCGAAATGACAACTACATCTCCCGGAAGGGGTGAGACTTCGATTTTTCTTAACTTAATTATATTTTTGTGTATATTGATATACTAATGATGCTTTGCCCCTAAAATGCTTGGCCCTATTTCCCAAATATATACTTAAGTCAGGATGGGCATACTTGAATTGGGCAAGGAATCAGAAAGGAATAAGTCAGAAAGGGAAGATAAGGAATAGAATGGAATAGAATAAAAGGAAAAGACCAGTATGTATGTATTGTTTGCTCCCAGTTCTATATAAAATAACCTATATGTGTACAAATACACACACACACACACACACACACACACACACACACACACACCCCATGGGAATCCTCATCGCGTTCATTATTTAAAATTATTAACTCTCATAGAGCTATATCCCTCACTCTCACAGCATTATTTTGTGAATAATTGTGTTTTTCTTCTAGTCCTTAAGATCTATGAGAATAGTGACCTTGTTTTATTTGCTGACACATAATATACATGCAAATACCTTTTGATGAATGAATAGTCAAATAAGTTAAGAATGTAAAGAGGCAGTGGAACCTACCCATGCTGGGGCAGAGAGCAGGACTGGGGAGGAGGAGGCTGGAGCAGGCCTGGGTGGGGAGAGCAGAGCAAAGGATCCTGAAGAAGTCCAGCTTTGCTGGGTTAGGTGGCGGACAGCCACAGTCCCATTCTGCCTTGCACTGTGGTTATCTACAATTTCTTCTACGCCCCTTTATTAGACTGTGCGCTCTTGGGGGAAAAGAAGTATACCCGCTCTGTCTCAGCACCTCCTGCTGCCTAGCACCATGCTAGGCACAGAGCAGGTGGCTGGTGGAGAAAGCTTTCCTGAAGAATGAACCTCAAGTCCTTGAGTAGGTGGCAATTACTGATCACGCCCTTCCCCATCAACTAGTTTAGTCTTTGTTATAAAAGCTGAAAAGCAAGCTGAGTACAATGAAGTCGATATTTAACCTTATCTTTATTTTTGGCTTGACTTGTTGAACTGGTTCCACTTAGTTGCACTGTTTACCTACTCAGCTGTGAAAGCCACAGCACTCGGCAACAACGATGACCTTCTCAGCAGCTAGAGAAGGCCACATATTTTGTTCATTTAGACTTCATGCTTTAAAAATAAACAAACAAATAAAATCCCACTAGTATTAGCCTTCGATGTGCCTAAAATCATTCCCAACAGCCCCCCACCTGTCAAGGGACTGGTCAAGGCAAGGGGGCAATAAGTAACAGCAGTTGGTATTCACCACGTGCAAAGCCAGGAGCCCATTCTTCATAGATACTGTCTCCCTGGACTCTCATGAGAGCCCAATAAGCAAATAATCTTGCCCCTTATTAAGTGACTCACCCAAGTCCAGAGCCAGAAAGCAGCAGGGCTGAGGTCTACATGAACCCAACTCCAGTGCTCATACTCTTACCAGTTGTTCTCAGCTGCCTGTCAAACGTCTATAGCAGCAGTGGGTAGACTACAGCCCACAGGCCACATTTAGCCTGCCACCTGTTTTTGTAAATAAAGTTTTATTGGAACACGGCCACACTTACTCATTTACGTATCTTCTGTGGTTGCATTCACACTACAACAGCAGGGTTGAATTGAGACTCTATGGCCCACAAAACCTAAAATATTTTCTATCTGCTCCTTGGTAGGAAAAGTATATTAACCCCTAGTCTATAAAATCTAAGGAGGCCCTGTGGCTTCAATCATGGAACAGGGTGGGTTCTACTCAGATGAAAATACTTTTCATGGGTCCCATAATGAAATAATCAGCTGCCACAAGGCACACTTAGGGTCTCACTTTTAAACAAAGAAAAAGCATAATTTCCTCACTGCTTCATATTCCAAAACCAATTTATTAAATGCTACAAGGTTGCTATGTGGAAAGAAGTAGAGAAAATTCGATTTCATCATCCTCTGCTCACTATACTTCTGATGCAAACACAAGCCTGGCCAGAGAACACCAGATGAACCCCATCATCCTACCCCACCCCTCTAGTTACACAAGCAGCGAGGCCAGACTATACCTGTACCCTGCAAGTAAAGTGGAGCGCCCTGGGGCATTTACTCGTTTTCAAAATGCGTTCTGAGGATCGAGAAAGGGAACTCAAGTTAAAATAGGCAGAGTAGTGACTTGACAAAAGGAAAGGTCCAGTTGAGGGTGATTTTCAGCAAAACATAGGATGGGGAAAAAGAAGCTAATTTTGATGACATCGAGGAAAAAACTAGGTTCCTACAAATAGATCTAATTTGTTACTCAGGACTTGAGAAGGACTAATATTAACATTAGTGCTAGGCATTTTATATGCATGATCTCATTTAATCCACCAAAAACTCAGTTACGGGTGTATCACTGTTCACATTTTACAGATGAAGAAATAGCCTCAGAGAGGTCAGCAACTTGTCCAAGGTCTCATTGCCAGGAAGTAGTGTATCTGGGATGTGAATGGACCTCTAACTCCAAAAATCCAAATCCTAACATTATGTAATACTGCACTTCAGAGGCATGAATGATTGGAAAACATGGAGGACTGCTGAGTTGGGAAGCTACATTCCTAAACTTATAATCTTAACCACACCCTCCACATCCTCCCAGGACCTCCTCCCTCAGTAACCTTTTCTTTCCCAGGGATTGAGCCAATAGCATTTGCCAAATCCACTACCATGATTTTAAATCAAGAAGACAGCACTTCTAGACACGAGAATGATTGTCAGATTTCTGTTGTTTCTTAAACCAAAGCATAACCAAGAGTTAACGTTGACCATACTCCCATCTCCCTGTCACACAACAGTGACAGCCGAGAGTCATGGTGTGTGTGCTAGAGCTGGAGCTCATCATGTTTCTTTCCAACCCAGCATTTGTGACATCACACTGGTCATTTGAAACCAGCCTTGGTGGAAATATTTACACCATGGAAATTAGCAAATGAATCAGCAAACAAATTGGGGCTTTTAGAACTTTTTTGGAAGGCCAGTTGCTAAATATTTACCAGCGTATCACTGGCTGAGATATTTCCTGGTCTGAGGGCTCCCCAGACACCAGAAAACCTACATTGCTGCACTTATCTTTCTGACAGTATCATCACAAAGATAATATCTTCATCTTAAAGTTTATAGAGCACATAAAAGCTCTTTCTTGCAGTTGCTTCATTTCAGACCCACAAGGGCCCTGTGAAGCAGCTAGAGTCACTCGCAAAAGGGAAAAGTGAGGCTGAGAGTGGGAAAGTGGTAATTCAGTCTCACCCAGCTAACTGGTGACAGGACAGCAGTTTGAACTACTGGCTTTCATTTTACACTTTCACAGCACCCTACACATTTCTTCCCCAACACATTTCCCAGTTTGTAGCTATATATTTATTTGTGTACATATGAGATAAAATCTGTCTCCCTCGTGTGATTATAAGTTCCATGAAGGCAAGGATCTTGTGTTTATCTGTTCACCAATCTTTCTCCTGTGACTAACACACTGCCACACAGAAAGCATTCAATAAATATTTATTGAGAGAATGAATAAGTTAACCAAAGCAGGAATGACTGGGTGCATGGTTCTCTTCCTATTACAGCATACTGCCAAATATCTGACTTCATATAAACAAAAATGATGACAAAACTAAAACAGTACAATCGCCTTGCCTGGAAATTGTTCTTCAGCTTTCCACTACTGCCCATAGTCAGTAAAAAGACTTACATTATGATTCTGCAAAGGTAAAGAAAAGGACTGAAACACAATGGTTTGATAGAAATGTCTGCAAGACGAGAGATTACTTCAGTGCCCTAATCCGACAAATGACTGGAGCATGACACAGGAATGGAGAATGTCTTCCAGGCAACATGACAAACTGAGCTGACTTGGAAGGAATCTTCCCCAGAGCTCCAAACATGTGAAAATGACTTATTACAAAAAGATACAAGATTTGAGCCAACTCAAAAGCAAGAGGGAAATTCTCAAGTGCTTTAAATAAAAGGATTCAAGTCTGGGAGCTGAATGAAAGCTGAGGCCAAAATGGCTCACAGGCCCATACAATTCAGATATGAGGCTTTAATGGTTTGGAACTGGTGCCCCATCTGATAGAGCATCTCAGCCACAGGTTCCTTTTGGGTAATCTTGTCCCAGCTGTAAACTGTAAAAGAACTCCACCAGTTTGCTATGGAAGGGGTAAGGAAGCTCACCACCTCCTGTGGTCTGAGAAATTTCAACATCACAAAATTGAAAGCCCAGGCTCACACCACATACAGATGTGGCATTTGAACTAACATTCTTCAGCTGGCACAGGAGATACTCAAGACAAATAGTCATACAAAATCTGTTTCTGAACCAGTATTCCTGCCCTATAGGGGTGCTTCCACAGCCCCGGGCAACCCAGACTCCAACAGACATACACCCTCTAAAGATGGCCTCACAATAAAAATTATAGACAAGCAATGAAATAAACTGCCAAAAGGAAAGTCAACAGATGCAATAAATAGAATATTTACGGCAACCACAGAAAGGCAGTCTCAAGACTACTCTCCATATTGTGCTCCATGAAATACTAGGGGTAGGAAACATTCTGTAATAAAATGGTTCTGGGATCAAATGAGCCTGGGGAACACATCATGCATAACCCCAAGTCCCCTTTAGGATTCACAAAGCTCACTAATATATAAAAGCTCTGACAAGTCCTGCAGTTTCTTAATCTGTTTCCTTTGTTTTCCCACTGTCTCCTAAATGTATCTGACCTGAGAACTTTTTTTTTTTTTTTTATCTAAAAACCTATAAACATCTTACAACAATGCAGTTTTACAGCACAAAGTTGGGTAAATACTGACCTGGATAAGAAGGTCCTTATTCCTAACTCTGTCCACAGACTCCTACTCCACTCCCGGCCTCTTCTCCCACCCCACCCCCAAAGACCCTTGATTCTCATCACACAGGTTACTTTTCTCCAAAGTACAATAAGTTATTGCAGATACCATGTCTGTATTCCTATAATTCCTTCAACCTGAATGGCTTTCCAAAACCTTACTCTTATTCTCCAAGTTTTAGCTCAAATAAGGGACTTTTCTATGAGTCCTTTCCCAGCTAACAATCTGTAATAAAATATTCCAGGGTACTTTCCTTGAACTTTGATTCTACTTCTCTGGGGCACATATTATGGATACATGTTTTCGGTCTGTCTGCCCACCAGCCTCTTGAATAGTAATGACTGTCACTTGCCCCTGTCTCCCCGTTGGAGTGGGCATGCATTAATAAAGAGCTGGGGCTTGGGACACCATCAGCTTCAAATCATGGAGCTCGCTATTGTTAACAAGCCTTAGTTTCCTCTGCAAAATGGAGACAATAACCTCTGCCTTACAAGTTGTAAGAATTAGAAATGACGTGCAAAACAGTATGCTGGGCAAAAGAAGTCAACACATCAGTTTTCCATTTATATGAAATTCAAAAACTGGCAAAGCTGATCTATGATAAGTCAAAATAGTTATGTTTCTCGGGTTAGGGGATAGTGACTGGAGGGAAGTTCTGGGATTCTGTTTCTTGATCTGGGGGCTAGATATGTTGGTGTTGCACTTCGTAAAAAGTTGAGCTGTGCATTTTTTATTCATTCATGTCTCTGAATTTACTTCAATACAAATGTCAACCTTTTTTTTTTTTAATGATGTGTGAAATGCACCTGGAGAACAGTGGGCAGTCAAGGTAGATTTTTGGTAACGGTGTTGTGGTATTCCCCTCTTAGGTGCTTACTGAATTATACTCTTCAAAGGAGAATAGTAAAAAGTAACACTGAGGCAGAGGCCCAAGCCAGATCGTTGTTTGCAGGCTGAGAAGTTGGCAACACCAACGATGATCTCAGAGAAAGGCAGGACTGTCAACTGCTCAGCCAAGGCCTAGGATATACCTGCTTCATCACCAGATAGCACCTGGACAGTAAGCACTCAAGCCTACTGGCCAAGGAGCTCCAGCTGTATCCTACACCCACTGCCAGCTGGAGAGGCTAGGAATTCAGACAGGAGGGAATGCAAGATTAATGATCCTGGCAGACAGGGACCAATCCCTTCCAAAAGATAAGATAGCAGAATTTGGTCCCTAATTACTGTTTTAGAAGATTACAGCATATTAAAAATGTGATCATGCAGACAGAAACTAACCTATAGTTCTCATTATAACACATACTTGACACTCATCTAACTTTTTAAAAGAACTAAATTTCTTCATGACCTGTATTTAAAACGTGGACCATTTCCCATTTGTAATCACTCTGAAAACCTCAATAGGTTTCATAAGAAGGCATGGAATTCTTGAGGAGTCGAAACATGTTTACCAATTAAGAAAGCAAAGATTCAGAAAAGTCTAGTAACCAGCACTCAGTGGCAAAACTGCGCTAGAACTCAACAGTCATCA